>NW_006921849.1:1889692-1912690 GCF_000298275.1 Orycteropus afer afer | reverse complement strand
TGCAATATCTGGGTATAGGGCACTAGGAGAAAAAAAGGTAGAGAAGGAGAATAATGAAGAAAATAAAGGGAAAAATGCAAAAAGAAAAACAAGGAATGGTGTTAACCATGGGGAAAAAAGGGCAAAAAAAGAATTTAAATTAAAAAAAAAAACTTAACCAGGAACAAGGAAAAGAAACAAAATCTGTGTATTAGGACCTGGGAGAGGAAGACTAAAGTATAATAGTAAAAAGCACAAACGTATTAATAATAGTAGTAGTTTTAAAACAGACAAATGCAAGCAAACTAAACACCAGAGAAAAGAAAGAGAAAAAGAAAAAAGGAAAAAAATCGGTGGAGGATAGGGTTGGCCACCGTCTGAGCACACAGACTGGGATGGAGTTCCTGCGGATCCAGAAGGTGGGTGGGAGTTGGGGATGGCTGCATCTCTGTTCACCAAGTGGGTGTGGGGTATAAGATTAATAAGAAGATTGTCACACCTTTTCAGTCATGCAGGTCCGGAGTGCCCTTGGGGTTACTGGCAAGCAGAACTTGTTCTTAAGCCCCTGGAATCTGGTAGAGCACTATCTCTTTAAATATCCAAAATCATCAAGCCGCTTGTAAACATTCAAAATGGTGGCACCCTCTGGACAAGCAAAAGTCCACAGATCAGCCCATCTTCCTCTTAACTGCTGCTTCCTCTTTTATTCCCCAGACACCAAAGCAGTCCTCTGTGCAGTTCATGGCTAGCAGGGCTGATTTTTAGGTTAATTCTTAGATCCTACCACCGCTTGGGAATCTCCAAGCTGTCTGTGCCGTGCCATCAGGATCGCTCAGGATTGCTGCCAGACAACAGCTCCGTCTGTCTCCTTTTCTGGTATTTTCATGCAAATTATTCTGCTAGTTGGAGGTTAGTCCACTTCTATATCCTTCCCTTCAAGGCTGAGCCTTGAATTATCTTCTGAGTCTGTGTTGATTGGTTCCCTTTTCTTTGTTGAAGAGGGTCTGTGCAGTCTTTTTGTCTGTTCCACCATCTTGCTTTTCCTCTCTTACTTCTTTGCAGATAAAGTCAATAGTGGTTAAGATAATGGATCCCCTACCCATCTGTCAGTTTGTCCTGCTGTGGTTTTTTACATGCTGTTATAATGTTGGAAGCTGTGCTACCAGCTTTTCAAATTCCAGCCATCACCCACGGTGTACAGTTTTCAGTAGAGCTTCCAGGCTAAGACAAGTTAGGTGATCTATTTCCAAAAATTAGCCAACAAAACCTTATGGATCACAACAGAATATTGTCTGATAGTGCGCTGGAAGATTAGCCAAACACACCAATGATCATGGCCATAGTGCAGAACTGGGCACCATTTCATTCATTATACATAATGTTGCCATGATTTGGAACCCACCAAATCGAAAAAAAACACTACTAAAATGTCCTTTAGAAGTGAGGGTGGTGAGACTTCAGCTGGTTTACTTTGGACATGCCATCAGGAAAGACCAATCACTGGAAAAGAAAATAATGTTTGGAAAAGTAGAAGGCCAATAAAAGCAAAGGAAACCCTCAGTGAGATGGATTGACATGATGGCCACAACAATGGACTGAAACATATCACCAAGAATCACGGAGATGGCACAAGGCTGGGCAATAGTTCTGTTACAGGTATAAGGTTGCTGTGAGTCAGAGCTGACTAGATGGTAACTGACAAGCCACTACTATTCTCATTGTTATTAATACACCTTGCAAAACAACTTTCTTCAGATTCAATTCAACTAACATTTATTCACAATAACAGACAATAGGGATACCTCCAAGAGTCCTTCATCTACTATGATGCTTGCAAGGATGTTTTGAATGTTGGTGTGGCAGGCATTGCTGCACTAATTTGACAGATAAGGCATCTAAGGCTCAAAGTTCGATTTGCAGAATTAAAATAGGTGATTTAGGCAAAAATCTGTTTCTCTTTAGTGTCCACTACACCATGCTTTCCAGTACTTAAAAGAAATGGGGACGTTTCCTGGGGAGGGAGTGAGAGCATGAGAGCCATGCCCAAATGTTTGAAGGAAAGAGGCAGTGTATCACAGTGGTTACAGCTTGCATCTTGGGAGTAGATTGACTGGTTTTGAATCCAGCTCCACCACTGACTATGTGACTTAAGTCAGGTCACAACCTCTCTGTGCTCTGTTTCCTCAGCTGCAAAATGAGGGCATATAGGGTTACTACAGAGATTAGATGGATGAAATGTGTCTGAAGCAAGGCTGACTTACCCATTAGACACAGCAGGTATAGGTCTATAGCCATAAGGCTCTTAGTGTCTCAGAAAAAATGTTTCAATTTATTTTAAAATCAAAAAGGAGCTCTGGTGGTGTGGTGCTTAAAGCATTTGGCTGGTAACCAAAAGGTCAGTGGTTTGAACCTACCAGCCACTCTGCAGAAGAAAGATGAAGCAGTCTGTTTCCGTAAAGATTTACTGCTTTGGAAACCCAATGGGAGTTGCTATGACTTGGAATTGACTCAATAGCAGTGAGTATGGTTTGGTTTTTGTTTTAAAATCAAAAGGGATTAAAAAAACACTTGTGGGTTTTAGAAATATTTTAGAGCATTAGCAAAAAGGAAGGAAAGAATCAATGAGATGGGCTGACACAGCAATGGACTGAAACATACCAATGATCTGGATAAAATTCTGTATACTACATGTGGGGTTGCCATGAGTTAGAGCCAACTTGATGGCAACAAATAACAACAACAACATTAATATATGTCTTTATACCAATGTTATCGTAAAATATAGTTTTAAATTCTTTGCCACTCATGTGTCAGTTTGTTGTACTACGGTGTCCTGTTGTACCACAGTGTTGCTGTGCTGTGATGTTGGAAGCTATGCCAGTGGTATTGCAAATACCAGCAGGGTCACTTTTTTTTTTTTTTTTTAATTTTGCAGTGTTCCCTCCCCTCCCTTCCCACCCTGGTAACCAACAAAGAAAGTTTCCTTCCGTATGTAAATGTTTCCTTGACTTTTTACAATAATGAACTAATACAATATTTGTCCTTCTGTGATTGCCTTATTTCACTCAGCATAATGTCCTTGCAGTGTATTAAATTACTTAGTATGGCTTTTCTAGCCATAAGTCTTTGTAAACTCTGAGGTGGAATTTACCAGAAGCAACTGAGGAGCTCCTGATTGCTAAAGTTGTCCACCTGGGGTATTTCTGTTGGGCGTGGCACTAAACAATGTTCTAGAAGGTTCCCGCTCTCTCTCAGGTACTTAGAATTCTGATGCTATGATTGGCTAGTTTGGCCATTCTTCTGGGCTCAAAAGGAGGCCTCCTAGAGGCAGAAATCTCTCTGACTGCTGGTTGAGGAAGATGTGCTGCTGAAGGAGAAACGTGCTGCTGGGAAAGGGATGCAAGAGATACGCATTGCTGAATGAGACACAGAGGGACATGCACTGCTGGGAGAGAGACTGTGAGAGACTGTTGGCTGAGAGACAGTGGGCTGGGACAGAGACTGAGCATTTTTCCTGAACTTGAATTGTAGCCTGGTGCTTTCCTAATAAACCCCATAATCTGTGAGTTCTGTGTGGCCACTGCAGTGAATTATCGAACCCAGCAGAGAGGTGGTGGTTGCTTTGGGTGGAAAGGTTGGTGAAAGGGCTGGAGGGAGGAGGCAGCATGTTGGGCCTTGCAGGAATAGGCCTTGGGTTGCTGATAGTGATTCTGTCCTCCTCTTGTGTGGTTAGAGGAGGTCAGAAGATGTGGCCTCCTTGCCTTTTTGACAGTTGGTGTCAGAATCAGTGGGATTCATTGCAGTGGCTCCAGACTCATAGAGGCATGAGACTTTGTAAAAGAAAGAAGGAAGGGGCCTGGGAAGTGAAACTTTGGATTCTTAGATGGTTACTTTTTTTGGTGTTACCTCTTAAAGGAGATAATTGATATAGAGGCTAGGCTTTTGGTTACACCCAGCGAAAGGCCCAAGGCCATGTGCATAGAATGGGAAAGTAATCAAGGTGAAGAGATGACCCTGGAATGTCTTTAAAAGGATTATGTGTTTTGGATTATGTGTTTATCTAAATGTACTATGGCTATTGAATGTTCTCTTATCTGCTTGTACATAAGAAATTATTATGGGGTATGGATAACGGAGAGCGTGTATGTCCACCTTCAGCCAATACTTGATTGGATAAATTAAAAGGGGAAATAGAATTTTCCCAGAAGAAACACAGGCTTTTGTTTCGAGCTCTGTGTGTAGAGTATAGGGGGCTTATATAGAAAACCTGAGCCCCACCCAGTACTACTGAGGGAACAGAAGATTTGCATTTGAATAAGGATCTGAAGAGGAAAAAATAATGACTATTTGGCTCTTTGAATTTTGAGCAAGCAAACTGGTTTTGGGTGCATCAAGACAGGAAAGTCATGGTTCATGAGAGAAACCCCTTCCAGGACTGAAAGTTAAAGGAAGCCAGTGAGCAGTAGGCTTGTATGTTGCTCGCTTGTGATCACCTGGATCCACTTGAGTGGAAATGGGGGAAGTGCAGCAAAGAAGAAACTGGCTGAGTTTGGTACTCTTTAACCTAGGCCATGGAGGCTGGGGATGAGAGGAAGGGCAGGCTGGTCTGAAGTGCAAGGAGTTGTGAGCCTATGGGCATTGAAATAGTCCCTGAGGACTGAAGATGTGAGAGAAGGTACTGGTTGGTCTGAAGTGAAGGGAAGAGTGTCACTCCCAAATTTGGCAACTGGTACCCATGACCTAGCTGGGATGGCTAGGGCTGAGCTGACCAGAACCCGACCAAACAAAGAGGAAGATGTTTGACACTGAGCTGGTGTTAAGTTGCTGCAATTTGATGGCTTGTGCTGGGCTGGACTTTGCTTGTTTATTGAAGTTTCCAAGCAGAACAGAAGATTCTCCAGAGAGAAAGGGCCATGCTTGTCTCCTCAGAGTACTGGTTTGATAGGGAATGGCAATTAGAAATTGGCTTTCTAAAATGGGGGGAGATAAAAGCATGAAGTGGCTGGCTTACCCGCTTTCATGGGTGTGGTTATTTTTAAACTGATGGTGAAGGGGATGTGAATTTTTGAAGTATAAAAGGGATAATGGCTAGAAAAGCCAGGGGATAGCCTGCAGTGTATTAAATTACGGAGTGTGGTTTTTCTAGCCATAAGTCTTTGTAAACTCTGAGGTGGAATTTGCCATAAGCAACTGAGGAGCTCCTGATTGCTAAAGTTGTCCTCCTGGGGTATTTCTGTTGGGAGCGGCACAAAACAATGTTCTGGGAGGTTCCCGCTCTCTCTCAGGTGCTTAGAATTCTGATGCTATGCTTGGCTAGTTTGGCCACTCTGCTGGGCTCAAAAAAAGGCCTCCTAGAGGCAGAAATCTCTCTGACTGCTGGTTGAGGAAGATGTGCTGCTGAAAGAGACACATGCTGCTGGGAAAGAGATGCAAGAGACACACATTGCTGAGTGAGACACCAAGGACATGTACTGCTGGGAGAGAGACTGTGAGAGACAGTGGGCTGGGACAGAGACTGAATATTTTTCCTGAACTTGAATTGTAGCCTGGTGCTTCCCTAATAAACCCCATAATCTGTGAGTTCCATGTGGCCACTGCAGTGAATTATCGAACCCAGCAGAGAGGGGGTGGGTGTTTTGGGAGGAACAGTTGGTGAGAGGGCTGGAGGGAGGAGGCAGCATGTCTGGCCTCACAGAGATAGGTCTTGGGTTGCTGATAGTGATTCTGTCCTCCTCTTGTGTGGTTAGAGGTCAGAAGATGTGGTTTCCTTGCCTTTTTGGCAGTCCTCCAAGTTCATCCATGTTATGTGGTGTTTTGCAGATTCTGCATCATTCTTTAATGTTGCATTGTGTGTATGCACCATAATTTGGTCATCCATTCTTCTGTTGATGGGCACCTAGGTTGTTTCCATCTTTTTGCTATTATAAGTAGTGCTGTGATGAACATGGGTGTGCATATATCTGTTCTTGTCCTGGCTCTCACTTCTTTAGGATATATACCTAGTAATGTGATTTCTGGATCAAATGGTATTTCTAATTACAATATTTTGAGGAATCACCATACTGCTTTTCACAGTGATTGTATCATTTGACAGTCCCACCAGCAGTGTATGAGTGTCTCAAGCTCTCCACATCCTTACCAGCATTTGTTATTTTCTGTCTTGTTGAACTTTGCTACTAGTGCTGGGGCAAGATGGTATCTCATTGTCATTTTGATTTGCATCTCTTTAATGGCTAATGATCGGGAACATTTCTTCATGTGTTTGTTGGGTGCTTGAATATCCTCTTTGGTGAAGTGTCTATTCGTGTCTTCCAGCAGGGTTGCTCTTGGTGGACAGGTTTCAATGCAGCTTCGAGACTAAGATAGACTTGCATGAAAGACTTGGAGATCTACTTCTGAACTATTTGGGCAGTGAAAACCTTATGAGTAACTGTGGAACATGATCTGATAGAGTGCCAGAAAATGAGCCCCTCAGGAGGGAAAGCTCTCAAAATGCAACTAAGGAAGAGCTACCTTCAAGTAGAGTTGACTTTAATGATGGGAATAGAATAAAGTTTTTTGGGACCATCACTTACTGATGTGGCATGACTCAAAATGAGAAGAAACAGCTGCAAACATCCATAAGTGTGGACTGTACAAAGTATGAATATAGAATTGGAAATTGTCAGAAATGAAATGGAACATACCCATGGAAGCATCAGTCAAGAAATCAAATGACATATGGCATTGGACAAATCTGCTGCAAAAGATCTCTTTAAATGTTTAGAAAGTAAACATGTCACTTTAAGGACTAAAGTTCACCTGACACAACTCATGCTATTTTCAATCACCTCATATGTGTGCAAAAGCTAGACAATGAATAAGGAAGACTGAATAAGAATTGATACTTTTGAGTTATAATATTGGAGAATATTGAATATGCCATGGACTTCCAGAAGAATGAAGAAACCTGTCTTGGAAGTACAGTCAGAATGCTCCTTAGAAGTGGTGATAGTGAGAAAAGCAACTTTGGATACATCATCAGAAGGGACCAGTCCCTGGAGAAGGACATAATGCTTAGTAAAGTAGAGGGCTAGCCAAAAGAAGGAAGTGTCTCAATGAGATGGATTGACACAGTGACTGTAACTAGGGGCTCAAACATAGCTACAATATTGTCAGCATGGTGCAGTATCTGGCAGTGTTTTGTTCTGTTGTACACATGGTCACTATGTGTGGGAACCAACTGAATGGCACCTAATGATTCTTTCTTCCTTTCTCTCTCTCTCCCTCCCTTCCATACTTCATTAGTTCCTTCCTTGTTTCCTTTTGTGTGTGTGTGTGTGAGGAAAAGGGATCATGAAGGCAAAGTGTCTAGAGGCCATGAAAGTCATAATGCAACCCTGATTTGAAGCACTCAGACCACAGTCTGACACCATGCAGGGTACATATTAACCATCACCCTGTTGAAGAGGAAATCTGCATATGGTCTCTCTCTCCTGTGCATGTTTTGTGTCTGTTCTTCCCTTCTTAGAACTTGGAAGTGATTAGGTTTAGGACACATCCTACTCAGGTATTGCTTAATTAACATAACAAAGAAAACTCTATTTCCAAACAGAATCCCATCCACAGGTATAGGGACCAACACTTCAATACAGTTTTAGGAAGGACATAATTCAATCCATAACATTCTTAATCTTCTCTCTCATTCTAACAGATGAGGGACTGAGGCAGAGAGGACAAGTGACTTAGCTCAAGTTGGACACAGTGAATTACAAGAGGGTGGAGTATCCAGGGCTCTTGCAGCTGCCCAGAGAATCCACTTGCACCTCACAATGGCAAGAAAAAATAGCAAGAAATGTCAGAGAGGAAATAAGGTGCTGACCGAAAGTGGTGACCACACGACCTGCACTTTTATTAAAATTTTATTACCGTTATTTATTGTGATTTTGGTGAAAGTTTACAGAGGAAAATCATTTTCCATTCAACAGCTCATCCATGTTTTGTTTCATGACATTGATTGCAGTCCCCATAATGTATCAACTCTCTTCCCACTTCCTCCCTGTGGTTACCTTTTCCCAGTGTCCTTCTTTCATACACATCCCTGTCCTCGGAGCTATCTCCCTGTACAAATGCTGCCCTTCTGATGTCCCATGGTTGATCATTCTAAGGAGTGTGCCTACCTGATGTAAGTGTTCACCTCACACACTAGACTATTGTTTGGCTGGAAGCCACAGGAGTGAGTTCAAATGCAGACCCAAAGGATGAGTAGGGGCCATTGTGTTGGTTTCACCAGTCTCTAACAACTCTGACTTTGGGAGATGCTTCAGGGATGACTATGGTGGATTTTATGTTTTGAGTTCAATGCCCCTTCTCCCTCATTTTGAACTCTTCTAATTTACATTTTTCCTGGCCCTTTGTTTTCAGTTCTTATTTATATAGGAACTCTGGTGGCATTGTGCCTAAGACATTTGACTGCTAACCAGAAGGCTGGTGGTTAAATCCACCAGCCACTCCTCGAAAGGAAGACTGGGCAATCTACTTATTTATACAGAAACTATTTAGGTGGTCATAGCTATTCTTTTATTTCATTTATTTATTTACCACAAGCTGCTTCAAATCCCTGGTGAAACAAGGCATCATGCAAACAAATAAAACACAAATCACAATGTTCTGTGCTATCACTTTGCCTCCCGAAGGAGCTCTGTGGGAAGAAGGCTGAGGAAGGAGTTCTGCTCCTCACCCAGCACAAACCGTGTATGGCTGGGAGAGTTTCTTCCTCCAGAGTGTGGGTGCATTTAATTTAGTAAAATACAGAGTAGCTTCAGGTGGTAAGGTTGTGAGAATCCTCAGTAGGCCTGGAGAGATGTTGAAAGACACAGCATCAATTTTAAGTCCCTGCCAGTTCCCATTATATCTTCTGTTTTTCTTTTTCCCACTCCTTGGGGGATTAGCATTGCTTTTCTGTATGAGAAACTCTGGAACAAGAGGATTGTATTTCCTGAGGGAGTTTCATGAAGTCCTGGGTCTAACTTCACCCTTGCCCTTATCTGCAAGCAACGGTAGAGATTTGCATGCAGCCCAGGATTACTTGTCTGACTGTAGTAGAAATTCATGAAAGTTCTGGCTTGCTCAATTACCACCTCACAATGCAGGGAGAATGAGGAGGAGCCCTGGGTCCAAAGACCTACTCACTAGGGCTCTTTGGAGTACAGAACTCCATCTTGGAGTTTATTTAGAGGGAGTTGGTTTTCACTGTATTAGCCCTTCATTAGAACACACCTTTAAGGAGAATTATTCAGGAACAAAGGGTTGAAAGACTATTCACTGCAAAGCGGATGATAAATTATCTAATAGGACTCAGTTATCTTTTAAAAGGTCATCTCAACAATGTTGTGGCTGCCATTGTTTTTGAGCACTTACTTTGTGCTAGAAACTGGGCTAAGCTCTTGACATGCATTATCTCATGGAATCCTTTTGGTACCCATTGGATTGGCATTATTGTTCTCTTTTTAAAAATGAATAACTAAGGTTCAAGGAAGTAATGACTTGCCTCAGTTCACATGGCTAAAAGTGGGAGTGTAAGTTCCAAACCAAACCTGTCCATCTCCAAAGGCAGATTAGGACAAAGAGTTGGAACAGATGTTTGCTGAGCCCCCAACCAGTTCTAAAATCAAGGCTACTGATTTATGAAAACACATAGATAATCCACATTCCATTGACACACTTTCTCCCATCATAATTTTCCATGCTTTCATGAGATGGACATATTTTTGCTAGAAAAAGGAGGAAAAACCATGAGAGATCAAAGAAGAATGAGTCCTGAGCAACCTTCTGAAAGGGCTGTCATGTTGGGGGCAGACATATGTTCAAGGAAATACTATAGTCAGAAAAGCCAATCAAGAGCTAATGGACCACAGGTATCACAATCTTCACTACCCTGAGACCAGAAGAACTATTTGGTGCTCAGCTACCACTCCCAACTACTCTGATTGGGATTATAGTAGAAGGTCTTGGACAGAATGGTAGCAAAAAGAAAAAAAAAAAAAATTAAAAATCATTAAAATGTGAGACTTACTGCTTTGATGGAACCCCTGAGACTGTGGCCCTTAGATACCCTTCAAACCTGGAATAGAACCCACCTTTGGGAATCAACTTTCAGTCAAACAATAGGCCAATAAAGTGAACAATAACGCCAGGGAAGAATGTGCTCCTCAGTGCAATTGACAAGAACAGAAAGACAGCGTTTCCCAAAAACAAAGCTCAGAGGGCAGGCTGGGGCAGGAGAGAAGGATGAATGGAAATGGGGAGTATAAGAAACTGAAAGAGCGTTATTACATTGTCAAGACAGCAACAAATATCACAAAGCAAAATGTATATAAGTTGTTGAATGGGAAAGTGATTTGCTCTCTAGACTTTCATACAAAGCATAATAACATATTCAATAAATAAATAACATATATATATATATATATATATATAAAGCCAATCACTTGTCCGAGTGGTACTCATTGGACCGGCGAGCCACCCTATGATATTGATTCTCCTCACACAACTTCTCAAAGAAAATTACATTTCTCTATAATGCCCTGGTCCCACTTTTTTTATTTAGTGTTCTCCTTCAAGAACAAGATCAATTGTGTCTTTTTTATGAAATATTTTGTTTATCCTTCTCTTATCTGTTACCACCCTAAGGAGACTCTATCATTCCATTGCTAAGCTTCTATAGCATGCTATTACTTTCTGGGCTTTCCCATGGAACCAGGACACACCCCATACAGCAACTCACAGGTGTTTGGAAATTCCCACCCAAGGAGTCAGGACACATATGTGACATTGCCACCTTCTACCAAATGTGAAGATCAGTACAATTGAAGAACCATATAAATGAGTTTTCTTTTTCTATCCTTTCCTTTACAGGATAGAATAGGTCATTTGTAGTTGACCAGTCTTCTCTACATTCAGAGAACTGAAAGGCAAATTTTATTTCACTAATGACTTGAGCCTTAGCTAAATGGGTATTATGTGAGGACTGCTGTAGGATCAAAAGAACAGGTCATCACTTTGGGCCTGAGAGATCAAAAGAGTGCAGACAGAAAACCAAGAAGCATGCAGGGGTGTGAGCAAACCATGCTGTTTTCTCCCATCTCTGCACTGTAAGAAGAGTTCTTGCTGCCTGCTGAGTTGCTGGGATTTCAGATTGTAGAAATGGAGAAATGGCCAGAAAAAAGCAAGTCTGAGATGTGGGAGGGAAAGAAAGTAGAGGATATGTAGACTTGGACTTTGAAAGTGTTTAAGCAGAAAGTTGGCACAGAAAGTTTTGAAGACAGAGGCTCTGGAATGCTTGTTGTTCAGTGGCATTGAGTCAGCTCTGACTCATAGTGACCCTATGTATAACAGAAGGAAACACTGCCTGGTCCTGTGCCAGCCTCACAATCCTTGCTATACTGGAGCCCATCGTTGCAGCCACTGTGTCAATCCTTCTCATTGAGGGGCTTTCCCTTTTGTGCTGACCCTCCAACTTTAGCGAGCATGATATTCTTCTCCAGGAAATGGTCCCTTCTGACAACATGACCAAAGTAGGTGAGACAAAGTCTCACTTCCAAGGAGCATTTCAGCTGCATTTCTTCCAGGACAGATCTGTTAGTTCTGTCAGTCCATGGTACTTTCAGCATTCTTTGCCAACACCACAACTCAAAGGCATCAACTCTTCTTCGGTCTTCCTTCTTCATTGTCCAGCTTTCACCTGCATATGAGGTGATTGAAAAAGCCATGGCTTGGGGTAGGTGCAACTTAGTCTTCAAAGAGACATCTTTGTGTTTCAGCATAACAATACTTACATGGAGGTTATAAGCATAATGAAGAGGAGAGAAGGAAGGGAAAATAATTTTGAGACCCATGGAAATAGACTGTGAATCTAAACATATTTAAGGTTCTTTAAGAGATTCGTGATGGAATTAAACTAGGTTATGTTATTGCAGCTGGAATGCATTTATGTGTGACACTGACTCTAGACTGGACCACTTGGGGCAATGATATCTATTGTTGTTGTTGTTGTTATGTGCTGTCGAGTCGGCCCCAACTCATAGCGACCCTTCCTTGGGTTTCCGAGGCAGTATCACTATGGAAGTAGGATTGCCCAACCTTCCTTCTGAGGAGTGGCTGGTGGGTTTGAACCGCCAGCCTTCTGGTTAGCAGTCAAGTTCTTTAGCCACTATGCTACCAGAGCTCCAAATGATATCTATAAGGGTTATAGAAAGGGAAAATGGTCTAAGAGACTGAAGGAGGAAAACTAGTATGCTAGCCTGAGGGAGAAGGCAAAAGACAGATCAGAGAATGAGAAGGCACATGCAATAGAGAGGCCAAAAGGTGGAGAGAGCAACATGCAGGACAGATTTCTTGTCTGAGTGTGTGTTTTACATGTGACTTGCCTGGCTTGTCTGAGACTGGCTATCAGCCAGCCAAGGTGACTCTCACTTGACTATTGTTGTTGTTAGGTGTCCTTGAGTCAGCTCCGACTCATAGCAACCCTGTGTACAACAGAATGAAACATTGCCTGGTCCTGTGCCAGCCTCACAATCCTTATACCTGAGCTGATTGGGGCCCCTGACTAGAG
Organism: Orycteropus afer afer; assembly: GCF_000298275.1. Classification (NCBI taxonomy): domain Eukaryota; kingdom Metazoa; phylum Chordata; class Mammalia; order Tubulidentata; family Orycteropodidae; genus Orycteropus; species Orycteropus afer. The sequence continues at coordinate 1,900,119 of NW_006921849.1, read as the reverse complement.
TGAGTATAATGGCTTTGTAAAACAACCATCCTCCAGGGAAGCAAGGGCGGTGCCTTATATGATGGTTTGGTTGTATAAAATTTGCCAGGGGTTGATTTTGGAAGTCAGGAATGGAGACAGCAGGATGGCCAAGTCCAATAGTGAAAGACTTCAGAACTCTAAATGTGGGAAGAAGTGGAGTGAGAAGAGAAGGAATCGTTAAGCATTTCAGCAGGTGTGAAGTGAGCAGTGAAAATCCCATGGTGCTGGCATGGCCAAAGGGTGTTTTACAAACAAACATGTTGTAATATTCAGTTTAAGGTTTGTTTTTCAACAATGTAAACCCATTCTCCATATCCCCCTGGTCCCCTCCAAACATTCAAAAGAATGGACTCCTCATATGCGCTTACACTCTTTTGTGAGAGAGCTCTTCTGTGATGTCATCAGCCTGGTTGCTGCAATTGAGGAAGGGCTCGAATTTTCCATCTGGATCAGGGTGATGCAGAACAATGTTTCAGTAGAAGAAAACCTTAGAGACGGCCGTGGAATGTGATTGTCCACCAGTGTTTGAAATATTGAGGGAAAGCTTTGGATTTCTATAGGTCACGAAATGAAGGTTTTAATCTTATCAAGATCTCAAGAGTCTAGTGGACTCTAATAGAAATGTTCCAGTTACATATTATTGAAGTCCCTTCCTGCCTTCCTATCTCCTTCCTCCTCCCTCCCTGCATTCCTTCCTCCCTCCTTCTTTCTCTTCCTTCCTTTCATTTTCTCTTTATCCCCCACCCCACCCTCCCTTCCTTTTCTTCCTTCCTTCCTTCCTTCCTTTCTAGAAAAGAAATCTGTATGCAGGAAACCACATGTAAAGCATAGCTGGGCTGAGAAAGATTTTAAAAGACTCCCTCCAAGGATAGCTGCCTGTCAAGAAAATGATGAGAGACAGAGGAGAGATGGGGAGCAGGCACTATGTTGGTTCCTTTAATGAGGTACATCCTTTTTCATTTGCTATTATGTACTCCATTTAGGGTAGGAAAACTTGATACGAGATACACAACAAAACACACTGCCATTGAGTCAGATGCCACTCAGAGTGACCCCTCCTTGGGTTTCCGAGGCGGTATCACTATGGAAGTAGATTGTCCAATCTGAGATATGTTGTTGTTGTTGTTGTTATGTGCCGTAGAGTCAAACCCGACTCATAGCGAGCCCTCCTTGGGTTTCCGAGGCAGTATCACTACGGAAGTAGGATTGCCCAACCTTCCTTCCGAGGAGTGGCTGGTGGGTTTGAACCGCCAGCCGCCTGGTTAGCAGGCAAGTGTCTTAGCCACTATGCTACCAGAGCTCCCAATCTGAGATATAGTATCATGTAAATTAATATGCATATAAAATATACCTGTAACTGCAGCAGTACTGCTCTGTAACATGTGGGGTTGCCATGAGTTGGGATCAACTGAAAGGCAATGGGGTTGGGTTTTTGCTTTCTTTTTGGATTTTCTCTTAATTTTGAAAAAAAAAAAAAAAAAATCCACTCTTAAGTAGACTATGGCCAGCAAATAGTTGAATATCTTACTTCACCTCAGGATTAGTCATAGAAATCCTCCAAGAAATTCATCTATCATATCTCATGCCAGGCATTAGTTAGTGTCTTTTACTGCTGATACAAATTATCTTTGCCAATATTTTCCTTCATATTCAGCTCTGTTAACCTGTCAGTGTCCATAGCATTCTTCTATGTTCCAGCCTCAGAAATGCACCATTATCTTTATGGCTGAGTTCATATCTAATCTAGTCATATCTATTTCAGGCTTTTCTAGCTTTACTTGAGTGATTTGGGGTCTACCAGAAGCTTCCTGGTAAAATACAGCCTTGTCTGGCATTGTAGACTTACAGTTTACTTTCTAAATAAGCCACTTGAAATTTAACAGGAGGGTTTTAAAGGCACAAGTGATTTAGCCTTATGGGTTTAGCCTTTAAGGCTACTCAGCATACCAACCTCGGGGTCTGGAGAGAAAATACAAGCCCACCATTGTATTGTATCTCCCCCTGCCCCCAAAGAAAGTCATGTTCACAGGGAGAGGCAAAAGATTGGACATTGTATTGTATCTTGTTGCCTTATTCACTATATAAGTAAAATAAAAACAAACAAAAATGAAACTGGAGAGAGTCTGTTAATAAGCCGATTGATACATGATGGACAACTGGAGAAACTGAAAAATTGGGGGTAGAAATCTCTCCATTTATAGGTAAAGTTTCTCAGCAGGAGAGGAGATGGAAAAAGCAATTCTTTATAGATACGCATTTATTAACAGTCAGTGGTGTTGAAAAATCAAAGAAATCACCCAATCGATGACATTTGTCTTCTCACCCCTGATGTAAAAGAACAGCAAATGGGCTTCAGTTTCTCTTTCCCTGCAAATCTGAACAATCTGGGGGAGGCAAAGGGAAGGGGTCAACGGTTCTTCACGCTCACAAGGAAATCCCTCAGCAAGTAGCCTTCACTGACCTACTCTCTCATGTTTCAAAATGATCCTGTGAAGAAAGTATCAGTATTCCCATCTTCTTGTTGCTAGGTGCTGTCAAGCTGAATCTGACTCATAGTGGCCCATATGACACAATAGAACCACCACACAGCGGTTCCTAGGCTATCATCTTCATGGGAGTAGATCGCCAGATTTTTCTTCTGCAGAGTCACTGGGTGGGTTCAGACCACCACACTGTTGGTTAGCAGCCATACACTAAAGCATTAGGTCGCCAGGGCTCACGTTTCCCAGATGGCTAAATTGACGGTCAGGAAGCCCAAGTGGAGGTTGTTATAATCCCCGTAGGTCAGTCTGGCTCCCAAGCTCACCTTCTTGCCTCTCTGCCAGGCTCTCTCTGAGCTTTCCCAGTAGTTACTGTTCAACTTCTTAGGCTCCTATGGACACCTCTTCAAAATTCAGGATACCCCCATGCATTAGGCTTCCAAGTACAGGCGTGCATCCACATTCCTAAATGATGTGTCCTTAACTAGCCTTTGGTCCTGATGAAGTCTTGCCAATTCCTTGTCTAAAGACATGAAACATAACTGGTGAATTCTTCTCTGCAGAAAAGGATTTGTTTTCTTCCCATTGTTGATTTTAAAGCAATATCTCATCTTTCTGGCAGCATAATTCTTCCTGCTGGTTTGCACTTTGATTCATTCCATGGAGAAAAGCCTCGCTTTTAAAGAGAGAGGAAAAATACTCCCTAGTCTAAATCAAAGGAGCTCTGGTGGCCTAGTGCCTAAGGCATTTGACTGCTAACCAGAAGGTTAGTGGTTCAACCCATTAGCCATGCTGTGGAAGGAAGACTGGGCAATCTATTTCTGTAAAGATTTACTGCTTCGGGAAACCAAAGAGGGTTGCTCTGAGTCGGAACTAATTCGATGGCAGTGAGTTTGGTTTTCTCTAGTCTAAAATCACCTTAATTTTAAATAAGAGGAATGATTAGCAAGGCTGATAGTAGTGAGCTAAGAGGGAGGTGGATCCTTTTACGATCTGCTTGTGTGTATGTTCACTTTTGGAATGCAATTGCGAAGGACTTTTGAAATTTGCCATTAATTATGTTTCCAGAAATCTATCTGAAAAATAACAATCCCAGAGGTAGAAAGAATTGCATGCATAGAGAGATTTACTACTGTGTAGTTTTTAGTGACATGGTGCCTAAGGCATTTGACTGCTAACCAGAAGGTTGGCGGTTCAAACCCACCAGCTGCTCTGCCCAAGGAAGATGGGGCAATCTACTTCTGTAGAGATTTCCTGCCTTCAAAACCCAAAGAGGGTCACTATGGGGCAGAATTGACTTGACGACAGTGGGTTTATGGATTGTATTGTGTTCCTCCCAAAATATGTATTGGAATCTTAACCCCTATACTTGTGGATGTCATCCCATTTGGAAATAATTTTATGTTATGTTAATGAGGCCAGGAGGAGTGTCTTAACCTCATTATTTTTGAGATGTGAAAAGACTAGAAGCAAGTACAAATGGGGGAAAGCTAGATGCCCTAAGCAGATCTTCACAGAATGGAGTGACACCGGGCCTAGACACACAGAGAGCCCCTCCTAGAGCCAGAGCCCTTCTAGCCTCCAAACTACGAGAAAACAAATCTCTATTCGTCAAAGCCACCCACTTGTGGTATTTCTGTCACAGCAGCACTAGGAAACTTAGACAGCAGTGAATTATGGGCAGCAGTTTAACTGACCAACAGCTAGAGAATGATTAAGTCAGCATACCGTCTACTGACGACTATATGGAACCATTCAAATGATGTTTATGGAGGTTTCAACCTCACTATGATCAATCAAATGCATGCATTTACATTGTTCCTTCCCCAAATCTTACTAAGTGATAGGAAAAGGATTAGAGGGGAGGGGAGAAAAAAGACATAAAACCATAATGTCCAAGAAGATGCAAGAGGAGACTAATGCACCCGAGAGATGTCAACACGTTTGCAAAAGCAGAAAAGCATTTACTGCTGGTAGCTGAGTCCTGTGGCTCAGAGAGCTGAATCAAGTGCCCACTGGGTGGGGAATGAGAAGGAAGTAGACTCCTGTCACAGATCCTAGAATGACTCAGGTACTGAGGGCCAGTCAGGCATCGCCACAGGCAGGGAATGCAGGGAGCAGAACACAAGAAGCGTGATTCAAAGTTCTTATGGAAACAGTTGGCCTCCTACCTGGGCAGCTCTTTCCCCCCTTCTCTATAGATGACTGGAGGTTGATGTTGGAGAGTTTAAAGCAGACAGCTTCTGGGCTCCGAGACCCTAGACATAAGATTGGTGACAGTTGTGGTTGTTAGCTGCCATGGAGAAAGCCTTGACTAAGGCGACCTCTGCAGAATGGAACAATTCTGTGCCATCCCCATGATGGGTCTTGGATCAGACTGTTGTGATCCAGGGGGTTTTCACTGGCTGATTTTTGGAAGCAGATTGCCAGGCTTTCCTTCCTAGTGTGTCTTAGTCTGGAAGCTCCACTGAAACTTGCTCAGCATCCAGTGACATTGCAAGGGTTGACGTCACCCAGTGTGGTATCATGGTATCACCTTCCCTATGGACTTCCTCTCCTACCAGATCATACAGAATCCTTAGTAATGTTTATGATCAATTTTCATCATAGAATAGTATATGATTCAATATAGTTGTAAACTGCTTAAGTGTAATATTTCTTAGATTATATGCATATTAACAACAAAATTGGTTTTTAAAATCTTTCTTACTTTTTTAATAATCATAATAATTTATTATTTATAACTTGTAATAATGTTGAACTAAAACATTAGTAACTGAGTGGAATCTCTTGATTTTTCTCTTTTCCTTTAATTACTACTTCATTCTCAAAAAAAGTTCTTGATGTAGGCTCACAAATACTAATTACTACAATATTGTAGCTAAAATACCAGAAAATTTGGCAAAATCAGTAACTATAAAAACACCAGTAGCAACACAAATAATAGCAGAGTGCATGCAGACAAAACCATGTGATTAGAAGCATTATTGTAATTGGGCAATAATGACAGCTCTGAATACAGCACATTAAAAGGTTCAACAAGTCAAGTGGCCTAGAGTTTTAGTCTTGTCAGTCTATTTTCATAAAAACAAAATGTTTTTGTTGTTATAACTGACCACAGGTATATTTTTATAAAAAAATAAAATTTCTTCTCAAACACTGCACAAAACTTTTATAGACAGTCATTCTGATGTCGCTCCCTCTAACAGTGTCACCTGCTGTGTTCTGCACACCCTAAATCTCCCTAGTGAGGCCACTGTCATCATCACAGCACCGTGAAGCTCTCACTGACAGGTGGGTGGTAGATGTCCATGACGTGTAGGGGTGGGGCATCAAACTTGAGCCCCTCACACAGAAAATGAGAGTTCTACCACTGAACTACCACTGCCTCCCAAGGCAAAGATGGGAAGGCCATAACAACAACAACAACAACATGAGGAGTTGTTGTTGTTATGTGCTCTGGAGTCAGACCTGACTCATAGCGACCCCTCCTTGGGTTTCTGAGGCCATATCACTACGGAAATAGATTGCTCAACCTTCCTTCTGAGGAGTGGCTGGTGGCTTTGCACCGCCAGCCTTCTGGTTAGCAGTCAAGTGGAGGTTACATATGAGAAGACCTAAAAGAGGGTCTGTACATTGGGGGTTACCAAAGGGCAAAACCCAACCACTGCCATCCAGTGGATTCTGACTCACAACAACCCTATGGAACACAGGAGAACTGCTCCAAAGGGTTTCCAAGGTTGAAAATCTTTATGGAAGCAGACTGCCTCATCTTTTTCCCTTACAATGGCTGCTGGATTTGAACCACCAACCTTTTGGTTAGCAGCTGAAAGCTTAACCACTGTTATCACCAGGGCTCCTTACCAATAATTTACATGACTAAGCAGGCTATCTTAACATTGTTTAAGAAGGCATGATCTTTAAGGGGAACAAACAAAGCTTTTACATCTATACATTTAAATGTATACTGTTTCTTTCAACTGAAGAAAATGCTTATCTGATGTAAAAGCAGACCCATGGTCTTCCTATTCTCTCTTGTAAGAATAACTTCCTGGTTACTTTAGAGTTGGCCTATCAGGACCAGGTGGCTGCTACTGGGACAAGGTGGCCACATCTGGCAAAGGATGAACGATGAACCCTTGCCTCATTTTCCACCAATAACCTTTGGACAAGCCACAACCCTCAAGACAAGAAAAATGGATGTGCTTTGCCATTCAGTCCAAGCTGTGGTTCCTTCTTGTGGACACTCAGTTTCCTCGTTGCAATGATCGATGGCTACTTTCTCATCTCTTCTAAATTGCCCCACTGTATTACTAATCTGAAATAAATCTTTGCTGTGATTTCACAGCAGTTTGTGCTCCGTGCACCAGAATAATGTTAAACGGTGAAATCCGCTGCCTCTTTTCCCAACATTGTTAAGAATAGTAATAGCCAGGCTTGTAGTGCTCGATAAGTTGGAGTTTTTTCTGGGTTGGAACTGTTGTTGTTAGGTGCCATTGAGTTGTTTCTGACTCATGGTGACCCTATGTACAACAGAACAAAATACTGCCCAGTGCTGTGGCATCCTCACAACGGCTGCTTTATTTGAGCCCAGTGTTACAGCCACTGTGTCAATCCATCTCACTGAGGGTCTTCCTGTTCAAGCCTAAAAAAGAAATGTGCTACAGATCTTGGTAGTTGGGAGGAGAGTCCCCTGTAATGGCCAGGACCAAGCTCTACCCCTCTAAGGCAAAGTCCACTGCTTGGTAAGCCCTGACCATGCACAGAGGTCCTAGGTAGTTTCTGAATGCCTCACTCTCAAATAAGACATCTGAGAATCACCTTACTTTGGCAAAAAGCATTTAATATGAAAGACAGGTACCCAAATATGTCATTAATGAAAAGAAACAGAGGAAACAAAAACAATGTAGGTTGTTAGGTGCTGTCAAGTTGTCTCCAATTCATAGCAACCCTATGCATAGCAGAATGAATCACCGCCCGATCCTGAACCAGCTCCGTGATCCTTGCTATACTTGAGCCCATTGCCGCCGCCACCATGTCAATCCATCTCGTTGGAGGCTTTCCCCTCTTTCATTGACCCTCCTCCACCTTACCAAGCATGCCATCCTTCTCCAGGGAATGGTCCCTTCTGACAACATGACCAAAGTAGGTGAGACGAAGTCTGGCCATTCTTACCTCCAAGGAGCATTCTGGCTGCACTTCCTCAGGACAGATCTGTTAGTTCTTTTAGCAATCCATGGTACTCTCGGCATTCTTCATCAACACCACCACAGACAATGTAGGGAATAGAAGAAAATTAATGACCAACAATAGTAACTGCTTATGAAGATAAGACAGGTACTCCATCTGTGAAAATTATTTTTCTTTCCCTCTAAATTTTATGTATTTATTTATTTGTTGAGAATATACACAGCAAAACATCCACCAATTGAACCATTCCTACTCGTACAATTTAGGGAAGTTGATTACAATCTTCGAGTTGTGCAAACGTTCTCCCCTCCTCTTCTGAGTTGTTCCTCCCTCACTGACATAAACACATTGCCTCCTGACATTCCTACCTAATCTTTTGAGTTGCTGTTGTCAGTTTGATGCCATACAGATAGTTCTTGAAAGAACACAGGGCTTGTGGCAGACCTTTCTCGCTAATTAGCTAAACTATTATTCAGTTTTAAGATAGGAATTTTGGTTTACATTTTAAAGATTATCTTAGAGCAATCGTTTCAGGGGCTATCTACCCTCCGTGGCTCTAGAAAATATGGAATCTATGAGAATTCGGAATCCTATTCTGCAATTTCCCCCTTTTGAGCAGGATTCTTCTAGGAAATCTTTGATCAAAATGTTCAGTAACGGTATCCAGGACCATTCAGTTCTCTTGGTCTCATGACAAAAGAGCCAGCTGTTCATGGAGGCAATTAGGAACACACTCCACATCCTCCTATTCCTGACTCTCTTTCTTCCTCTCCTGCTCTTGGTGAATAGAGACCGATTGTTGTGCCTTGGATAGCCGTTTGCAAGCTATTAAAACCCCAGGCATTACCCAGTGAACTAAGAGGCAGAACAGAAGCACTGAACATGTTATTAGGCCAATCAACTAGGACTTCCCACTAAATTATGACCCTAAATCTCTAAACCATCAGGTGATTGGCTGTACATAAGCAGCTTTAGAAGCTACTCTTATTTTTATTTTTTTGTTGTTATTTTTGTAAATTTATGTATCATGCGCCTTTTACCAATTCAATCTTTTACAAGTGTACAACTTACTGACAATGACCACATAACTGGCTGTACAACCCTACCCTTAATCAATGTGTTTTCCCATCACTATTAATCCCCTTTTTCCTCCTCCCTTCTGCACCTTGTGATCACTGATAAACTTTGTTCTCCATACATTTGCCTTTTTTTTTTTTTTTTTTGTCTTTTTAGATAAATGAGGTCATAAAAAATTTATTCTTTCATGATTGACTTATTTCACATACTATAATGGCTTCAAGCTCCATCCATACTATAGCATGTGTCAAGACTTCATTTCTCCTGGTGGCTGAGTCATAAGTCATTGTATATATGTACCACAGTTTCTTTATCCATTCATCTGTTGATTGGCATTTAGTTTATTTCTACATTTTGACTACTGCAAATAGTGCTACAATGAACGTTGGTGTACAAATTTCTGTTTGAGTCTCTGCTTTCAAGTCTTTTGGGTATTTATCTAGGAGTGGAATTGCTGGGGCAAATGGTAGTTCTAATTTTAGCTTTTGAGGGAACTTTACACTGTTTTCCACAATGGTCTTACCATTTTGCATTCCACCAGCAACGGATCAGGGCCCCAATTTCCCCACATTCTCAATGACATTTGTTATTTTCTCTTATTTTAACCTTAGCCATCCTAGTGGGAATGAAGTGGTATCTCATTGTGGTTTTGATTTGCATCTTTCAGATCACTAATGATGCTGAGCATCTTTTTCTGTGTCCATTTGAATGTCTTCTTTGGTGGAATGTTATAAAGAGAGGGGCACAATCCCCAACAACTTCAGGAAAGCATTCAGACTAAGGACCAAGAGACTGAAGAAATTACTCAGAGCCATTTCTTGTGACATGGATTTCCTGGGACTGACTTACAGAAGAAGTCAAGGGGAGGTAGGCTAGAGACGGAGAGAGAAAACCTCCCTATCTTAAAGCTACCGGCAGTTTCCATACTGAAGTACACTAAAGGAGCACCCTGCCAGGCTTACATGACCTTCAACTCTCATTCCTGCATGCCTGTGTTGCAAGAAGAGAGCTCTGGGTCCAGGTGTCCATGTAAATCTCTCCAGGCTATTTCAAGGCCTGGCTTCCAGCCTGACATGCCTGCAAAACCAATGATTAGAATGAGGCAGCCTGATAGGGATCTTTGCCACCTGTAGGTATGAACAGTGCTTACCCTACAAATGTCTATTCAAGTTCTATGCCTCTTTTATGAATGGGTTGTCTTTTTGTTAAGTTGATGAACTTTTATATATATTTTGGTTATTAGATTCTTGTCAGATAAATGGTTTCTGAAGATATTCTCCCAGTCAGTATCATCTCTTTTCACTATTTTGGTGGAGTCTTTTGATGAACAAAAGTTTTTAATTTTATCAGGTCTCATTTACTTATTTTGTCTTTTGCTGTTTGTATACCTATATTATAATAATAGTAATTTATTGATGAAAGCTAGGCTTAACAGCTTGGCCCTGCTTGTTCTTCTAAGAATTTTATAGTTATAGTTTTCACATTTAGGTCCTTAATACATTTTAAATTTGTTTTTGTGTATAGTGTGAGGCATAGATTCTGTTTCAGTTTTCCACACGTGGAAATCCAATTTTCTCAGCATGATTTATTGAAGAGATTCCACTGTCCCATCTGATGGACTTAGCACCCTTGTCAAAAATCAGTTGACCATATATTTAT
>NW_006921849.1:1872342-1874052 GCF_000298275.1 Orycteropus afer afer | reverse complement strand
GTGTGTGTGTGTGTGTGTTTATGTAGAGGTAACTTTTGAATCCTGAGCTTGAAAATGCCTATTGGAAATTGTTGTTAGCTGTCATGGAGTAGGCTCTGACTCGTGGAGACCTATGTACAATAGAAGGAAATGTTGCCCAGTCCAGCACCATGTCCACCACCACTGGTCTGCTCCAGTTCACTCTTGGCCATTGCGTTTGAGTGCCTTCCCGCCTCACGGGTTCCCCTCCCAGCACTGTGTCAAACAACATTCTGTCGTGATCTGTAAGTTGTCATTGGCTTATTTTTAGGAGATCACCAAGCCTTTCTTCCTAGTCTCTCTTAGTCTGGAAGCTCTGTTAAACTCTGTCCATCATGAAGGTCCCTGCTGGTATTTCAAATACTGGTGGCATAACTTCCAGCAACATAGCAATATGCAGGCCACCACAGTGTGAAAACCTGACCAACGTGCTGGAGAGAAAGTTCTCTGACTTATGCCTGAATCCCTCTGACAAGAAGAGTAAAACAATTAGCATTCAGTAATTGTTTGCTAAATATCTGGCACTCTCTTCTTCTTTTTTTAATCTCTGTACTAACCTGAGGTCAGTCTTATTACCTCATTGCAGAGATTAGAACACAGAGGCTTGAGATGAAGAGTGATAATGAAAATATTCAGCAACCAGAAGAGTAAAGGTATAGACCATTTAGCTGAGGCCAGTTGCCCTTCGGTGGTAGATCTCTCATCTTCCATGTGGAAGCCCTGGATTCCATTGCTGGCCACTGCACCTCATGCACCGCCACCATTCATCTGTAGTGGAGGCTTTCATGTTGCATTAATGCATGTTGTGTTAAAGCTGAATAGGCTTTAATGGAGCTTCCAGATTTAGACAGGAAGGCCTAAAGATCTACTTCCAAATGAAAAGATCTACTAGCCAATGAAAACTCCATGGACAACAATGTCTAATTCCCAACCAGTCATGGGGATGGCACTGGACCAGACAGTATCTCTTTCCATTGTCCATAGAGTCATCGTGAGTCAGCAACAACTTTACTGTAGCTAACATGAAAAAGAAGATGATATTAGTAGCATAGTGGCCATGGTCCTGGAAAGGGTCAGAATGGCTGGGATGATGGGGAGATGCAGTAAAGACGTGTGAGCGGTGGCTATTTATAATACGCACAAAAGTATTTCACACACTACTAGCGCATACTAGATAAACTGGCTCTGCTTGAGAGGAAAGTTAGCTTCCCCAAAGACACACAGCTAACAAGTATGTGATTTGGGATTTGGACTCAGCTCTCTTAACTCCAAAGATCACACTCTTTGCGATATGCCACACCCTAGCTCATTCCATCCTTTCTGCTAGAGAAAAGCCTGCAGAAGTTCTTGGGAGAAGAAACTTTGGCAACATTCTTATGAGGAATAAATGATGCCAGAATCTTTCCTGTGAATAGTTTTGTTCAAGGTGATGGAAGAAGTTGCCAACAGCCTTGGGATGTGTCAGGTGCATCACAAGGGCAGAGATAATATTTCAAAAGGGGAAAAAGGCATTAAGAAGCAGAGGTGGGTTATTGAAAACACGTATCGTCAGTGTCTTATCATTTTTCCCAAGGTGACACTCCTGCATGGTGTGTAAACATCAAGACCTAAGACTTAGTGCTCTTCTGGAGACAGGGAAGAGTTCTAATGCAGTGCTTTGAGAAAGTACCATTCTGATTTCAGTAGGCACAC
>NW_006921849.1:1866305-1871082 GCF_000298275.1 Orycteropus afer afer | reverse complement strand
CCTGTTTTGGAGGAAGTACAGCCAGTATGCTCCTTAGAAGGGAGGATGATAAGGCTCTGTCTTGCTTACTTTGGATATGTCATAGTATAGTCCAATCACTAGAAAAGGACATCACGTTTGATAAAATAGAGGGTCAGTGAGAACAAGGAGATGGACTGACCCAATAGCAGAAACAGTGCATACAAACATTCTATAATGCCCTTGTGAAGATGGTGCAGGTCCAGACAAGGTTTTGTTCTGTGGCTCATAGGGTCCCTTGAGTAGAAGTTGGCCCAATGGCAACTAACAAAAACTAAGTCCTGGGCAGAGGAACAGAGGCTTCTGCTCATGAGTAGAAGAGGTTACAGCAGGAGCCCTGAGCAGTAAATAGATGCAGGGGACAAGCAGGGAGTGTGAATGTTGGAAGAGCTAACGTTTCCTTTCCTTAAGTGTGGTCAGCCTCATAGGCAGTTCTCCAAGTGAACTCAAGAGCCAGCTCCATCTACTGCCCACCGGAAGCCCAAATCGCAGGATCAGATCTTATCACTCCAACGTGAGAAGGAGCCACAGCCACCACGCAGAGCCAGCAGAGTGTTCAAGAGCCCTAGCAGGACAGGAGCAGCCTAGAGCAACCAAGGTGGGGGTTTGTACTAGGTCTCTCTGCACTGGCATGTCTGGGTGCGAGGGAGAAGACCAGGGGGGCTGACCGCAGGCAGATGAGTGTTACCTGCTTGTGGGAGAAGAGGTATCAAAGGGGAAAAGGAATAAGAGAAGTGTTGGGTAGCCATAAATCAGCTGCAGTACTCAATGTTGGGTTTATTAATATAAATTGGGTATGGTTAAAGCATTGGATTGCTAGCCAAAAGGTCAGTGGTTTGACAGCCATTCAGAGATAGAAAGATGAAACATTCTGCTTCTGTAAAGAATTATAGCCTTAGAAACCCTATGGGGCAATTCTGCTCTGTGGTGCAGGGTCACTATGAGTTGAAATCAACTCGATACAGTGGGTGGGTTATTTCAACTGTGTTTTCCAGGAAAGGGAGACAGAAGTATCTTTCCCAAGGAATGAATTTACACTGAATACTCATGTTATGTTTTGAATTGTGTCTCCCAAAAATATGTGCTGGAATCCTATCCCTATAGCTGCAGATATAATCCCATTTGAAAATAAGGTTTTCTTTGTTACATTTGTGAGGTCTTGTCAATGTAAAATGTGTCTTAAACCTAATCACTTTTGAGATAGAAAAGGGCATATTGGTTGTTTTGGTTATCTAGTGCCACTCTGACAAGAATATACTACAAATGGGATGGCCTTAACAAGCAGGAGTTTATTCTCTTACAGTTTGGGAGGCTAGAAGTCTGAGTTCAAAGTGCCAGGCTCTAGGGGCTGGATGAAAGCCCCTCAACCTTGGGCTTCAGCTCTGCCTCTTGCTCCCGGCCCACTGAAGCTAGCAGTATCTCTTCACTCAGGCAGCTACTGGCAAATAAAATGGCACAGTCCCGATGTTACCAAACCACACAGCAAGATCATTGATTCAAGTCCACAGTCTCAATGTTACCAAACCACACGGCAGACCATTGATTCAAGCCCAGGATTGGCAGAGGATGGCAGGCTGCTGAACAATGACTTGGCTACATGCAGGGCTCAAGCATGCCATAAATTAGAGACCATTCCCAAAGCTGCTACTTATATACGAGAAGCAGACCACATGCCCCAAGCAGCTACTCAGCCGCTTGTGGTAGATTCCACCTGGAATTGATTGCCAGTCTCATCATGGAGAATAACTACCACCAGCTGCTCAGCCACTCAACCAGGCCCAGCCAAGTTGACACACAAACTTAACTACCACATTAGGTATCAAGTCAAACAAGCACAAAGTGGGGGAAAGACAGAGAGCAGGTGGAGATTGCCAAGGAATGGAAGAATGCTAAGACTAGAGCAGCTGGCATAAGGGTGGCCACAGAGTCTTCCCCTAGAGCTGGTTCTCTGAAGTTGAACTTCTAGTCTCATCAACTGTGAGAAAATACATTTTTGTTGGTCAAGCCACCCACTTGTGCTATTTCTGTTAGAGCAGCACTAAGAAAGTAAGTGAATACTTAAAGAAACTAAACCAACACCTCAATAAGATATTATTTAGGAAAGATTAACTCAGACTTTGGAAAATGTGCACTGAGCTATTGTGTTTCCTTTGGCTCAACCAGGAAGTCTACTCTGAGGGCTAGATAGATAGTGGAGAGGAAGTTGGGATGGATTTATTTAGGTGGACAGAGTCTGGACCTGGCATATTGATGTTGGGCTATTTTATACCCAAGGTCACATCCTTGGGACTACAAGTTGGATAAGTGACCTCTTAGACCTATCTCAGATATTACTTTCTCTGTGAGTTTTTCTAATCATATCTTACCTTTCTCTTTCTTTTTTCATCCCTAGTATCACTTTATCTGTACAACTCTTAGAGCAAGTATACTGCTAGTTAAGTTTTATCTAATTCCATTTTGGTAGCATGTAAGTGCCAGAGTGTAGAGAAATCTTTATGATTATCTATGCACTTTGCACAGAGTGCAGCTCAGTGTTTGGTATACAATGGTAACTCAAAGAAATGGAAATGGAATTGTATAAGGAGAATAAGTAGGGGAATGATGCCAAACTCAGCAGAACAGGGCCATGTGGTCACAGAAGTGCCCAGGAAATGAACACCCCCAGCCAGCTGTGAGATATTTGTTGAACACTTGGTAGAAAATGGTCACTTCTGGCTGTGCTGGGAGGGAGAGCCCCAATGTGAATTAAGTTTTTCTAAGTCTAAGATGAGAAGAGTACTGGTGGCTCAGTGGATGACCACTTGGCTGTTAATCAAAAGGTTGGTGGTTCAAAGCCACAAGCCACTCTGAAGGAGAAAGACCTGGCAATTAGTTCCAGTAAAGAGCACAGACTAGGAAACTGTATGGGACAGTGCCACTCTGTCACATATGATTACCATGAGTGAGAATCTGCTTGACAGCAATAGATTGGTTTTAGGTTTAGGTTTAAGACTTGCCCAACTGTTCCATGATCATGATTGTATGTGCAGATGGGTGTGTAGCCAGTTAAATCTGTTCCAAAGATACATCCAGGTGTTGATAAGATTATCAAGGATAAAAGTTTTCATATCTCTATGTCTTTTCTAAAACCTACAGTGTTCATTCAACCACTCACCTGTCAGTTTGTCGTACTGTGGTGCCTTACATGTTGCTATGAGGCTGGAGGCTATTCTACCAGTATTCCAAATACCAGCAGGGTCACCCATGGTGGACAGGTTTAAGCTGAGCTTCCAGACTAACACAGGCTTGGAAGAAGGAAGATGTCTCTTTGAAGACTAACGTGTGCCTAACCCAAGCCATGGTGCTTTCAAATGCCTCATATGCATGTAAGAGCTGGACAGTGAATAAGGAAGACTGAAGAAGAGTTGATGCTTTTGAGTTGTGGTGTTGGTGAAGAATACTGAAAGTCAGTACCATGGACTGCTAAAAGAACTAACAAATCTGTCCTGGAAGAAGTGCAGATGGAAAGCTCCCTGGAAGCGAAAATGGCTGGACTTCATCTCACTTACTTTGGTCATGTTGTCAGAAGGGACTATTCTCTGGAGAAAGATACCATCCTTGGTAAAGTGGAGGGTTAGCAAAATATGGGAAGTCCCTCAATGAGATGGATTGACACAATGGCTGCAACGATGGGCTCAGGTATAACAAGGATTGTGAGGCTGGTGCAGGACCAGGCAGTGTTTCGTTGTGTTGTACGTAGGGTCACTATGAGTTGGAGCTAACTCAACCGCACCTAACAACAATGACAGAGGGTTTATTGACATGTAATAAATGGCTAAAGGAAATAGATGGAGCAGTAGGTGCTCAGGTATGTATTCATTGGGCATTGAGAAAAAAAATAGATGTCAAGATCCTTACGCTTTGTGGCCTGGGGAATTAGAATGGGGATATGGTGTTGTGGCATGCTAAGTAGAGTAAAAAGCAGTCAACAGACTGGGGTTTAAATCCTGCCTCTGCACTTAAGACCTGTGTTACCTTGACTCTCTAAGACTCAGTCTTTTCCCTTTGGAAAATGGATTTTAAAACACTTGCCCCTGTCCTCAATAAATAGTAACTGTTTTGGTTGTCAGCCTTTGAAAGGCACAAATCATTAACGTGCTCAACTGCTGGCCAAAAGCAGTCCACGTCTACCCAGGGGTTCCTGAGAATAAAGTGCTGGCCATTCCCTCCTAAAAAATCAGTTGTTGAAAATCCTAGGGAGCACAGTTCTACTCTGACACAACCCAACAGCATCTTGTTTTTGTTAGTTTGTTTGTTTAATGTAAAAACTCACTGAATCTTCAATACAAGGCTCTATTCATATTCCCATTTCATAGATGAGGAAAGCAAGGCAACTGAGGCTCAGAGAGTGTGAGTAACTTGCCCTCGGCCACTAAGAGGCAGAGTTGAATTTTGAATGTTGATTTTAAGATTGGTGACTAATCCCACTAATTCATGCTAATGATTTATAATGATTGCTTTAGTAAATTATATTCTATAATTCTCACAGGCATGGAGGATGTGCCCATTTGAGAAGTTGTCAACTTCCATTTTTCTCCAAAATGGTGGAGAGATTTGCAAATGCATCTTTGTCCACACTGGTATGATGCCATGTTGTTGTTGTTGTTGTTAGATGCTGTCAAGTTGGCTGTGACCCATAGTGATGTTCACAGAACAAAATGCGGCCCAGTCCCTTGCCATCTTCACAATCATTTCTGTGTCTGAGCTCATTGTCGCAGCT
>NW_006921849.1:1864419-1864955 GCF_000298275.1 Orycteropus afer afer | reverse complement strand
CACTGGAAGGGAAAGAGGAGGCGTGTCCTGTATCAAGCATCCAAACACGTTTCTGCCAATGTTGAGCGTCTGGATTAACACAGGATCTTGGCTTCGCTTTCCCCCAGCTACCCAGGAAGAAGCGAACACTCTCATCAAATGCAGCAGAGCAGGGAAAAGCTGGCAGCTTGCCTAGAATAAAGATTTTATGTTGGAGAGCAACAATGTAGGGAACACATCCCTCAGTGTGTAGTTGCTCAAAACTGGCTTTTCCAGCTGAGCCCCAGTTCTCAGATCCAAACCTGCCTGGCTGGTGCTGCCCACTGGTGCCCCTCTGCCTTGGGTAGGATATTGCCGGGCAGATTTTCCAAGTAATTTTGGTAATGTGGGTGGTTCTGATTTTATGGACCAGAAGACATTTGAAATCAGTCCTTTTGCACAAGTTAAGAGTTGAACTTGAACAAGAGAAGAGTGTTCAGCCAGGGGGAAGTTTAAGCATAGGCACTGAAACAAGGCGGGCTTGTGCTTACTCACTGATCTGCACTGAACACGTTCCC
>NW_006921849.1:1851366-1859704 GCF_000298275.1 Orycteropus afer afer | reverse complement strand
ACAGTGGCTGCGATGATGGGCTCGAGTATAGCAGGGATTGTGGGGCTGGTGCGGGATCGGGCAGTGTTTCTTTCTGCTGTGCATGGGGTCGCTATGAGTCGGAAACGACTCGACGGCACTTAACAACAACAAGAGTTGAACTTGAGCTTCAGAAAGACCAAGCATCTTTTGAAAGAGATAGCTTACTATATGCCAGACTCATTCTAAGTACTTTGCAAATATTAACTCCTTTATCCTCACAACCGATAACCCTTTGAGGTGTATATATTTACTGAACAGATAGGAAGACTCATATATAAAAATGTTGAGTAAGTTACCCAAGCTGACATGGATAATTAGTGGAGCCAGTATTTCACCTCAAACAATCTGACTTCACAGTCCTCACTTTTAAGCACAATACTAAATACTAAAGAAAGAAAGAAATTAAGAAAATGTACACACACACACAAGGAACCCAAACCCTTTGCTGAGTCCTGGAGACTCCATGTGTAACAGGTAGACCTGCTCTATAGGATTTTCTTGGTTAGAATCTTTACAGAAGCACATTGCCAGACCTTTCTTCAGCAACATCATCAGAAGAGTTTGAATCCTGAATTTTTAGCTTAGCAGTCAAGTACAAACCACAAACCATTTGTGCCACCCAGGGACCACGCAGCACAAGACTACATGAAGAAGAATACCTACTGTCTACAGCTGTTTTGATAGACGAGATAATCAATAAACGTGTTATTGTTAGGTGCTGTTGACTTGATTCCAACTAGTGACCCTGTGTACAACAGAATGAAATACTGCCCGGTCCTGAGCCATCTTCACAATTGTTGCTAATAGCTGCAGTCATTGTGTTAATCCATCTCATTGAGCGTCTTCCTGTTTTTCACTGATATTCTATTTCACCAAGCATGATGTCCTTCAGGGACTGGTTTTTCCGGAACAAATGTCCAAAGTATGTGAGATGAACTCTTACCATCCTTGCTTCTAGGGAGCATTCTAGTTATAGCTCTTCTAAGATTTGTTTGTGCTTCTGGCAGTCTATTGCATAGCCAATGTTCTTCACCAATATCACAGTTCAAAGGCATCAATTATTTCTCAATCTTCCTTAATCACTGTGCAGCTTTCACATGCATATGGGGTGATTGAAAAATATCATGGATTTGGTCAGATGTATCTTTGTGTTCAAAGTGACATCCTTGCTTCTGAACACTTTATAGAGATCTTTTGCAGAACATTTTCCCAATGCAATACGTCATTGGATTCCTTGACCACTGCTTCCATGGACATTGATTGTGGATTCTAGTAAAATGATATCCTTGACAACTTTAATCTTTTCTCAGTTTATCTTGATGTTGTTTACTGGTCCTGTTGTGAGAATTTTCATTTGCTTTATGTTGAGGTGTAATCCACACTGGAGGCTGTGGCCTTTGATCTTCATCAGTAATTGCTTCAAGTCATCCTCACTTTCAGCAAGCAAGACTGCCATCTTCACGTTGCAGGTTGGTAATGAGTCTTCCCCAATCCTGATGCTGTGTTCTTCTTCATATAGTCCAGCTTCTTGGATTATCTGCTCAGCGTACAGATTGAATAAGTATGGTGAAAGGATACAAGCCTGGTGCACTCTCTTCCTGATTTTAAACTATGCAGTATCCCTTGTTCTCTTCAATCAACAGCCTTCTAGTCTATGTACAGGTTCCTCATGAGCACAATTGTCTGTTCTGGAATCCCCATTCTTCTCAATGTTATCCATAATTTGTTATAATCCACACAATCAAATGCTTTTGGATAGTTAATAAAACACAAGTAAACATCTTTCTGGTATTCTTTGCCTTGAGCCAAGATCCATCTGACATCAGCAATGATATCCCCCATTCCATGTCCTCTTCTGAATCCAGCTTGCATTTCTGGAAGTTCTCTGTCAATATACTGCTGTAATCATTTTTGAACTACCTTCAGTATGATTTTATTGCATGTGATAATAATGATATTGTTCAATAATTTCCCTATTCTGTAGGATCACCTTTCTTTGGAATGGGTGCAAATATAGATCTCTTCCAGTCAGTTGTCCAGGTAGCTGTCTCCCAAATCTCTTGGCATAGCCAAGTGAGTGCCTGCTGTGTGACATCTGTTTGTTGAAACATCTCAGTGGGGTAGTCTGTCAATTCCTGGAGCCTTGTTTTCCACCAATTCCTTCAGTGCAGCTGTGACTTCTTCCTTCAATACCATTGGTTCTTGATCATGCCACCTCCTGAAATGGATGAACATTGACCAATTCTTTTTGGTATAGGGACTCTGCATTTTCCATCCATCTTCTTTTGATGTTTCCTGCATCATTCAATTTATTGCCCATAGAATCATTCAACTTGAGGCTTAAATTTCCTCTTCAGTTCTTTCTGCTTGAGAAGTGCTGAGCGTATTCTTCCCTTTTGGTTTTCTAACTCCAGTTCTTTGCACATTTGATTACAATAATTGACTTTGTCTCCTCAAGCTGCTCTTTGAAATCTTTTGTTCAGCTCTTTTATCTTGTCATTTCTTCCATTTGCTTTATTTACTCTACATTCAAGGGCAAGTTTCAGAGTCTCTTCTGACATTCATTTTGGTCTTTTCTTCCCTTCCTGTTTTTTAATGACCTTTTGCTTTCTTCATGGATGATGTTCTTGATGTCATTACACAGTTCCTCTAGTTTTTGATTGTTGGTGTTCAATGAAGCAAATCTATTATTTAGATGGTCTCTAAATTTAGGAAGGATATAATCAAAGTCATATGTTGGCTCTGGTGGACTTCTTTTAATTGTCTTCAACTTCAACTTGAACTTGCATATGAGCAGTTGATGGTCTGTTCTACAATAAGCTCCTGACCTGGTTTTGGCTGAAGATATTGAGTTTCTTCATTGCCTGTTGCCACAGATGTAGTCAATCAGATTCCTATGTATGACATCTGGTGAAGTCCACCTGTATAGCCGCTATTTGTGTTGTTGAAAAAAAGTATTTGCAATGAATAAGTCATTGGCCTTGCAAAATCCTATCATGTGATCTCCAACTTTATTTCTATCACCAAGCCCATATTTTCCAACTACCGGTGATTCTTCTTTGTTTCCAACTTTTACATTCCAATCACCAGTGATAATTAACACACCTTGATTGCATATTTGGTCAATTTCAGACTGCAGAAGTCAGTAAAAATCTTCATTTTCCTCATCTTTGGCTTGGGTGATTGGTACATAAATTTGAATAACTAGTATTAACTGCTCTTTCTTGTAGGCATATGGATATTGTCCTGTCACTGACAGCATTGTACTCCAGGATAGATCTTGATACATTCTTTGTGATGATGAATGCCATGTCATTCCTCTTCAATTTGTCATTCCCAGCATAGTAGGTCATATGATTGTCTGATTCAAAATGGCAAAAAGTCCATTTCAGCTCACTAATGCCTAGGATGTCGATCTTTATGTTCTATTTCATTTTTGACAACTTCCAATTTTACTAGATTCATACTTTGTATAGTCCATGTTCCAATTATTAATGGGTGTTTGCAGCTGTTTCTTCTCATCTTGAGATGTGCCACATGAGTAAATGGGATCCTGAAAGCTTTACTCTATCCACATCAGTAAGGTCAGCTCTGCTCTGAGGAGGCAACTCCTCCCCAGTCGTATTTTGCATGCCTTCCGACCTGAGGGGCTCATCTTCTGGCAGTATATCAGACAATGTTTCAGTGCTATTCATACAGTTTTCCAGTAATATACCAGACCGTGTTTCACTGTTATTTGTAAGGTTTTCACTGGTCAATTCTTTAAGAAATAGATGGCCTCTTCCTTCTTCTGAGTCTGTCTTAGTCTGGAAGCTCTGCTGAAACCTGTCCACTCTGGGTAACCCTGCTGGCATTTGCAACACCAGTGGTATAGCCTCTAGCATCACAGCAACCTGCAAGCCACCACAGTATGACAAACTGGCAGATAATTTTGTCTCCCTTAGCTGTTCTACATGCTCCACTCACTTCTTGGCCTCCCCTAGCTGCTGCAACACCTGCCTGCCCCACCCAGCTCACTTACCTGGCCTGCCCCCAGGTGCTCCAAAACACCCACTTTCCACAATGCCTGGCTTGCTTACCCTGCCTTACACTGGCTCTCATGGACTTGTTTTAATTTGCTTCAGCTTCAATTTAAACTCGCATATGAGCAATTGATGGTCTATTCTGCAGTTGGTCCCTGACCTTGTTCTAACTGATGATATTGAATTTCTACATTATCTCTTTGCACAGATGTAGTCAGTTTGATTCTTGTGTATTCATCTGGTGATGTACAAGTGTATAGTTTTTGCTAATGTTATTGAAAAAGGTATTTCCAGTGAATAAGTTGTTGGCCTTTCAAAATTCTATGTGATCTCCCACATCCTTCCCATCACCAAGGCTATATTTTCCAATAGTGATCCCTCTTTGTTTCCAACTTTCACATCCCATTCATCAGTGTTCTGTTTACCTGGTGCAGCTCTGACAGGAATATACCACAGGTGGAATGGCTTGAATAAACAGGAGTTTATTATCTTACATATTGGAGGCTTTGCTTCCTGCTCCCAGCCCACTGAAGCTAGAGGCTTTTCTTCACTCAGCTGTTGGCTGCTGAGACTGACAAATCCAAGGTCGACAAGTGAAAAGGCAGAGTCCTGATGTTACCAAACACATGGCAGGCCTTTAATTCAAGTTTATTGAAAGTCCCAAGGTTGGCAGAGAATGGCAGGTTGCTGAACAAAAATAAGGCTACATGCAGGGTTCAAGGGTGCCATAAGCTAGAGACCATTCCCACAGCTGCTTCTTATATATGGGAAGCAGGTCATATCCCTAAAGCAGCTACTCAGCTGCTTCTGGTAGATCCCACCATGGAGTTGATTGCTAGTCTCATCATGGGGAATAACTACCACCAGCTGCCCAGACACTCAACCAGGCCCAGCCAAGTTGACACACAACCTTAACTGCCACAATCAGTAATTATCAATGCTTCTTCCTTGGATTTTTGTTCAATTTTAGACTGCAGAAGTTGGTAATAATCTTCAATTTCTTCATTTTTTGCATTAGTCTCTTAATTTGTCCTGCTATGGTAGCTTGCATGTAACTGTGTTGCTGAAAGCTTTGCCACTAACATTTCAAATACTCGCAGTGTCATCCATGGTCGACAGCTTTCAGCAGAGTTTCTAGACTAACAGAAACTAGGGAGAAGAATCTGGCCATTCACTTTAAAAAATTGGCCAGTGCAGGGGAATGTTGTCTGATTAGTGCCCGAAGTTGAGACCCTCTTTGGATGGCACAAAATATGACTGGAGAAGAGTTGCCTCTTTAGGTAGAGTTGACTATAATGATATGGATGGAGTAAACATTTTGGGACTTTCTTTGCATATGTGTCATGAGTAAAAATGAAAAGGAACTGCTGCAAACATACATTAATAACCAGAACATGGAATGTACAAAATAATTTAGGAAAATTGAAAGTTGTGAAAAATGAAATGAAACACTTGAAGTTCGATATCCTAGGCATTAATGAGCTGAGAGGAACTTGTATTGGCCAGGTTGAATGGGAAAATCACATGGTCTCCTATGTTGGGAATGACAAATTGAAGAGGAATGTCATCTCATTCATCATGAAAAAGAGCATTTCAAGATCTTTCCAGCAGTACATTGCTGTCAGTGATAGGATAATATCCACATACCTGCAAGAAAGAACAATTAAATCAATAAGGGTAAGCTGTAATAATTCAATATAAAAGAACTAGAAATATTAGAGTGCTTCTTCTGTTTGGTGAGTTGGTCCCAAGTCACAGTTGCCAGGATCTTGTATTTCTTCTACCTTCCTTTCATTTTTCTACATATCAAAAGGCTTCTCAGTGGGATCAATTATTCAGTCTCTTCTTGTATTTAAATGAAAGTGAAAGGAAGGCAGGTAGGAAAGAAGGAAAAAGGCTTTTCTCATCCCCCTGTTTTCCCTTAGTCTGTGCCCTGAGCTCATCTTTCCATAACTTTCACACATAAACCTCTCAGACTCTGCTTAGGACAAGGCTAAGACTTTCTTTCTCTCTTTCTCTCTCCCTCTCCCTCTTCTTCTTTTCTCATTTCCTTCCTCCCTCTCTTCCTTCTTTCCTGATACTGTCCTTTTTGGTTCAGAGTGATACTGACTCGTTTTCCCAGATAAATGAATATAATATATCAGTCTTAATAGAGCCCTCTGATTGGAAGACCAAGTTCAGATGTCAGAGGTTTGAGGGAAGACACGTATTTGTATTGCTCATAATTATGTTCTTGGTACTCAGCAAAGGGTCTGCACTTGGTCAGCATTCAGTGATGGTGATTTGAAAATTTCAAAAGTGTAGGTTAATTGACACTGCCCAATTCATCAAAATATAAAATATAAAATGCATTTTTACATAAACAGAGTGAGAAAGTTATGTTTTCTTTTGTTTTTCTCAGCAAAATCATTCATTCTGATCTGCTGTTCTCTGCATCTCATTTCCCATGTTGGGTTTCAGCAGGAGAAGAGAGGAGGGAGAGAAGACTCATTTTGTAATATGTCAAGTTGACCAGCCCAGAGCCTTATTCTCCCCACACATGCTCCCAGATGAAAGCTTGCCCACTGATGCTTCTATATTTTTAAATTCTTGATCCAGAATGACCACCTAAAAATAACTCTTTTCAGGAAAGACTGTGAGAAATGGCCTATAGTGAAGATAGTGAAGAGAAAGGTAAACCTGACAAGGTTTTGACAGTAGGTGTGTAAAATGAAATCATCCCACCAGAAGTTTGCTATTAGGAGATGTTGAGTTGGCTCTGATTCATAGCAACCCACGTACAACAAAAGGAAATGTTGCCCAGTCCTGTGCCAACTTCATGATCATGGGTATGACTGAGTCCATTCTTGGCCACTGTGCATTTTGTATGCCTTCCAACCTAGAAGCTCATCTCCCAATACTGTATCAGACAATATTCTGATGTGATCCATAGAGCTTCCACTGGCTGATTTTTGGAAGTAGATTTCCAGTCTTTCTTCCTAGTGTGTGTTAGTCTGGAGAGCTCCCCTGAAATCTGTCCACTGTGGTGAACTTGCTAATATTTGAAATGCTGGTGGCACAGCTTACCGTGTCACAGTAGCATGCAGATCACCAGAGGACAACAAGCTGACAGATGGGTGGTGAACCAGATGATTAGAGATGAGAAATGAAAAACAAAAGATGGAAATTTGGACACCGAAAAGCAGGTGATTTACTGGAAAATGAAAGAGAAGACTGAAAATCTAGAAGAAAAAGGTAATTGTGCTTCAGATTATGTTGTTGGTAGGGCCATCTAGTTGGTTCCCACTCCAAGTGCACCACGTCTAACAGAATGAAACATTGCTCAGTCCTGTGCCATCCTCACGATATGAGGTACATTTGAACCCATTGTTGCAACCACTGTGTCAATCCATCTCATTGAGCATCTACATCTTTTTCCTTGACCCTCTACCTTACCAAGCATGATGTCCTTCTCCAGAGATTGGTCCCTCCTAATGATGTGTCCAAAATATATGACACAGAATCTCACCATCCTCACCTCTAATGACCATTCTAGCTGTACTTCCAAGACAGATTAGTTCATTCTTCTTCCAGTCCAAGCTACATTCAGTACTCTTTGCTGACTATATTCTGTAATTTTTTTATAGAAGCAGACTGTCACATCTTTCTCCCATGGAGCACTTGGTGAGTTTGAATTGCCAGTCCTTACGCTAGCAATGGAGTGATTAACCACTGTACCACAAAGGCTCTTCCCATGTTGATTCCAAAAAAAAAAAAAAGAAAAAGAAAAACCAAACTCACTGCCGTCGAGTCAGATCCAACTCATAGTTTGGTTGAAAACTCCTTGGTTTTCCTAGGTGGTATCACTATGGAAGTAGATTTCCCAATCTTCCTTCCAAGAGTGGCTGGGGAGGAGGGAAGGTTTTAAACCACCATCCTTCTGGTTAGCAGTCAAATGCCATAGGCTCTGGTAAAGTAGTTTCCCCTCAACTGTTGTTAAGCTGTTGCTAAGAAAAACAGAGCACCATTTCAAAGTGGTTACTTTCTCCTTCCCCTGCCAGAAATGTGAAGGGATTTTTCTCTAAGCAGTATGGTAGGGCTCCTAGAGGTAAAACTCAGGAAATTGTGAGAGCCCCTCTAATGCTGGGCCTTTAGAAGTTTCTAATCTCTCAAGTTAGTCAACCTTGAGTCTCCAGCAGTTAGTTAATTACACTCTGAGCTTTCCTTCTCAATGCTGGGTCCAGCAGTGGCAGTTTCTGCTCCTAGTAAGTGATGATTCTCCGTATCAACCTATCTGTCTCTCTAATTTTGGGGGA
>NW_006921849.1:1848929-1849996 GCF_000298275.1 Orycteropus afer afer | reverse complement strand
CCAAATTGTTGAACCCTGCCAGTGAATTAATGGTTATAGTAATACCTACTCTTTATAGTAATACTTACTCTTCAGGAACGTCGCACCTTTTCAGTTGTCCAGGTTTGGAGTGTCCTTGGGCTTACTCGGATATCTTCTGGAGGCTAGAAGTCTGAATTCCAGGTGCTGGCTCTCCGGGAGTTTTCTCTCTCCTCGTGGGCTCTGTGGGAAGGTCCTGGACTCTTCTGGTCAGAGGCATAGGAGGCAGAATTCTAAGAGGACCCCCAAGAGTCCCAGCCTCTGGTGTACTTGGCCCATACACCCTTGAGTGTAGGCAGGCCTGGTAAATGGGATGGGCATCACTTTCATGATTAGGCTACTGAAAAGGTGTGACTTTCCCCTTGTTACTCTTACACGCCACACCTGCTTGGTGAACGGAGGATCGGCCATCCCCTACTCCCACCACCTTCTGGACCCGCAGGAACTCCATCCCATTCTGTGTGCTTGGATGGAGCCTGGGTGCCCTGCTCTGCCCTCCCCTGATTTTTTTTTCTCTTTCTTTTTTTCTGGTTTTTAGTTTGCTTGCTTTTGTCTGCTTTAAAACTACTACTGTTGTTAATACTTTTGTCCTTTTTACTATTATTCCTCTCCCAGGTTCCAGTTTTCAGCTTTTTCTTTTCCCTGTTCCTGGTTGCAAAATTTTTTTTTCTTCTTTTTTCTCATGGTTAACTCTGTTCCTTGTTTTGCTTTTTGCATTTTTCCCATTTTTTTCTTCATTATTCTCCTTCGCTGCCTTTTTTCTCTTATTGGCCTATCCCCAGATATTGCAGGTTTTCTTGTTTTTTTTTTTCACTGACCTTCTTGTTTGTCCAGAGAGCACAGCCAATTTGATTGTTTACACATGGCAGCCATTTTGGATATTTACGTGACAGAAGGCACAGCCATCTTGAATGCTTATAAGAGGTGGCCATTTTGGATATTTAAAGTGACCAAGGGTGCAGCTACTATGCCGGGAATGACAACTTGAAGAGGAATGGCATGGCATTCATCATCACAAAGGATTTTTCAAGATCTGTCCTGAAGTACAA
>NW_006921849.1:1841558-1844899 GCF_000298275.1 Orycteropus afer afer | reverse complement strand
AAAAAAAAAGAAGTCAAGTTAGATTTTTATTAAAGCTGTATCAAACCATATGCGAGTTTGGGAGGAATTCAGACCTTTGTGCTACTCCCCGTCACAGTGTGGGGTGCAGGTCCCCTTCTGTGTTAGGCTGCTTTGAAAGCTCTCCTTCCGTCTGGTGTCTTGCAACTTTCTTTTTACAGGTCATGCAGCTTTCGTTACAAGTATTCCATGCTAGGCTATCATTTTTGCTGTTATTGTAAATTAGATTTTAAAAAGAATTTTTTGTACTGTATTTTGCAGTTTTTGTTCCTCTTACTCTCGAACATTTAGATTTTGTTAAATGTTGATGGTTTCTACCACATTCCTATGTATTTTCTAGACACATAAGTGCATGATCTATAAATAACTTTTCTCTTCTTAATATTTATCTGTGTTCTTATTAGACTTGTTTTCCCTTTGGCGAGATCCTCAAACAATGTAAAACATCATAATAAAAAGCTTACTTGCTTTGTTCTTAATTTTGATATTTTACCTTTAAGTGACTACAAGATATTAACTGTGAAATATATTTTCTTTTCATCTCATGCAGCCTTTTGTATATTTCTACTCAAATTTTTTAAACAGGAACCAGTCGTGCATTTTACCAAGTGGTGCTTTTGCTTATTTATTCAAATGATAGACCTCTTGTTGCCTTTGATCTATGACTGGGACAGGTGGTAATAGTAGCTTTATTATTTGCAAACCATCAGGGAAGTCCTTACTCTCTTCTGCATGACCTTGGACCTGGTAGATTTTGCCAAAATATACGGTTGACTTACATTTGTTAATATTTTATTAATTATTAAAGTAGGTTTATCAAATTGTAGCAACCAGTTAATTTTGTTACATATACTTTACAATATAACACCATTTTATCCCCCAGAGAGTGAGTCTGGTGCAAGAACCTGAGGTTGCTCCAAGGTGAAGAGGTAATTCATTTGTTTATTCATCAATTTGGATATTCTTTTATCCTTTCCTTGTAAATTGACAAACATTTTCCGAGCAGCCTCTATACTGAGCAGGACTAAAAGTTCCAAACTCAGTCCCTGTACCCAGAAAGACCTGAGTGCACGTGCTGGCTCTGATGTTTTCTTTGTGAACTTGGCCAAGTTACAGAATCCCTAATCCCATAGAACCTCAAATTTCTGCATCTGCAAAACAGGAATCAGAAATAGCACCTATTAGAGGGTTCTTGTTGTTGTGAGTGACAGTCAAGTTGGACCTGAATCGCGGTGACTCCGTGTGTGCAGAGTAGAACTGCTCCAAAGGGTTTTCTTGGCTGAAATATTTATGGACACAGTTTGAGAGGCCTTTTTTCAGCAGAGCTTCTGGATGGATTCAAACTGCCAACTTTTGGATTAGCAGCTGATCACAAATCACTCATGATGCCCAGGTTCCTGATGATGTTAGCTGCCATCAAGTTAATTCTGACCGAAGGCGACTCCACATGTGCAGAGTAGAACTTCTGCATAGGGTTTTTCAAGGTGACAATCTTTTGGAAGCAGATCACCCAGCTCATCTTCCAAGACATCTCTGGGTGGGTTCAAATCACCAATCTTTCAGCTTGTAGTTGAGTACTTAACCCTTTGCACCACCTAGGGACTCTGAAGATAGTGTTTGTAAAGCTTTGAACAACAACTGGACCAATAACCAACATCAACACAAATGGAGGAAAGATTGAAGTTCTCAGGGATTTTGTTTTACTTGGATCCACCATCAAAACACATGGAAGCAGCAGTCAAGAAATCAGACGTTGTACTGCACTGTGAAAATTTTCTGCAAGGGACCTCCTTAAAGTGTTAAAGAGCAATGATGTTACCTTGAACCGAAGGTGCACCTAACTCAAGCCATGATATTGTGAATCACATCGCATGCATGTGAAAGCTGAACAATGAATAAGGAAGACCAAAGAAGAGTTGATGCATTTGACTTGTAGTTTTGGCAAAGAACACTGAAAATACCATGGACGGCCAGAATAGCCAACAAATCCATCCTGGAGGAAGGGCTGCCGGAGTGCTCCTTGGGAGTGAAAATGGCCAGACTTCATCTTACCTACTCTGGTCATGTTGTCAGAAGGGACCAGTCCTTGGTGAAGGATATCATGCTTGGTAAAGTGGATGGTCAGTTAAAAAAAAAAAAAATTGTTGAACAATATCATATCACATTCAAGTAAAATTTTGCTGAAGATAATTTGAAAATTGTTGTGGCAATACATAGAGAACTGTGAGAAACTCAAGCCAGATTCAGAATAGGAATGGAATGAGGGATATTATTGCTGATGTCAGATGGATCCTGGATGAAAGCAAAGAACACCTGAAAGATGTTTATCTTGTTTTGTTAACAATTCAAAGACATTCAATGGTGTGGATTATAACAAATTATAGATAGCATTTTGAAGTATGGGAATTCCAGCACACTTACTTGTGCTCATGAGGAACCTGTACATAGATCAAGAGGCTGTTGTTGAAGCAGTGGTTTAAAATCAGAAAAGGTGTGTGTCAGAGTTGTATCCTTTCACCATATTTATTCAATCTGTACGCTGAGAAAATGATCCAAGAAACTGGACTATATGAAGAATGTAGCATTAGGATTGGAGGAAGATTCATTAACAACCTGAGATATGCAGATGACAATGCCTGTCTTTCTGAAAACAAAGAGGACTTGAAGCACTCACTGATGAAGATCTAAGACTACAGCCTTCAGTGTGGATTACACATAAACATAAAGAAAACAAAATTCCTCACACTAGATCAATAAACAACATCATGATAAATGGATAAAAGACTGAAGTTGTCAAGAATTTCATTTTACTTGGATCCACAATCAATGCCCATGGAAGCAGCAGTGAAGAAATCAAACAACTTTTTGCATTGGGAAATTCTGCTACAAAAAACTTCCATAAGTGTTAAAAAGTTAATGTGTCACCAGGGGACTAAAATGTGCAGATCCAAGCCATGGTATTTTCAACTGCCTCATATGCATGTGAAAGCTGGACAATGAATGAACACACTGCCATTGAATTGATTGTGAGTCATAGAGATCCTGTATGACAGAGTAGAACTTCCCTGTTGGGTTTCCAAGGCTGTAAATATTTACAGAAGCAGACTGCCTCAACTTTGTCCCATGGAGTGCCTGGTGGTGGGTTAAACACTGACCTTTTGGTTAGTACCCAAATGCTTTAACCATTGTGCCACTAGAGCTCTTTGTGGACAATGAATAAGGGAAACCAAAGAAGAAATGATGCCTTTGAATAATGGTGTTGATGAGGAATATTGAATATACCATGGAGTGACAGAAGAATGAATAAATGTCTTGAAAGAAGT
>NW_006921849.1:1830425-1840655 GCF_000298275.1 Orycteropus afer afer | reverse complement strand
AGGGGCCATCCACTTCTCAAAGACCTGGCCAGTGAAAATCTTACGAATGGCAGTGAAACAGAGTTTGATATATTGCTAGAAAATTTTATAGCAAAGTAGAGGGTCAGCAAAAAAAGGACAACCCCTCCTTACCAGGATGGATTGACATAAGTGTCTACAACAACAGGCTTCAACATAGCAACAATTGTGAGAGGATAGTGCGAGACCAGGCAGTGTATCATTCTGTTGCATATAATGTTGCTATGAGTTGGAACCAACTCGATTGTACCTAACAACAACACATATTTTGTGTTTGTCAACATCCACAATCATGTAAGCCAACTCCTAAAAATGTCTCTTTCTCTCTCTACATATATGTGATAGATATAGATGATAGATAGATAGGTAGGTAGATAGATAGATAGATAGGTAGGTAGGTAGGTAGGTAGATGGATAGATAGTTTAGTGGTAAAGTTCTGACATTATGCCAGGAGACCTGGATTTGATGCCTACCAATGCTCCTTGGGCATGGTCATGTCACTGATGGTCTGCTTCTGAAAATCAGCCAGTGAAAATCCTATGGATCACAATGATCTGATTCTGTCATGCGTGGAGTGACCATGAGTTGGGGACCAACTAGACAGCACCTAACACCTCTACACCTATATCTATGTCAGTGATTCTATTTCACTAGCGTGCCCCAAGATTTTTATTATGGCATCCTGGGATGCACAGTGAGATGGGTCCAGGCCCCATCACAGAGGCAGAGGTTATGTGCTAACTCTGATCACCCAGTCCTTCCTTTCCAGGCCTCTACTGGCAAAGGCTTGAGCACCTTCCCAACTTGACTATTCTCAGGATCTCTGGAATTAGGGTCCATTTCTCATTTCTCAAATCTGCACATACACTCCTTGTTGCTCATTTCTCTCCCTCAGCTCCATGTCAAGCTTACTGGGTAAGAACCAGACTGCTTTGAAGATTGTAGGTAAAGCATAGGCCACATGGAGTCCCTTGGTGGTGCAAACAGTTAAAATGTTCAGCCACTAAACTGAAAGTTGGCAGTTTGAGTCCACACAGAACTGCCTTGAAGGAAAGGCCTGGCAATGTGCTTCCTAAAAATCAATCACTGAAAATGCTGTTGAGCACAGTTCAACTCAGACCACATAGAGCCAGCATGAATTGGAGCCCACAATGGCAACAGTTATATATGTGTGTGTATATATAAGCCATGTAACCAGATCACCCTTGCCATGCTAGCTCATGACTTCTTGGTTTCAGAAGTTGAGGGGAATAGAATATGGCAGCTTTCTGTTAAGCACAGTGTCAGGTCAGCTCCCGAGAACTTTGCTTTCGAAGGACGGTCTCACCTCGCTTTTTTGGCATGAATCAGTAGCCACAGCTGCAGCAAAGATTCAGCGCTCTGCAATCCCTTCCTTTCCATGATGCAGTCCTGATGTCCCCTTGCACAAGCTCAGCTTCAGAGGTTTTGGTCTTGATGGTCTTGTAACAAGAGCCCCTTGCATAGGCTGTGCTCTAAAGATGGCTGGCTGTTCGGTGATTGGGATGATTCATTTTATTTTGCAAAATGAGTTATTTTCCCAGCCTCCCCACCTTTGAAGAAGCTTAGCTAAATGGTCTTGTCTCCTTACCCTCTGCCCACAACTATTTATAAGAAGTAGCACCTCAGAAGGCCTTTTCTTATTTCCCCTCCTCCCCCATGGGTAATGGGCTTTCTGTGAAAGGAAGGCTCTTTAGGTCTCTGAATTGTCATCCTGGGGAAGAAGACGTTTGATATGCACATTGTGTCAGCCGCAGACATAATTCACTGAACCACCCCAGACGCAGGAGGTCACAAAGTGAAGCTTCAATTTACAATCTCCCTGAGCCCCTGTTGGCAAACAGTGTCTGGTGGGAGCTGAGAGTTTGTCAAAGGCCTGAAGCCATGTTTTCCAGCCCCTCAGTCTCCCTCCTGTGTACCTCCTTCTCTTCCCCCTTTCTGTCTGGGTCATGCTGTGTGCCCCCCCAGATTTCTGAGGCCAATTAGTAGGTTAGCAACTGTCAAGACATATTGACCCAGGAGACATAGTATTTACTCTTGTCCTAATTTCTCTTGATACTGAAGATCATACTGGCCCTGAATCTTCACTCTTTGTTTAAAGTCTGTTGGCAAGACAGTCATTTTGATACTGTAATCAGAATTCTTGAGTGGAGCCATTAATTATGGCTTAGGTAGCCGGGGTTGTGTAGTTTGGGAAAGGAGGCCATCTGGGAGTGAATATCTCTTTGATCACAAGGCTGAATGATTTGCTTTGATCATGAAGACAACCCTTCATAAAAGAGTCTGGTCTCTTCCTGAAATTTGCAGGTAAACAGAGGGATCATTTGAACCCATTGTGGAAGGAGCAATTGAGATGGCAGACAATGGTGTTCTTTGTACTGGATTAGGGGCCTATTGATTAACATAGCAAAGGAGAATTGATGGTTGGAAAAAGGTGACTTTAGTCCACAGGCAGGTGCATCAAAGGATCACCTGCTGGTCCTCTGCTGGGGCTTACAGGTGCTAGTTGGACCCTTCTATTGGGCTTGCATGGTATTCATTCAGAGAAAATCTGTACAAAAATGAACATCATAGGTAACTAGAAGGTACAAACTTTTTTTTTAAAGGAAGGTGCTTGGTGCAGTAAGTAGGAAGCTTTGTAGGCTTTGGCC
The DNA here is from genome assembly GCF_000298275.1 of Orycteropus afer afer. NCBI lineage: Eukaryota > Metazoa > Chordata > Mammalia > Tubulidentata > Orycteropodidae > Orycteropus > Orycteropus afer. Next base: position 1,837,967 of record NW_006921849.1, on the reverse strand, counting down.
AGGGAACCTGGGATGAAATCCTTGTGTCTCCATTTATTCTGGGGAGACATGAGGCTTGCTACCTACACTCTTCGGTGCCCATGTTTCTTTATCTGTAAAAACTGGAAATAAATACTTCAAGGGTTATTTTTACAGATTAATTACATGCCATTTGAGAAAGGTGCTGAACTAGGTGCCAGGCTTGTTTGGGAAGAAGAAGACATGGTGTGTCCTAGATCAATACTCAAATATCCTCTTGCTGTATCTCTACGAGGAGTCCCTGGGTGGTGCAGAAAGTTAAATGTTCAGCTACTAATCAAAAGATTGGTTGTGTGAGTCTACCCAAAGATGCCTTGGAAGACAGGCCTGGCAATCTACTTCTGAAAGATCACAGCCATTGACAACTCTATACAGTGACGTTCTACTCTGAAACACATGGGTCATCGTGAGTTAGAACAACAACTAGTTGGATGTTTTGATTTTGCTATTTCTGTCCTTCTGAGAGGACATTTCATAATACTTTCCATGCAATGATCTCCTCATTAGAATACTTGATTTTCTTGAACAAATTGATTTAAAGTGATGTTTTGAATTGTGCTCTGATGAACCAATTTGAACATGTATATGTTAGGAGTTGTATTTGTTTAAATGAAAGTGTTTGAGGTTTTGAGGAGCTGTATGGAGTGCTGACACTACTCATCTGCCATTTGTCATACTGTGGTGGCTGCATGTTACTGTGATGCTGGAAGTATGTCACTGGTATTTCAAATACCAGCAGAGTAACTCATGGAGGACAGGTTTCAGTGGTGCTTCCAGACTACGGCAAATGGGGAAGAATGATGGGGTCATCCACTTGTGAAAATTTGGCCACTGAAAACCATCTCAAGTACTTTGGTCATGTTGTCAGAAAGGACCAGTCCCTGGAGAAGGTAAAGTAGAGGGTCAGCAAAAAAGGGGAAGACCCTCAATGAGATGGATTGACACAGAGACTGCAGTGATGGGCTCAGGTATAGCAAGGATTGTGAGGATGGGGCACAAATGGGCAGTGTTTCATTCTGCTGTGCATAGGGTCACTATGAGTTGGAGCTGATCTGATGGTACCTAACAACAACAACAACAGGGGGTGCTACCTCATGGAGAACCATATAACAACTGGTGTCTAGTTTTAGAAATATTAGCTTTGGCAAGGATTATTTAACTTTTGGAGTATTTAATTCTGTTAGTTGTGAATCTGAGTGGGTGAATTTAGCTGGTTCCCCTCATGGTACCCCATATAACTAGACAATTACTGTCTGGCTGCATTGTATGAATAAGTCACTGTTGTTGTTTGTTGCCATTAAGTCAATTCTAGTACACATGGATGTTCTGGCAAAGCTCTCTCTCTCTCTCTCTCTCTCGATTCTGCATCCAACTATTCATCCTCTGACCTCTGGTTCTTGGGAAGTGAGCCATCTGACTGCAGGTCCTAGGGTCTTCAGCCCTTGTGTTATGGATAGAATTGTGTCCTCTCAAAATTTGTGTTTTAGATTCTAACCTTTGTGCCTGTGGTTATAATCCCATTTGAGAATGGATTATCATTGTTATGTTAATGAAACAAGACTGGTGTAGGGTTTATCTTGTGTATAGGATCACTATGACTCTTTTGAGATATAAAAGAGATTAAACCCCACATGTGTCAGAGCAGAACTGTGCCTGATAGAGTTTTGAATGACTAGTTTTTTAGAAGTAGATTGCCAGGACTTTCTTCCAAGGTATTTCAGGGTAGACTTGAACTGCCAACCTTGAGGTTAGCAGCTGAACATGTTAACCATTTGCACCACCCAGGGACTCCACAGGTTATGTGGTTGCCCACTGAAGTTTAGGAAGCATGCTGTACTGGTGTCATCTTCCATGGCCTACTGGTTACCCATCCACCTGTATCTCTCACTAGCTGCCACACATCCCCTAACTTCCCACTCACCTTAGAGGCTGCTGATTGAGTATCTCCCCAGCAGGTCCTGTGGGCATATCCCACCACAGTCCTCATCCTGCTCCCAGGGCTGCTCCTTTTCCTGAATTTTGTGACTCACTGGGTGGCATTACCATCCATCAAGTCACCCTGTAGGCTGTGACTTTTTTACTCTCCTTTCCCTACATCCAATCAATCATATCCTGTTGATTTTTTATCATTTCAAATATCTCTTATCTCTCTCTCTTCTCTTTTTTCACTGCACCTGCCCTTTTGGTTGTTAGTTGCTGTCAAGTCAGTTCTGACTCATGGTGACCCCCTGCCCAATGGTACACAATGTTGCCCAGTCTTGCACCATCTTCATGATCATTGGTCTCTGAGCTCATTGTTGCAGTCACTGTATATTTTGAGTGTCTTCCAGCTTAGGGGGTCATCTTTCAGTACTGTATCAGATAATAGTCTGTTGTGATCCACAGGGCATTAACTGACTGATTTTCATAAGTATAGCATCAGGTATTTCTTCCTATTCTATCTTAGTGTGGAAGCTCTGATGAAACCTGCCCAGCATGGTTGATCTTGCTGCTATTCAAAATACCAGTGGCATAGCTTTCAGCATCACAGCAACACATGAGAACTACACTGTAACAAATTGACAGGTGGTGGGCACCTGTCCCAGTCTAGGCTTATCTTCTCCCATCTGGACTAGTACAAAACAAAACAAAGAAACCAAACTCACTGCCATTTCTGACTCATAGCAACCCCCATTGGGTTTCTGAGGCTGTAAATCTTTATGGAAGTAGATCATGCCATCTTTATTCCATGGTGCAGCTGGTGGGTTTGAACCACTGATCTTCTGGTTAGCAGTCAAGTACATTATCCACTATGCCACCAGAGCTCCTTGGACTGATAAAAGAGACTTCTAATAGATTTATACTTCTATATTTATTTATATATATTTCACCATACTTATTCAATCTGTATGCTGAGCAAATAATCCAAGAAGCTTGACTATTTGAAGAAGAAACATTGGGATGGGAGGAAGACTCATTAGCAACCTGAGATATGCAGATTACACAGCACTGCTTGCTGGAAGTGAAGACTAGAAGCACTAATGAAGATCAAAGGCTGCAGCCTTCAGTATGGATTATACTTAAACATAAAAAACCTAAAATCCTCACAACTGGATCAACATTAGGTATCGGAGAAAAGATTGAAGCTGTCAAGGATTTCCTTTTACTTACACCCACAATCAATGATTTTAGAAGCATAAATCTGCTGCAAAAGACCTCTTTAAAGTGTTAAAGAGTATAGATGTCACTTTGAAGACTAAGATGTGCCTGACCCAAGCCCTGTTATTTTCAATACGCTCATATGCAAGTAAAAGTCGGACAATGAATAAGGAAGACCACAGAAGAATTGATGCATTTGAGTTGTGGTATTGGCAAAACATATTGAAAACACATAAGCTTCTAGAAGAACAAACAAATCTATCTTGGAAGAAGTGCAGCCAGAATGCTCCTTAGAAGCAAGAATGCCCAGATCTCATCTCATGTAATTTAGGTATGTTGTTAGAAGAGACTAGTTCCTGGAGAAGGATATCATGCTTGGTAAAGTAGAGGGTTAGTGAAAAAGGGGAAGACCCTTAATGAGATGGGCTGACACTATGGCTGCAATGACGGGCCGAAGTAAGGCAACGATTGTGAGAATGGCACAGGGCCGGGCTGCATTGCATTCTCTTGTACATGGGGTCACTATGAGTCAGAGCCAACTCAACAACACCTAACAACGACAACAACAATAGATTTGTACATTGACAGGTTTGCCTTCTTACACCACAGTTGCCTCTGCCCGCCTTTATAGCCTGGCAGTACTCACTCCTTTAAGACTCAGCTCAGTAATCCTCTCCAGGAACTACTGCCTGACCACATGCTCCCAGGATGTTTTTTTGCTCTGTGTTTCCTTAGTAACCTGCACCTCAGTTTTCTCACCTGTGAAATGGGATGGGCAGCATTGTTTTAAGGAATAAATGAACTAATGCATAGAAAGCTCATGAAGCAGTGCCTGACATAGAGCCAATATCCAATGAGCATTAGCTGTTATTTCAGTAACTTTCAACTTCCTGACATGTTGTTCTGAAGTTTTCTTTCCCTCTCAGTAGACCAGGTTTCTCAAAACTTGTGTGGCCAGGTGACCATCCAAGTCAGAGGCAAAAGTGGAATTCAGGTGCAGTAAGATCTGAGAAGCCCTGCCCTGGGCCATGAAATGTCTTGAGAGCAGGGACTGTGTCTAATGCACCATGAATCCCACACCTACCTGTGCCCAGGACCCATACGGATGCTCTTCTTATTAACTTAAGGGATAGCTGGAGGTTTTAGGCTGGATTCTGGTGGGCAAGGAAGGAGATATCATTCAGGGTAAAGTATTAAAATAATAATAATAATAATAATTGCTTTTTTTTTTTTTTTTTTTTTTTTTGCATTTCCTAAATGAGGAAGCCAAGAAGAATGGTGTCAGCTTGGCCAATTTATAGTTCTGAATTTATGCCCAGAAGCTGTTCGCAGAGAGAGTATATTTAGAAATGTGAAAATAAATACAATTAAATTGGAGAGATGTGTCAAGTATTTTTTCCTTGTTTTAAGACTGTCCTCTGACTATTACAGCATAGGTAATGACAACTCTTTGAATAATGATGTCATATTTTCTAATTAAGTAATCAAGCTTTTCCAATTATCACATTAGTGAAGATCAGGGTCAAAAGCCTAGAACCTAAAAGGAAACCATTTTAATGGGCAGTAATTACATTGTAAATGAAAATATTTTTCTCTGTGATAGTTGGAGCTGTGTGTCAACTTGGTTGGACCACAATTCTGTGTGGTTTAAGTAATTGTGGTGTGGGTTGTTTCCATGATGGGATCAGATGTATATGTTTTGGGCAGCCAATTCATTGAAAGGAAGTTTCCCTAGGGGTGTGGCCTGCTTCCAGTATATTTATGGACATCCTGGGAAAAGAGACTCTTCTGTGGATCAGGATTCTGTTGTGCTGCCTACAACTGTCTGTGAGCAAACAATCCACCATTCAGCCTGGAGATCTTGGATTTGTCATTTGTTGGAGTCAACAGCCAGTATACTGCCTGCCAATCTTGAGCTCATTGGCCCCTGTAGCTGCATAAGTCGGGAAAACCTCCATCTTGACGTTTGATCCAAGAACTTGGGACTTGCCAGCTTCTATAAGCGTGTGAGCCATTTTTCTAAGATAAATTTCTCTTTGCCTCTCTATATAAGCTTTACTGGTTTTGTTTCTCTAGGGAACCCAGTCTAACATAGACTCTTTCCTTTATTTGATTAACACTTTATGGTCCATGTGTCTATGCTCTCATTTAAAGAACTCTTTACCACTTGATGTACAAGTCAGGTAGTGGATAGAAAGAACACATGTGTTAGAATCAGGCAGACCTGCGTTTGAATCCTGGCTTACTTGATGTATGGCCTTAAAGCAGATCTTTTAATCATTCAGAATATCAATTTTTCATATACATGATGGGGACACTTAATACTCAACTATCCCTAATGGTTTTAATTTGAATTTGAAAATTCAAGCTGGATTCAGAAAAGGATTTCTGATCTCATTGCTGATGTCAGATGGATCTTAGCTAAAAGCAACTACCAGAAAGATGTTTACCTGTGTTTTATTGACTATGCAAAGGCATTTGATGTGTAGATCATAACAAATTATGGACAATATTGTGAAAAATGGAAATTCCAAAACTCTTAATTGTGCTCACGAGGAACTTGTAAATAGACCAAGAAGCTGTCACTGAAACACAACCAGTGGGATACTGCATGGTTTAAAATCAGGAAGGGTGTGTGTTGGGATTGTATCCTTTTACCGTACTTATTCAATCTGTATGCTGAGCAAATAATCTCAGAAGACAGACTATATGAAAAAGAATGTGACTTCAGGTTTGGAGGAAGACTCATTAACAGCCTGCAATATGCAGATGACACAACCTTACTTGGTGAAAGTGAAGAGGACATGGAGTAATTATTCATGAAGATGAAAGACTACAGTCTTCAGCATGGATTACACCTCAACATAAAGAAAATAAAAATCCTCACGACTGGACCAATAAGCAACATCATGTTAGATGGGGAAAAGATTGAAGTTGTTTTACATGGACCCACAGTCAACACCCATGGACACAGCAGGCAGGAAATTAAATGATATATTACACTGGACAAATCTGCAACAACAACAACAAAAAAAAAACCTGTTTAAAGTGTTGAAAAGATGTCACTTTGAAGACTAAGGTGCACCTGGCCTAAGCCATGGTATTTTCAATTGCCTCATATGCATGGGAAAGCTGGACAATGAATAAGGAAAATCTAAGAAGAATTGATGTCATTGAATTTTTGTGTTGGTGAGGAATGTTGAATATACCATGGACTACCAGAAGAAAGAACAAGTCTGTCTTGGGAGAAGTAGAGCCAGAATGCTCCTTAGAAGTTAAGATGATGAGACTTTTTCTTGCATACTTTGCACATGTTATTAGGAGGTACACTGGTCCCTGGAGAAGGACATCATACTTGAAAAAGTAGAGGGTCAGTGAAAAAGAGGAAGATGCTTGATGAGATGAATCGACTCCTTAGCTGCAACAATGGTCTCAAACACAGCAACAATTGTGAGGATGGCACCGGACTGGGCAGTGTTTTGTACTGCTGTACATAGGGTCACCATGAGTCAAAACCAACTCAACAGCCCCTACCAACCAAAACCACAACCTCCAATGGGAGCAGTGGTGGTTCAGCGGTAGAATTCTTACCTTCCATTTGGGAGACTGGGTTCACTTCCTGGCCAGTGCACCTCCTGTGTAGCCACCATGCATCTGTCATGGAGGGTTGCATGTTGCTATGATGCTGTACAGGTTTCAGCCACCCTTCCTGTCTAAGAGAGATTAGGAAACAAAGTCTGTCAATCAACTTTTGAAAATTACTCAGTGAAAATCCTATGGATCACAACAGCCCAGAAGATCATGGGGATGGCACAGGCCCAAGCAGCATTTCATTCTGTTGTGCGTGGTGTTACCATGGGTGGAGGGCTGATTCAACCTCAGCCAACAACAACAACTACAAAAGTGGTTCCAGCTAGATTGGAAGGCAGATGTCAAGACACCTGGGGAGAGTGAGCATGTTTTCTTGGAAGATAGGTTAGTCACCTGCTTTCCTGAGGAGGGATGCCTGGGCTCCAAAGTGCCTGTCACTGGGTTGGCTTACCGACATTTGCAAGCTGTTTACTCTGGTGGTGTAGTGCCTAAGGCATTTGATTGCTACCTAGAAGGCTGGCAGTTCAAACCCTCGAGCCATTCCTCAGAAGGAAGACTAAGCACTCTACTTCCATAGAGATAACACCTCAGAAACCCAAGGAGGTGTCACTATGAGTTGGAATTGACTGGAAGGCATTAATTTTTTTTTTTCCCCTCCATGTACAAAAGGTTCTGATTTGTGAGTGTTTCTGGAATATTTCCAAAGAATCCCGGTAACACACTGGTTAAACTGCTCAGCTGCTAACCAAAAGGTTGATGGTTCAAATCTACCAGCTACTTTGCAGGAGAAACATA
>NW_006921849.1:1797124-1798512 GCF_000298275.1 Orycteropus afer afer | reverse complement strand
GCAGATTTGCCCAGTACAATATGTTTGATTTCTTGACTGTTACTTGTATGGGTGTTGATTGAGGATTTAAGTAAAATGAAATCTTGACAAATTCAGTCTTTCCTCTATTTACCATGATGTTCCTTATTGGTCTAGTTCTGAGTACTTTCGTTTTCTTTGTGTTGAGGTATAATCCATATTGAAGGCTGTAGTCTTTGCTCTTTATCAGTAAGTGCTTTAAAGTCCTCTTCATTTTCATCAAGCAAAGTTTTGTTGTCTGCATATTGCAGTTTGTTAAGGAGTCTTCCCTAATCTAGATGCTGTGTTCTTCATATAATCTAGTTTCTCAGATTATTTGTTCAGCATGCAGATTGAATAAGTATGGTAAAAGGATACAAGCCTGATATACTCCTTTGCTGATTTTAAATCACGCAGTATGCCCTTGTTCTGCTCAAATGACTACCTCTTGGTCTATGTGTTGTTTCCTCACAAGCACAATTAAACGTTCTGGAATTCCCGTACTTCTCAATATTATCCATAATTTGTTATATTTACACAATTGGATTTGTTTGCATAATCAATAAAACATCTTTCTGTTATTCTGTGCTTTTACCCAAAATCCCTCTGACATCACCAATGATGTCCCTCATTCCACATCCTCTTCTGAATCTGGCTTGAATTTCTGGCAGTTCCCTGTCATTTTACTGCTGCAATCATTTTTGAATTCTTCAGCAAAATTTTACTTGTATGTGATACATAAAAACGATTATATTGTACAATAATTTCTGCATTCTGTTGGATTACCTTTCTTTAGTTTGGGCACAAGTATGGCTCTCTTCCTGTCAGTTAGTAGGTAACTGTCTTCCAAATCTCTTAGCATAAACAAGTGAGCCCTTATAACACTGCATCTACTTGTTGAAACATCTCAGTGGGTATCCAGCAATACTTGGAACCTTGTTTTTCACCAATTCCTTCAGTGCAGCTTGGACTTCTTCCTTAAGTAACATCAGTTACCCATCAAGATTACAGCCTAGAAAACCTTGTGGAGCAATTCTATTCTGTCACATTGGGTCACTGTGAGGTGAAATAGACTCAAGGGCACACGGCAACTCAGCACCTCCTTTGTGCTGACCCTCATCTGGTCCTTCCCAATGTTAACTTCCTTCGTTCCTTATTAACAGAAACGACCAAGGAGGAAAGAAGAACTGGGACAGGCAAGAGATCAAATGGGCTGGCAGTCCGTGTCAAAGAGCCAAGTTTCTTTATCTGAATATTTTTTAGGAGGAACTGCCCTGCACCGAAGACCTATCAATATGAACCACTTCACTTGTACCCTGTTTTGTATCTCTTTTCTCTCTCCTGCTAAATGCTACTCAATATCAATAAAATCAGCTGCAATGAGCTTTTTT
>NW_006921849.1:1792277-1797024 GCF_000298275.1 Orycteropus afer afer | reverse complement strand
TTTCTTTTTTTTTTTTTTTCAATAAAAGGAGGAGAGAGGTGTGCTGGGGCCAGCTTGTACCTACTTATGACAGCTGGTTATGAAATTTCAGGAATTTTAGGAGTCAGTTCATATCATCTCAAAACAAAATGAGAAAAACAAACTCACTGCCATCAACTCATAATGACCCCTTCTTAGGTTTCAGAGGCGGTATCTCTTTGGAAGTAGATTGCCCAGTCTTCCTTCCAAAGATTAGCTGGTGGGTTTGAACCATCAGCCTCCTGGTTAGCAGTCAAATGCCTTAGGCACTGTGCCACCAGAGCTCCTGATATCATTTATATTAACTTTTGTTTGCCTTTCCAGTGTAACATTTGCCAATATCCATGGTGTAAATATTCCTAGCATAGGAAATTTCAAGCTACTGAGATGATGTCTTATAGCTTGAAATTTCCTATGCTAGGAATATTTACACCATGGATATTGGTAAATACTATACTGGAAAGGCAAACAAAAGTTAATGTAAATGGTTAAATGTGATGGAGGGGAGTGGTTGAAGGGAATAAAGGTAGAAACAAGACTTCCCTGGGTAAACATTTCTGAAAAGTTTTGACCTTTGAATAATATAAGTGCATCACCAATAAATAAACAAACAAACAAACAAACAAATAAATCATCTTACATTGAAAATAAACAGAAACAAAATAATCTAACAATGTCGGTTTGGCAGTGTAGCCATACAGAGAAAGGTTATGTTTTGCAGAGATTTACACACATACACACTCACTGTCATTGAGTTGGATTTAACTCATAGTGACCCCTCCTTGGGTTTCCCAGGTGGTATCGCTACAGAAGTAGATTGGCCAGTATTTCTTCCAAGGAGTGACTGGTGGGTTTGAACTGCGAGCCTTCTGGTTAGCAGTCAAATAAATGCCTTAGGCACTACGCTACCCACCAGAGCTCCACAGTAATATATATGGGAAATATTCTAAGGATGAAAGGAAGTATAAAGAAATTTTAAATTTCAATAAAAGTTTTTTATTGTTAATTGCTGTGGTTAGTTGCCACTGAGGACACCGTGACTTCAATGATGTGGTCAAGCATAGCAAGGATTGTGAGGATAGCCCAGGACTGGGGGTGTTTCCTTATGTTGTACAAAGGGTTGCTATTAGTCAGAAGCTGGCTTGATGGCACCTTACAACAACAACAAGAAACATAAAGATTGCTAGAAGAATGAACAAATCTCTCTTGGAGAAAGTATAGTCAGAATGGTCCTTAGAAGTGAGAATGGCAATACTTTGTGTCTGGTGCTTTGGTCATGTTGTCAGAAGGGACCACTCTCTGCAGAAGGCTATCATGCTTGGTAAAACAGAGAGTCAGTGAAAAAGGGGAAGACTCAATGAGATGAATTCACACAGTGGCTCCAGCATAGCAATGATTCTGAGGATGATGCATAAGTAGGCCATGTTCCATTCTGTTGTACAGAGGGTCAGTATGAGTTGGAACTGATTCGACATCATCTCACAACAAAAACAAGAAATATTTAAGGTCTTTTGCTTTTGACAAAATGGAATTAAGGGAACCAAATTTACCCTCTGGCTTGAAATAACCCCAACATGACAAAACATTTAAACACTTGTTTTTAAGACATTGGACATCAGATGAAGAAGGACTTACAAGAGTCAGCAAAATAAGAAAATGAGTTTCACAATTGCTTCAGCTATTTGGAGGGATTTTTTTTCCCAGAGTGTAATACAGGGAAAGGGAATCTAGGTGGAACCTGGCAGACTTCTCTTAGTCATCAAGTAACATCTTTGCTTTGTAAATTAGGTAGAGAGGATAGAAAATTTTTGAAGGAATAATTAATAAAAAATTTCCAAATTTGATAAAAACTATAAATCCATACATTTAAGAATCTTAATGTACCCCAAAGCACAAAAGCATGAAGAAAGAAAATTACACCAGAACACATCATGTCAAATTGTTCAAAACCACTATGTTTTAGTTATCAATTCTACTGTAGAGGAAATTCTGTGAGTGAGTAGCTTTAACACACAGAAATTTATATTCTCACAGTTCAGGAGGCTAGAATTTCAAAGTTAGGACACTGGTTAAAGGGGAATGTTCATTCCCTGTTGGCTCTGGAAGAAATTCCTTGTCTCTTTCAGTTTTTGTAACCCTAGCATTCCTTGGGCCCTTGGTGATCCTCACAGGTGCTTCTGTCTTCCCCAGCTGTGCTTGCTTCCATGTCTAATCTGTTCCTATTATAACTCAAGAGTGATTAGGCCTCAGGTACACCATACATTGTCATGGCTACATCTGACATATCAAAGAAAACTCTACTGCCAGGTGGGACTACTTCCACAGGTGTAGGAGTTAAGATTCCAACACATATTTTGTGGGGGCATAATTCAATCCATAAGACACTGATAAAGAAAAAAAATCTCAAAATCCATTAGGAAAAAAAAAAAAAAAAGACATTTTACATACAAGAGGAACAAAGATAAGAATGACAGCAGAGTTCTCATGAGAAACAATGTAAACAAGAAAACAGTGGAAAATAAAATTTTCAAACACTGAAAATACAAATATTGTCAACCTAGAATTCTAGATCCCACAAAACAGTTCTTCAAAAACAAAGAAAAAATACTTTTTCAGACATAAAAATTCTGGAAGAGTTAATTACCAGTAGTCTCGCTCTACAAGAAAAATTAAAGGAAGTCCTTTAGGCAGAAGGAAATGATAATAGCAGAAAACATAGATCTTCAGAAAAGAATGAAGCACACCGAGAAGAGGAAATGCCTGGTAAATATATATTATTTTTCTCTTGTTAAATTTATTTTAAAAAATATTGAATGTGGTAGTAGATATATAAAGCTCTACATGTGACAAACTAGATTTAAAACTAGATATACACACACAATTGAGGAAAATCTGGGAATCTGAGATTGTTGGATTGTGTAAATGTTTCTATCCCAGTTGTGATATTGTACTATAGATTTGTAAGATGTTATCCTTGGAGAAAACTGGGTAAAGATTACGTGGAACATTTGTGTTATTTCTTAAATCCACAATTATCTCAAAATAAAAAAAAAAATTAAGAAAAGATCATTTTAAAAATATTTTAAGAAAATATAATTGCTAGAACAAATATCATGACAGTGTATTGTGGAATTTATAACATTATGTAAATTATAAAATGTTTGGAAACAATAGCATAAAGGTCAGGAGGGGAAAGATAGAGATACTCTTGTAAATTCTTATACTCTGTGTGACTTTATTTAGTATTATTTGAAGGCAGATTATGATGATTTATAGATGTATACGTAACTCCTAAGGCAGCCAATATAACAACACAACAAGGAGCTATAGCTAATAAGCTAAAATATTTATGGGAACATAAATATCTTTAAGACCTATAAAGAAATCATAAATATATTTATTAATCTAAAGGGGGCAAAAAGAATAAAAATGGAGAAAACAAAAGGTGGAACAAATAGAAAATAAATAACAAGTTGGTAGATTTAAACCTAGGTCTATCAAGAATCTCTTTAAATGTACATGGTCTAAATAAACCAGTTAAAAAGCAGAGATTTTCAGGTTAAATTAAAATATAACAGCCAATTATATTCTGAGTACAAGAAACTCACTTTAAATAAAACACAAATAGGTTAAAAGTAAGAGGATGGACCACCATTGCCATTGAGTCAATGCCAACTCATAGCGAAACCAATAGGACACAGTAGAACTCCCCCAAAGGGTTTCCAAGACTGTAAATCTTTATGGAAGCAGACTGCCTCATCTTTCTCCCATGAAGAAGCTGGCGAGTTCAAACTGCTGACCTTTTGGTTAGAAGCCCAAAGCTTTAACCACAGTGCCACCAGAGATCCTTTAAAAGATGGAAGAAGATATAAAAGGCTAGCACCAATCAAAAGAAAGCTAGAGTAGCTATATTACTGGAGTGGCTATAGTAACATTAGATGAAGTAGATTTTGGAGCAAAGAATACTACCCAGGGTAAAGAAGATCATTTCATAATAGTAAAGTGGTAAAATCAGCAAGTGAACTTGCTAATTTAAAACTTTTATGCTACTGATAACAGAGCTTCAAAATATATAAAGCAGCCACTGATAGAACTGCCAAAGATGCTAACAAATCTCCAATTCTAGTCAGATTTCAGCACCCTGTTTCAATAACTGATAGAAGTAGACAGAAAATCAGTAAAGATATAGAAGTTTTGAAAACAATAGCAGAGACCAGATTCAAACAGACACTCTAGCTATAGAGTTCTCCCTCATAATTTTTAGATTTGGTCTAAAATCTAAAAACTTGGTCTGTTTGTTGTGGCATCAGGCTATTTCACTGTGTCACATGATGGTCTGGTGCTGTGGACCCAGGCAGAAAGATAAATGTATTCACTGAGTAGTAATACCAGTGTTTTCAGGTTTCAAATCCTTCTTTCTTTCTTAAGGATGGAGTTCAGGGTGATGACTTTATTGCAGGAGCTTGAAAACTAGGTGAGATTCCCAGTCCCATGAGGCCACTTCTTCCAGCACAGGAAAGAGCTCTTGCAATAGTCATTGAAGTTAATACAGTCTCAGGCTCGGCTAGTCTTTGTATGAATTATTTTCTTGGATGAGACATTCTGATATCAAAATAGAGCCTTAGGGTATTCAGGTATTCACAGAGTTCTTAAAACTGGTTTTAGGTGGTGTTCTGGTAGCATAGTGGCTAAAAGCACTTGACTGCTATCCAGAAGGCTGGCGGTTCAA
>NW_006921849.1:1777018-1789002 GCF_000298275.1 Orycteropus afer afer | reverse complement strand
GGAAATCCAAGGAGGGGTCGCTATGAGTTGGGGCCGACTCGACGGCACATAACAACATAATAACATATATTTTATTGTCATTTGGGTGAAAATTTACAGAGCAAATTCACTTTCCATACAGCAGTTCACAAACACTTTGTCTCATGACATTGACTACAATTTACCAAAATGCAACAGCTCCCCTCCCACCTCCTCCTGATAGTTACCTCTTCCCTGTGTCCCTCCCTCCATGCGCTCCTGCCCCCTGAGCTGTCTCCCTGTGCATACACAGCCCTTCTATTCTTCCATGATTGTTCTCTCCAAGAAGTGTATCTACCTAGTGTAAACGTTCACCTCATGTGCCTGTCTCTTGTTTGGCTGGAAGCCACAGGTATGGGTTCAATTCCAGATCTGAAAGTCAGCTAAGGGCCATAGTCTCAGTGGTTCCATCAGTTCTATCAGAGCAGCAAATCTGATCCCTTAAAAATATATATTTTAAAATTCTGCACAAAGATTGACTTAAGTGATAATCTTCCATAGTATTGCAGAATTCACTCTGACTTTACTCTGGGTATTTGATCTTGGATTGGAAAACTAGTAAACGGACTTGCTAATGCTCCTTGCATCTGAAAGCAGCTGAAGGGTTAATTTACTAAGTAATGATTGAAAGTACCACCTGAGTTATTTCAGAGCTATTTTCCTAAAGAGCTACTGAAACAAACTTCTTAAAAGCTTTTCCAGCTCTCCAATCCCCTAGAGATCATTCAAGGAGAAGGATAAAACTTTATGTGATGAAATGAGAACTGGGGAAGGATATGATAAGGAGTGTTAAATGACTGCATCAAATTTAGTGTTTGATAAATATCTCTTAAATCTCTTAACAAAAGAGACATCATGGGACTCCATGTAGCCATTTCAAGAAGGCATCCAGACTGGGTCAGATGGCTGCAAAGTTTTGGGACCACATTTTTAATTAAAGCAGTGCAAGAAAAATAATATCTTCCAGAGGAGCTGTTGCTGATTCTTCAATGATTTGGTAGTTATTCTCTCTTAACCTACCTACGTGACAGTTTCTTCATCTGTAAAATGGGAGCGATACTGGTATCTACCTCAAAAGGTGGTTATAAGGACTAAAAGTACAAATTAATTACAAAGTCTTAGAAAGGTACCTGGAATTTTTTTTTTTTTTTTTTTTAACTGCTGTTGAGTTGCTCCCCATTAATAGTGAGCTCTGGTGACGTAGTGCCTAAGGCACTTGACTGCTAACCAGAAGGCTGGTGGTTCAAACCCATCAGGCACTCCTCAGAAGGAAGACTGGGCAATCTACTTCTGGAGAGATACCCAAGGAGGGGTCACTATGAGTCAGAATCAACTTGATGGCAGAAGGTTTTTTTTTTTTTTTTTTAATGTACAACAGCAGAGGGAAACATTACCTAGTCCTGAACCATCCTCACAGTCACCAGCAAATTCAAGTCCATTATTGCAGTTATTGTGTCATTCCCTCTCACCAAGGGTCTCCCACATCCTTTTTGGCCCTCTACTTCACCAAACATGACATCCTTCTCTGGCAACTGATCCTTCCTGATGATGTGTCTAAAGCAAGTCAGACAGTACTTTGTTGTGGTCCATAAAGCTTTCATTGGCTAATTTTTGGAAGTAGACCACCAAGCCTTATTTCGTAGTCTGTGTTAGTCTGGAAGCTCCACAGATTATTTCTGGTTTTTGAAATAATTACAGCATAGTTTGAAGCATTCAAGCAACATGAAAGCTAACACAATATGACAAACTGACAGAGGTGGGGCATATAGTAAGAATTTAATAAGTGTGAATTATTCTTATTCTTGTTAAATACTCTCTTCCACTAAACCTACAGTACTCAGCAAGTGCTGTGCACTGTGATAGGCATTGGGAATACAGAGATGGTTAAGACATGTTGCATCAGTTAAGCTCGTAGTTGCAAACAGAATTGACTCTAGCTAGTTTAGGCAGAAAAGGAATTTTCAAAGAGTATTTGGTAACTCATAGACTTTCTAGGAAGGCCAGTTTTTAGCCAATATTTGCAGTCACAATGTCCACCATGCCAGTGGGCCTTCTGGTGCTGCCACTGACATACACTGCACTGCCATGGCTGGAAGTTAGATGCCTGTCTTGCTGGAATGGATTCTGTGCAGATCTCTCCTCCTTTAAGATTGCTGTTGTTACCTTCTGTGCAGTTGGCTTCCACTCACGGTGACCTTCTGTGTAACAGAACAGTGCCTGCTCCTGTGCTATCTTCATGATCATTTCGATGTATGAGTCCATTGTTTCAGCACTGTGTCATTCCATCTGTCTGAGGATTTACCTCCTTTTGTTGGCTCTCTACTTTTCTAAACATGGTATCTTTTTCTGGTGATTGGTCTTTCCTAATGATGTGTTCCAAAGTCTTCTCATCCTCACTTCTAAGGAACATTTTGGTTGTATTTCTTTTAATCCTAATTTGTTCATTCTTCTGGCAGCCCATAGTTTATTCAAAATTCTTCACAAACACCACAGTTTGAATGTATCAATTCTTCTTGTCTTCATTTTCATTGTCCAGCTTTCATATGCATTTCTTTAGGGTCCTACATCTGAACTCAAGTCTTCATGAATCCATTTGATTGCTGGAGACTTGGTCACAAGCTTTAACTGTCCTATCTGGGGGGAGGGGGTGGGAAGTCTGGTAAAGTGAGTTTCTAGATCTTAACTTGGGGTAGAATTCCCCAAAGGCCATGATAAATGTCTGTCCACTACACATAGTTCTTACCTTTCAATAGCTCAATCTACTGACAAAGACAGGGATATAAATAAATTGTTACAACATCAGGAGTATGGAAGATTATACTATTATTCAGCAAATACTCATTCTCACTTCCCCATGGTAAGAATCCACTCAGTGGTAGGCTTGGAATTGTGGATGGGAATGATGGCTGGCCAGATCCAAGCAGAGGTTTTAAGAGATATTTCAGATTTTCTCTTGTGTTTCCACCCCTTATCATAAGAACTTTACATTCCTGATTGAGGGGTAGTTCTTTCAGCCTGAGTACTTGAATGAGAAAATATGTGGATCAGACTTGAACTCAAAAATAGTCTGGCCTCTGCCTTTGTACCACAACTGTTGACATTCAAAATGAACAAGAAATAAATATTTGTATTTGTAAGCCTTTGAGATCTGCAGGTTGTTTGTTATGCAACGTTGCTTCAGACAAAGCTGACTGATACAAGGTCATAAGGTCAAATACAGTTATATAATGTACCAAGTTTTGGAGGAAATGCAAAGGAAAGACTCAACAGCTGGGGACCTAAAGGATGCCTTCACAGAAGAGATGACATTTGAAAACAGCTGGAAAGTTTTTTAGGATTTGCCAGGTAGAAAAGCATAGGAAGATTATTTCAAGAGGAACCATACAGATGCAATGGGACAGAGAACTGAAGTAGCTGAGGATGTTCTGGGAGATCCAAAGGATTCATTCCGGCACTTCCCAAATTATAGTAATTTAAGTTGTTGTTGTTAGGTGCTGTCAAGTCAGCTCCAACTCATAGCAACCCTATGTACAACAGAACAAACACTGCCCGGTCCTGCACCATCCTCACAATCCTTGCTATGCTTGAGCCAATCATTGCAGTCACTGTGTCAATCCATCTTGATGATGCAAAGATGTCACTTTGAAGACTAAGGAGTGCCTAACCCAAGCCGTGGTATTTTCAATAGCTTCATATGCATGTGAAAGCTGGACAATGAATAAGGAATACTGATCAAGAGTTGATGCCATTGAATTGTGGTATTGGCCAATAATACTGAAATTATCAGGGGCTGTGGGAAGAATGATAAAAATCTATCTTGGCAAAGTGCAGCCAGAATGCTCTTCGGAAGCAAGAATGGCCAGACTTCGTCTCATCTAATATGGTCATGTTGTCAGCAGGGACCTTTCCCTGGAGAAGGATATCATGTTTGGTAAAGTAGAGGCTCAGTAAAAAAGGAGAAGACCCTCAATGAGATGAATTGACAGTGATGGGCTCAAGCATGGCAAGCTTTGTGAGGATGGTGCAGAACTGAGCAGTGTTTCATTGTGTTGCACACAGGGTTGCTAGAGTCAGAGCTGACTCAGCAGCACCTGATAACAACAACAAGTTGCCTACAAAAGTATATCACCCCTTCTTTATTAAGAACAGGACTGCTCTTTTGTTTGAGGTGGCACTGTATCAATTAAAAATGCTCACCCATCCAGATTGCTTTGCAGACATCCCTTGGGTGCCTTGTCCAGTAAAGTGTAAGTCCACTAGAGTTTGCTTTCAGAAAAGGAGCCCTGGAGGCACAATAATATAGTGCTTGGTTTTTATCCTAAGTGTTGGTGGTTTGAACTTACCCAGTTGCTCACAGGAGAAAGACCTGGGGATCTCCTCCTGTAAAGATTATCAAAAAACAAAACAAAAACTCAAACTCACTACCATTGAATCGGATCAAACTCAGAGACCCCTCCTTGGGTTTCTGAGGAGTGTCACTGTGGAGGTAGATTGCCCAATCTTCCTTCTGAGGAGCGGCTAGTGGGTTCTGGTTAGCAGTTGGATGCCTTAGGCACTATGCCAACAGAGCCTAGAAAACACTATAGGTCTGTTCTATTCTGTCATATGAGGTTGTTATGAGTAAAAGTCAACTTGACAGCACCCAACAACAATGAGTTTGTGACTTTTGCTTTTTAATATTCTTTCCCTTTCTGTCTTCTTCTTTTCTAGAGCATAGAGTCAGTGCCTGGAACCATAGAAGCCATATTGAGCTTATGGGGATGAAAGGTACATGCTGAGGAGGGCAGATTAAGAAGCTGGAAAGAGCAGGAGTCCTTGTTGCCTTCCTAAGCACTTGCTGCATCCCTGGCTCTATCTTTGGTTTAGCCATTATATACGAGTGTCTGTTACACACAGCCAAACACAATCCTAACTGACATACATATTCTGGAAAACACTAGGCTAGCACAGAGGGCATAACTCTGGGAAGCCAGGAGATAGTGCATGAAAGGCATACAAAGGCCACATCTCAAAGAGTCTTGCAAAGCAGTCAAAGAGATGCAGTCTTTATTCTGCAGAAATTGGAGTGGAATAACTTGGAAGCTGGGGCATCTTGAAATGAGGGTCCAGTCCTACAGCTAGGAATGGCTCCCAGACCAATAATCTAGATTATTTTTCATCCTCTTCCCCTTGTCATGGAACTCATCTAGGAGCAGAAAGACCCTATTTCTAACCATGATGTGGGAAAATGAGAACAGATCTGAACTTTAGTTTGTACATCAGTAAAATGCCATATGTGCCCATTACAGGGTTGTTAATGCCACATGTCATGCATTGGGATGAAGTAGAAAGCAAGGAGCTTTTTGTGGGTGAAGGATTGTAAAGCATGTGTGTTGGTGCATTGATAAAAAGAGATCACAACAACCTGAAGAAGTAAAGTGCTTGAACAGAACTATTGGACCCTGGACTAACCACTTCCTTGCTTTCAGCTCAACAGTATAATAGAAAACTTTAAAGCCCCACCCCCCATCACCTTGTGATCCTGTTGGGTGTTTGGGTCAGCCATTTGAACTCTCATTGAAATCTATTCTTCCCTAGAGTTTTCTAACCTTTAGATATGCCCTTCATCAGATGGGCTTTACTGAGGTCCTGGCTGGCACAAATGTGGTAATGAAAGTAACAAACTTATACTAGTAATGAAGCCAAATGGGCTGCTCTTGGAAAAGTCCAAGATATTATTTGTCTAGCGGATGAGAAGATTAGTTTGAGCTGAGAGGGTTTCCATGGAGCTCAGCAGTTGATTAACTTGGAAGCTGGAGAATTCTCTGCAGCATGAACTCTGTTGTGGGAAAAACCTTGAGTAAATAACTGATGAAATGCAGGACAAGGAATTCCATCCTGTTTCCTAGAAAAGGCATTCTACTTCTTGTTCCGCTTCTTTAATTGCTTTATGAAGATGATCTTTTTCCAGAGTAAAATGTTCAAACATTGCCTGAATTTAAAATTGGTCAAGGAGGTCAGAACTGCCTGACCCAACTTGAATTTCCAAAGGACCAATCATAAGTAAGTTGAGCATAGGCTCAGCTGGCTGCATGGAGGGGGTTTTATTTTCAAGGTGATAGTGTCATTTCTATCCATTTTGCCCATTCTTAGAAAGGAAGAGTGCTTCCTATGAAACTGACTAAATATCATTTCTCATTTTTCCTTGCTTTTCTAAGGGCTCAGGTTTATGGTTGTCCTTCCAGCCAGATTTCAGTCCTCACTGGTTGACTCAGTTCGGGGAATAGAACTTGGACTTTGGCACCCAGTATTCCTGACTTCACATCCAGATTGTTACAATTACTTTGACTTTGGGAACTTTATTTCATCTCTGGGCTTTAGCTGTAAAATAGGGACAACAATACCTTGAGGTGGTGTGTTAGTCTGGGTTCTCTAGAGAAGCAAAACCAGTAAAGCATATACATACATACAGAGAAAGAGAAATTTATCTTAGGAAAATTGTTCACACATTTATAGAAGCTGGCAAGTCCCAGGTCCTTGGATCAAACGTCAAGCTGGAGGCTTTTTCCAACTCATGCAGCTGCAGGGGCTGACTAACTCAAGGTTGGCAGGCAGTATACTGCCTGTTGACTCCAACGAATGATGAATCCAAGATCTCCAGCCCAAATGGTGGATTGTTTGCTCACGGACAGTTGTAGGCAGAATCCACAGAAGAGTGTCTCTTTTCCCAGGAAGTCCATAAATATATTGGAAGCAGGCCACACCCCTAGGGAAACTCCCTTTCAATGGATTGGTAGCTCAAAACATATGCATCCTATTCCCATTATGGGAATAACCCACATCACAATTGCTTAAACCACACAGACTTGTGGTCCAGCCAAGTTAACATACAGCTCCAAATATCACAGTCCAGACCTTGTCAGCTTGGCAGTTGTACACATCTTCTTAACCATATATAATCTCTAAAGAAGGACAATTATAAAGTCATATTTGCACCTAACATGATATGCTAACACACGTACAACTGAAATGCATTAACCTTATTTCACAGTTCATGACAGAAGGAAACAAAAATATTTGATGCACATATACAATGAAGAAATATAACAATCACACTTCTTGTTTCTACAGCTGGTCATGTGATCGTAGCTGATATTCAGAACTACCTTCTTCCACCACCCATTCTGTATTTCCCTTGCCCTCAGCAAGCCCCTCAGCTGGTTGTGGTTCTTTGCCTGGTGGGGCAACCCAAACCTTCATTCCTGAAGGGTCTGGGCCATTAGTAGTCATATCAGAATTGGGTTGCTGTAATTTTCCATTGACTTTAATCACAGGGCATGGTAGTACTAGGAGACATCATAAATAATCTCCTGTATTCCAGACATATTCTTCTTTACCTCCATTATGTAATGTCAATCCAGTCTCCCCTTGGTAATCAGGATCTATCACACCCAATAGTACAGTGACACCCTTCTTTGTCTGTTGGTCCAGAGGCATGAGGAAGCCAAAATGACCAGGTTGCATTCTTAACTTCCAGTTCAATGCGATCAGTATTGTCTCTAGGTGGGAGTGTTCCTCCTTTTGGGACTAGGATCTCCAGACCCATACAGCATAGGGTAGCAGGGAGAGGAAGCAAAAATTTTTTGAGTGGGTCACTAGCAATAATAGTGAGTGGTGCCACTCCCATTTCCACCCCTTGGTTCCTGAACCCATGAATCCTGGCTATTGGAGAAACAGCACTGTATAGTGGATGCTGGTTTACAGCATATACAGCCGCCTGGAAAACATTGCCCCAACCCTTCAAGGTATTGCCACCTAGCTGGTGCCATAATTGTGTTTTTAGTAGGCCATTCCATTGTTCTATCAAGCCAGCTGCTTCCAGATGATGGGGAATGTGGTAAGACCAGTGCATTCCATGAGCATAGGCCCATTGCCACACATCATTTACTGTGAAGTGAGTCCTTTGATCTGAAGCAAAGCTGTGTGGGATGCCATGATGGTGGATAAAGCATTCTGTAAGTCCACGGAGGGTAGTATTGGCAGAAGCATTGCATGCAGGGAAGGTGAATCCATATCTAGAATAAATATCTATTCCAATAAGAACAAAATGCTGTCCTTTCCATGATGGAAGTGGTCCAATGTAATCAACCCGCCACCAGGTTGTTGGCTGATCACCCTGAGGAATGGTTCCATATCATGGACTCAGTGTTGGTTTCTGCTGATGGCAAATTGGGCACTATGCAGTGACAGTAGCCAAATCACCTTTGGTAAGTAGAAGTCCATGTTGCTGAGCCCATGCATAACCTCCATCCCTGCCACCATGGCCACTTTTTTCATGAGCCCATTAAGCAATGACAGGAGTAGCTGGGGAAAAAGGATGCCTGGTTTCCACTGAATGTGTCATCTTTTTCACCTGATTGTCAAAGTTCTCCCCTGCTGAGGTCACCTTTTGTTGAGCATTCACATGAGACATAAATATCTTTACTCCTTTGGCCCATTCAGAGAGATCTATCCACATACCTATTCCCCATACATCCTTCTCACCAATTTTCCAATCATGCTCTTTCTAAATCCCAGCCAAAGCATTAGTCACAGCCCATGAATCCGTATACAATTGCGCACCTGGCCATTTCTTGTTTCATGCAAAGTGAACAGCCATATGCACAGCTCAAAGTTCTGCCCATTGAGAGGATTTCCCTTCACCACTGTCCTTCAGGAAAGTCCCAGAAAGGGGGTATAGTGTCACTGCTGTCCACTTTCAAGTGCATATCATGCAGAACCATCTGTAAACCAGGCACAAGTTTTCTCTTCCTCAGTCAACTGATCACAAGGAACTCCCCATGAAGCCATAGGTGCAGACTGGGAGAGAGTAAGTAATGTGACTGGAGTGGAGACCATAGGCATTTGGGCCACTTCCTCATGCAACTTACTTGTGCTTTAAGGTCCTGCTTGAGCCTGATCTCTGATATAACACTTCCATTTAATGATGGAGTGCTGCTGTTCACATCCAACTTTATGACTCTGTGGGTCAGAAAACACCCAGTTCAGGATGGGCAGCTCAGGACTCATGGTGACTTGGTGGCCCATGGTTAGGTGTCCAGTCTCCACTAAAGCCAAATAACAAGCTGAAAGCTGTTTCTCAAAAGGAGAGTAGTTATCTGCAGAGGATGGCAATGTTTTGCTTCAAAATCCCAAGGGTCTGTGTTGCGATTCACTAATAGGGACCTGCCAAAGATTCCAAACAGCATCTCTATCTACTACAGACACTTCAAGCACCATTGGATCAGCTGGATTATATGGTCCAAGTGGCAGAGCAGCTTGCATGGCAGCCTGAATCTGTTGCAGAGCCTTCTGTTGTTCTGGGCCCCACTCAAAACTAGCAGCTTTCCAAGTCACTTGATAAATAGGCCGAAGCAACACACCAAAATGAGGGATATGTTGCCTCTGAAATCCAAAGAGACCCACCAGATGTTGTACCTCCTTTTTTGTTCTGAGGAAGCCAGACACAATAATTTCTTCTTCACTTTAGTAGGAATGTCTTGACATGCCCCACACCACTGGAACCCTGGAAATTTCACTGAGGCGGAAGGTGTCTGAATTTTTGTTGGGTTAATTTCCCAACCTCAAGCATGCAGATGTCTCACGAATGAGTCTAGAGTCATCGAAACTCCTTCCTTACTAGGTCCAATAGGCATAATGTCTTCAATATAATGGACCAGTGTGATGTCTTGTGGAAGGGAAAGGAGATCAAGATCCCTATGCACTAAATTATGACATAGTGCGGGGGAGCTGATATACCCCTTAGGAAGCACTGTGACAATATATTGTTGGCCTTGCCAGCTGAAGGCAAATGGCTTCTGATGGTTCTTTGAAATTGGTATTGAGAAAAACGCATTGGCCAGATCAATAACTGCATACCAAGTACCTGGAGATGTAGTAATTTGCGCAAGCAATGAAACCACATCAGGAACAGCAAATGCATTTGGAGTCACCACCTGATTAAGTTTACGATAATCTACTGTCATTCTCCAAGATCCATCTGTTTCTTGCACAGGCCAAATAGGTGAATTAAATGGGGATGTGGTGGGAATCATCACCCCTGCAACCCTCAAGTCCTTGATGGTGGCAATATCTCTGCCACCCTTCCAGGGATGCGATATTGCTTTTGGTTTACTATCTTTGTAGGTAGAGGCAGTTCTAATGGCTTCCACTTGGCTTTTCCTACCATAATAGCCCTTAGTCCACATGTCAGGGACCCAATGTTGGAATTCTGCCAACTACTCAGTATATCTATTCCGATTATGCATTCTGGAACTGGGGAAATTACTACAGGATGGATTTGAAGACCCACTGGACCCACACACAGTGAGACACACCTTAGCTAAGACTCCATGAATAACTTGATCTCCATATGCTCCTACCCTGACTGGTGGGCCACAATGACATGTTGGGTCCCCTGGAATTAGTATCAGTTCAGAGCCAGTGTCCAGTAATCCCCCAAAAGTCTGACTATTTCCTTTTCCCCAATAAACAGTCACTCTCATAAAAGACCTCAGATCCTCTTGGGGAAGGCTGGGAGAAAGACTGACATTATAAATTTCTGCCAATGTAATGGGGTCCTTTCTCATTTGAACCGGGCCTCCCATTCATTCAAGGGATTGTGGGTCTGTATACTGACTCAAGTCTGGGAATTGATTGAGAGGTTGTGACTCTGTACTCTAGCAATTCAATCTAGGCTGATGTTCACGTGACCTAGACTTCTTCTGTCTATACAGATCAAATAAATATTTAGTAGGCTTTCCATGTATTTCACTCCTAGGAACACCATGCCTAAGTAACCAATGTCATAATTCCACATGAGTCAGAGTATTCTGATCACTGTTCTGACTCTGCTCTCCATTATGGTAACCACACCCACCTTACCTTTGTCAATTAACTGCTGCCACTTGGCCCCTATTACCACGGGGTCCAATCAGCCCCATCATAGTTAAGTGTCTTAGTTCAATTAGGGTAGTTCTCACTGTCAAATCTAGCTTACATAAAATAGCAATCACAGCAGTCTTCAAGGATGCTGGGGCTCCCGTCACAAATTTATTCCTCCCTGTACATGTGAAAGGTGTGTCCTCGATTCTCCATTTCTGACTCTAGGAGTCTAATCTGATAAATCCATTCTAACAGGCCAACTTCCCTAAGCCTCTGGATACCTTCCTCTACATTATACCAAGGCAGGTCTGGTACTTCAACTTGACTTAAGGTAGGCCACCACATAATCCATATTTCAGAAGGCCAACCAAATAAACAATTAGAATCTTTCCTAACCTCTCAAGCTGAAACATTGAATGAAGAATTCATACTTACTAGGCCTAAATCAATAAACTCAGACTGATCCAATGTTATATTACTTGCACCATTATCCCACACCCTCAGTAGCCATTCCTATACATATTCTCCAGTTTTCTGTCTGTACATGTTAGCAAAATGAAGTAGGTCTTTTTGGGTGTAGTGTATCACCTCCTCAGTCACACTTTCTATTTCATCTTTTGGGGCTCACTTGGACTTAACTTTAGTTATAGGTCTAGCAGCAACAATGGGTGGTTGGGGAGGTTCCTGAGAACATTCAGCAATGTCTTCCATGGCCCCAGCCTCAGGTAATGACACAGGTAATGACACAGCAGGATCAGTTGGGTTAATCCCATCAAACCGAGGTGAAAGGTATAATGTTTTTATAGTAATCCCTTCAGAAGGGAGGGATTCAACAGATTTTATAGGCTCCATATCTGGATCTTCTATACTATCTGCCATGTGTCCTCATTCCAGGTTTCAGGATCCCATTTTCTCAATCAGTGCCCTCACTTTAACTTCAGACACCATTCTAGGTTGGCTATTTAATTGGCATTGTAATTCAGCCACCCTTACAATAAGACTCTGGGTTTGGTTTTTGGCAATATCAGCTCTGTTACTAGAAGAAATAAGGCTTTCTTTCAGAG
>NW_006921849.1:1773144-1776583 GCF_000298275.1 Orycteropus afer afer | reverse complement strand
TCAGCATCCCTGAACTCATCTTGCTCTTCACCAGTTCGTCTAGTGTAAGTAGGACCAACCAATCAGCTTCCTTATACTGTTCATGCTGACAAAATTGCAGAAAAGTATCAAACATGCCATCAACCAGAGCTTCACTTCTCAAAAATACTTGATCTATTGGTGGTGCTATTTGCATATTAATGTTGCCACTTCATTCCACAGATTAGCATGGCCCTCTTTACTAATGGAGGCTGGGTCACCAGTGCATTTACGGTTAATCAAACCAGAGAACCAAAACAGAATTGGTGAGAACTAATTTAGGAAGCCCATCCTTATGATTTTATCTCTCTAGAACCATTCCTGGTACCAAATGTGTTAGGCTGTTTTCTCCAGAGAAGCAAAACCAGTAAAGCTTATATATACATATAGAGAAAGAGAAATAGAAATTTATCCTAGGAAAATGGCTCACACACTTATAGAAGTTGGCAAGTCTAAGTTCTTGGATCAAACATCAAGTTGGAGGCTTTTCCCGACTCATGCAGCTGCAGGGGCTGGCGAGCTCAAGGCTGGCAGGCAGTGTACTGGCTGTTGATTCCAATGAATGATGAATCCAAGATCTCCAGGCCAAATGGTGGATTGTTCGCTCATGGACAGTTGTAGACAGCACAACAGGATCCCAATCCATGGAAGAGTGTCTCTTTTCCCAGGATGTCCATAAATATACTGGAAGCAGGCCACACCCCTAGGGAAACTCCCTTTCAATTGATTGGCTGCTCAAAACATATGTGTCCGATCCCATCATGGGAATAACCCACATCACCATTGCTTAAACCACACAGAATTGTGGTTCAGCCAAGTTGACACACAGCTCCAACTATCATAGGTGGTAATTAAACAAAATAGCAAGATCAAATTGCCTGTGATGTAAGTGAGCAATGCATTTTTAGTTTCCTCAGTTTCCATTTAAGGAGCCCTGGTGGTGTAGTAACCAGAAGGCTGGCAGTTCAAACCCACCAGCCACTCCTCAGAGGGAAGATTGGGCAATCTACTTCTGTAGAGACACCACCTCAGAAACCCAAGGAGGGGTCTCTATGAGACTTGATGGCAGTGAGTTGGTTATTTATTTATTTTATTTTTTTGGTGGTGTAGTGGTTAATGCTTCTCCTCGGAAGGAAGTTAGGCAATCTACTTCCATAGTGATACCACCTCAGAAACCCAAGAATGGGTCGCTATGAGTTGGGGCCGACTTGACGGCACATAACAGCAACAGCAACAGCAACAACAGTGGTTAATGCATTTGGCTGCTAACCAAAAAGTTGGTGGTTCGAACTCATGAGCCACTCTGCGGGAGAAAGGTGTGACTGTCTACTTCTGTAAAGACTTTTTGTTGTTACATGCTGATGAGTCAGCTTTGAATCATAGCAACCCTATGTACGACAGAATGAAACACTGCACAATCCTGTGCCAGCCTTACAATCCTTGCTATACCTAAGCCCATTGTTGCAGTCACTGTGTCAATCCACCTTGCTGAGAGCTTTCCTCATTTTGTTGACCCTCCACTTTACAAGCATGATATACTTCTCCAGGGAATCATCCCTTCTGACAACATAACCAAATTAGGTGAGACAAAGTCTGGCCACTCTAGCTTCCAAGAAGCATTCTGGCTGCACTTCTTTCAGAACAGATGTGTTAGTTCTTCTGACAGTCCATGGTACTTTCAGTATTCTTCACCAACACCACAACTGAAAAGCATCACCTCTTCTTCCATCTTCCTTATTCGTTGTCCAGCTCTTATATGCATAGGAGGCGACTGAGAATATTATGGGTTGGGTTACATGCTTCTTATTCTTCTAAGAGACAGTTTTCATCTTCAGCATGGTAAGAGGTCTTTTGCAGCAGAATTACCCAATGCAATATGTCATCTGATGTCTTGACTGCTGCTTCCATTGGTGTTGATTGTGGAACCAAGTAATATGAAATCTTTGACAACTTCAATCTGTTCTCCATTCATCATGATGTTGTTTATTGGCCCAGTTGTGAAGATTTTCATTTTGTTTATGTTGAGATGTAATTCATACTGCAGACTGTAGTCTTTAATCTTCATCAGTAAGTCATCCTCACTTGGAAACCCTATGGAGCAGTTCTACTCTGTCTTAGGGGTCACTACGAGTCAGAATTGACTCAACAGCAGTGGAACTTTTGGTTCAATTGCCATTTACTGAAACTTCTTCCCAGTTCAGCTGTCCCAGGTGAACTTGCTGCATTTAGTCATCTATCTGCTTATCCATCTGTTTGTCTGCCTATCCCTCCATCTGTCAATTCATCTGTCTATCTGTGTATCCATTCATCCATCCATCCATCTATGTTTTGGATATTATTTCTTCTATTTTTTCTACCACTTAAATTATTCTTTCTATGCTTTATCCTATCAGATGATATCTGGACATCTGAAACTTATCAGATAAACCTACTCATGGGAATATTTATATAATTAGGGGATGAAACATTTTAAAGATAAAAGAGCCTTTAGGATTCTAGTCCAAATCTCTTAATCTGTTTATGAAGAGAAGGTAATGGATAATGCCCTGAAGCTCACTGGCAATACCACACTAATTTGTGTATATTCCCCAGGTCTTCAATACAATGAATCTAAACAGAATGAGGAGACAACAGAGCAGAGCAGCAGCCAGGGATCCAGGTAAGGAAAGGGGCCCAGGTCCCAACCCCAAAAGGCAGGAAAGCTGGGGAAAGAGAAGCCAGGGGGATGACAGAGCACAGCAGTGCCAGGGATCCAGGTAAGGGGAAGGCAGAGAAGTTTCAAACAGCTAAGGGAGATAAACTTGTCTGTCAGTTTGTCATATTGTTGTGGATTGTGTGTTGCTGTGATGCTTGAGGCTGTGCCACTGGTGTTTTAAGTCCCAGGAGGGTTGCACAGGATGCACAGGTTTCAATGCAGCTTACAGACTGAGTCAGACTTGGAAGAAGGGAGAGGCCATTCACTTCTCAAAGAATTGGCCAGAGAAAACTTTTGAATAGCAGAGAAATACTGTCTGATACATTATTGTGCAATTTTATGAATAGCTCAGAAACATTATCCAATACTGTGCCAGAGTATGAATCTTAGGTCAGAAGGCTTTCAAATATGACTAGGAAAGAGCTGCATCATCAGATAAGGACCAACTTTACTGATACGGATAAAATAAAGCTTTTGAGACCTCCATTTGCTGACGTGCCATGATTCAAATTGAGGAGAAACAGCTGCAAACATCATTAATAATTGGGACATGAAATGTACGAAGTATGAATCTAGGAAAATTGGAAGTTGTCAAAAATGAAATGGAATGCATAAAGATTGATAGCCTAGGCATTAGTGAACTGAGGACTTTTTTGGCCATTTTGAATCAGACAACCATATGATCTACTATGCCGGGAATGACAATTTGAAGAGGAAAGGTGTGGC
>NW_006921849.1:1770318-1772349 GCF_000298275.1 Orycteropus afer afer | reverse complement strand
GAGCAGACAAAGCCAATTACTATAATGAAATGTGCAAAGACCTGGAGTTAGAAGACCAAAAGGGAACAACATGCTCAGCATTTCTCAAGCTAAAAGAACTGAGGAAAAATTTGTCTTAAATTGCAATATTGAAAGATTCTATGGGTATAATATTGAACGATGCAGGAAGCATCAAAGAAGATGGAAGGAATACACAGAGTCACTGTACCAAAAAGAACTGGTTGATGTTCATCCATTTCAGGAGGTGACATATGATCAAGAACCATTGGTATTGTAGGAAGAAGTCAAAGCTGCACTGAAGCGATTGGTGAAGAACAAGACTCCAGGAATTGACAGAATTGAGATGTTTCAACAAACGGATGACCCACTGGAGGCACTCACTTGGTTATACCAAGAGATTTGGAAGACAGCTACCTGTCCAACTGACTGGAAGAGATCTGTATTTGTACCCACTCCAAATAAAGGTGATCCCATAGAATGTGGAAATTATTGAACAATATCATTAATATCACAAGCAAGTAAAATCTTACTGAAGATATTTCAAAAACAGTTGCAGTAATATATTGACAGAGAACTTCCAGAGGTGTAGGCTGGATTCAGAAGAGAACATGGAATGAGGGATATCATTGCTGATATCAGATGGATCTTGGCTCAAAGCAAAGAGTACCAGGAATATATTTACTTGCGTTTTATTGACTATGCAAAAACATGATTGTGTGGATCATAACAAGTTGTGGATAACATTGAGATGAATGGGAATTCCAGAACACTTCATTGTACAAATGAGGCACCTGTACATTGATGAGGAGGCTGTTGTTCGAACTGAACAAGGGGACACTACATAATTTAAAATCAAGAAGGGAGTGTGTTAGGGTTGTATCCTTTCCCTATACTTATTCAATCTATATGCTGAGCAAATAATCCAAGAAGCTGGACTTTATGAAGAAAAGCGTGGCATCACGATTGGAGGAAAAATCATTAACAATCTGTGATATGCTGAAAACACAGCTTTGCTTGCTGAAAGTGGGGATGACTTGAGACACTTACTGATGAAGACTGAAGAATACAGTCTGCAGTATGGATTACATCTCAATATAAAGAAAACAAAAATCTCCACAACTGGACTTATGAGCAGCATCTTGATAAATTGAGAAAAGGTTGGTGTTGTCAAAGACTTCACATTGCTTGTTCTACAATCAACATCAATGGAAGCAGAAGTTAAGACATCAGACGACGTATAGCACTGGGCAAGTCAGCTGCAAAGGACCTCTTTCAAGTGCTGAGGAACTAAGATGTCTCCTTGAGGACTAAGATGTGCCTGACACAAGCCATGGTATTTTCAATTGCCTTACAACAACATATACATGTGAGAGCTGGACAATGAGTAAGGAAGACTGAAGAATTGATGTTTTTGAGTTGTGGCTCTGGCGAAGAATGATGAAAATACCATGGAGTACTAAAAGAACTAACAGGTCTGTCCTGGAGGAAGTGTAGCCAGAATGCTCCTTTGAAGTGAGAATGGGCAGACTTCGTCTCACCTACTTTGGTCATGTTGTCAGAAGGGACCATTCTCTGGAGAAGGATGTCATGTTTGCTAAGGTGGGGGGATCAATGAAAGAGGGGAAGGCCCTCAACGAGATGCATTGACACAGTGACTGCAACAATGGGCTTAAGTGTAGCAAGGATCATGGAGCTGGTGTGGAACAGGGTGATGTCCATAGTGCATAGTGTTGCTGTGAGTGGGCAACAACTCAACACTACCTAACATCAACAACAACAACAAAGAGAACAAACAAATCTGTCTTGGAAGAAGTACAGCCAAGCCTGAATGCTCCTTTAAAGAGAGGATGGTGAAACTTCATCTCACATACTTTGGACACATTATCAGAAGGGACCAGTCCCTGGAGAAGGATATCATGGTTGGGAAAGTATGTTGTTGTTGTTGTTAAGTGCCGTCGAGTCGTTTCCGACTCATAGCGACCCCATGCACAGCAGAACGAAACACTGCCCGATCCCGCACCAGCCCCACAA
>NW_006921849.1:1768389-1769943 GCF_000298275.1 Orycteropus afer afer | reverse complement strand
AAACGATTGTGAGAAAGGTGCAGAACTGGCAATGTTGTGCATAGTGTCACTGTGAGCCAGAACCAACTTTATGGCACCTAACAACAACAAATAGATATACTATTGCATGCTCATTTTTCACCATGGAGAAAGATAATGGGATTATGATGATGGAATAAATATACAGAGTCACTTTATCAAAAAAGAGTCACTTGATGTTAAACTATTTCAGGTGTTGTTATGTGCCGTCGAGTTGGACCTGACTCATAGCGACCCCTCCTTGGGTTTCCAAGGCAGTATCACTACGGAAGTAGATTGCCTCATCTTCCTTCACAGGAGTGGCTGGTGGGTTTGAACCACCAGCCTTCTGATTAGCAGTCAAGTGCCTTAGGCACTACACTACCAGAGCTCCTTTTTCAGGTGATAGCATATGATAAGGAACTAATGGTATTGAAAGAAGTCCAAGCTGCACTGAAGGGATGGGCAAAAAACAAGGCCCTGGAAATTTATGGAATACCCATTGAGATGTCTCAACAAATGGATGCAGTGCTGGTGGTGTTTACTCGTTTTTACCAAGAAATTTGGCAGGCAGCTACCTGACCAACCGACTGGAAGAGATTGATATTTGTGTCCATTCTGAAGAAAGGTGATCCAACAGAATGTGAAAATTATTGAGTAGCATCGTTAACATCACACTCAAGTAAAATTTTGCTGAAGACAATTGAAAAATGGTTCTAGCAGTATACTGACAGGGGACTTCCAGAAATGCAAGCTGGATTCAGAAGAGGATGTGGAATGAAAGATATCACTGTTGATGTCAGTTGGATCTTTAGCTGAAAGCAAAGAATATCAGAAAGATGTTTGTTGTTGTTATGTGCCATTGAGTCAACCACGACTCATAGTGACCTCTCCTTGGGTTTCCAAGGAGGTAAGACTGCAGAAGTAGATTGCCCAACCTTCCTTCCAAGGAGTGGCTGGTGGGTTTGAACCACCAGCCTTCTGGTTAGCAAGATGTTTACTTATGTTTTATTGCTTATGCATAGATATTTGAGTGTATGGATCATTTTGTGGAATGTTATTTGTAATTTATTATGATCCACAGCATTGAATGCTTTGCATAGTCAATAAAACTTAGGCAAACATCTTTCTAGTATTCTCTGCTTTCAACCAAGACCCATCTGACATCTGCAATAATGTCCTTCATTCCAGGTCTTTCCTGAATCCAGCTTGAATTTCTGGCAGTTTCATGTCACTGCAACCTTTTAAAATTATCTTCAACTAAATGCTACTTGTTTGTGATATTAATGATATTGTTTGATAAATTCTGCATTTCACTGGATCACCTTTTTTTTTTTTTTTTGAGTAGTCAGGTATATGGATCATTTCCTGTTGGTTGGTCTTGTTTTTGGCCAATGCATTTAGTGCAGTTTGGTATTCTTCTGTGGTAGTTATGTTTGTGTGTCAACTTGGCTGGGCCTGGTTCAGTGGCTGGGCAGCTGGTGGTAGTTATTCCCCATGGTGAGACTGGCAATCAGCTCCATGGTGGGATCTACCACAAGCAGCTGAGTAGCTGCC
>NW_006921849.1:1762387-1767199 GCF_000298275.1 Orycteropus afer afer | reverse complement strand
TCATCTCTTTCCACAAATGTAGTTGAATTGATTTCTGTGTATTCCCTCCATCAAGGTCCATGTGTATAAACCAAAAAACCAAACCTACTGCTATTGAGTCAATTCCAACTCATAGTGACCCCCATTGGGCTTCCAAGGTGGTAAATCGTTATGGAAGTAAATTGCCCTATCTCTTTTCCCTCAGAGAAGCTGGTGGGTTTGAACTTTTAAACTTCTGTTAATAGTTAACTTCCTTAGGCACTGTACCACCAGAGCTCC
Source organism: Orycteropus afer afer (assembly GCF_000298275.1). Classification (NCBI taxonomy): domain Eukaryota; kingdom Metazoa; phylum Chordata; class Mammalia; order Tubulidentata; family Orycteropodidae; genus Orycteropus; species Orycteropus afer. The sequence goes on along the minus strand of NW_006921849.1, from coordinate 1,766,941 downwards.
TTGTCCATGTGTACAGTCACTGTTTATGTTGCCGAGAAAAGGTATTTCTAAGGAAGAAGTCGTTGGTGTTGCAATAGTGATACATTTTTATTAACTAAAGTCTATAGCTTATATTAGACTCAGAACAGATTCGCAATTTATGTTGTACATTCATGTGGGTGTTGACAAATACATAATCTCATGTGTCCATCATTATAGTAACATACAGAATAGTGTCACTGTATGTCACCTATTTCTCTTTCCCCTTTCCTCCAAACTCCTGGCAATCACTCATCTTTTCATGTCTCTACCATTTGTCCTCTCCAGAATCATGTGTAATTAGAATGGTATATAATTTAGTCATCTTTCATGTAGAATATGTATTTAAGGTTCCTCCATGTCTTCATGACAAACTTATTTGTTTTTCTTGCTCAATAATGCTATTTATTGATTTTTCATTGTTACCTACCTATTGATGGACATCTTAATTGCTTCCAATTTGGGGCAATTAAGAATCTGCTGTAAGCATTCATAGTCTGGTTTTTAGAGGGAGGTAAATTTTCAACTCCTTTGGGTAAACACCTGGGAATGTGATTGATGGATTGTATGGTAAGGAGCTCTGGTAGCATAGTGCCTAAGGCACTTGACTGCAAACCAGAAGGCTGGTGGTTCAAACCCATCACCAGCCACTCCTCAGAAGGAAGATGGGGCAATCTACTTCTGTAGTGATACTGCCTTGGAAATCCAAGGAGGGGTCGCTATGAGTTGGGCCTGACTCAATGGCACATAACAACAACAACAACAACCACATGTTTAGCTTTGTAACAAACTGCCAGGCTGACTTCCAAAGTGGCTGTACCATTTTGCATTTCCATCAGCAGTGAATGAGAGTGCCAATTGCTCCATATCCTCACCAGCTTGGGTGTTGTCAGTTTTCTGGATTTTAGCCATTCTAATAGGTGTATGGGAGCTCTGGTGGTGTAGTGCCTAAGGCATTTGACTGCTAACCAGAAGGCTAGTGATTCAAACCCACCAGCCACTCCTCAGAAGGAAGATGGGGCAATCTACTTCCGTAGTGATCCTGCCTCAGAAACCCAAGGAGGGGAAGCTATGAGTTGGGTCCTACTCGACAGCACATAACAACAACAACAATAGATGTATAGTGATATCTCATTGTTTTGATTTTCAATTCCACGATGGCATATGATGTTGAACATCTTTTCATATGCTTACTTTAAATCTGTATATATTCTTTGGTGGGGTTTCTGTTCCATTCTTTTGCTCATTTTTTTAATTGGGTTATTTGTTTTCTTATTGGTGAGTTTTAAGACATCTTTGTAATTTTTTTTAACATGAAATTTTCCTAGTTCTAGATATTAATGACTGAGTAAGCATTTCCCAAAATATTATACAGTCCAAGCAAAACACATCTGTAGGTATCATATATCTGTGGTCACTGAGAACCACGGTCTAGATCTCCTGGAATTCCTTACAGCTTTGATGTCTATGGCTCCATGAGCATTGAATTGTGTGTAATAAATGTCTGGGTAGCAGAAATGCTTAAGCACTTGGCTACTAACTAAAAGGTTGGAAGTTCAAATCCACTCAGAGATGCCTTGGAAGAAAGTCCTGGTGATCTCCTTTAGGAAGATCATAGCCTTTAAAAATACTATGGAGCACAGTTCTACTCTGAAAGACATGAGAGTCACCTTGAATTGGGATTTTATTTTTTTCCTAACAAAGATGATTGAGATTCCCTAAGAGAGACCACAATGAGTGGAGTAGTCCAGGAAGGCTTCCTACTTCTTGGAGGAGTGGAGACCTGTGGTGGGGCCTTGGATGTTTTTTCTTATTCACAGACCCTCATTCAATGCCCTTAGTCAATATCATTTGCAGCTCTTTCATCTGCTCACCCCCATTTGACTGTAACTGCTGGTCTCAGAGATCTGCCATCCCTTATACCCAAGGGTGGCGTTCATTTACTGTGTCAGAAGCCAACTCCTGATCAGGTTCCAAACGAGGAGGCCCATTGACATCCTTGCCCAGAATGTCTCAGAGACAAGCAAGCACTTTCAGACAAGAGGAGTGTGGGGAGACTTGAAACTGCTGAGGAACAATGGCTCTTTGTTGAGGCTTTTTCTGTTGTTGTCATTCCCATCAGAAGGGATGAATTTCAAAAGAAGGAGTGTTTCCATTTCCAACTGTTCAGTGTTTGTTTACTGATAAGGGAGGGATAATATCATGTAATAAATCTTTCAGAAATGAAAATGCTAATGCTGATCTTAAAAGTTTAATAAGGAAGACCCTTTAAGGGTGCTTATGAAAATCTAATACAGAATGATTATTAGCATTTTGAAACCTGGAAATTACAGCCTGGGTTGTAATGTGATCCAGGCCAAGCCTTTCTCTAAGGGAAAACAATGTACAATCCATTATTTATTTTGCTTCAGAAATGCTGCTGATATACTCCCTGATAAACCTACCTCTGACTAGCTCTCAGGCTTGGAGGAGTTTTCCCTCCTGGAGCTTCACTTTGCCCAGGCATCTTCCACTGGAGCCCACTTAAGGCATCATCCTAAGAAATCTCTGCAGCCCTGAAGGGCAAGGGTCTTGTCAATCTTCTTTGCTTCTGTGTTTTCATTTCAGCCCTGTGGCTGCACAGCTGGTTGGAAGCTATTCCTAAATTCAGAAGGGATGAACTGGTGGTGGAGTCTACAAAGACTGCATTCACTGGACCTCACTCAGAAAATTGCTACAAGCTACTTCTATTTCAAATAAGATGCTAACACTGTGTCTTGGAGGTGAAAGCAGGTCACTTGATGGAGATCCAGCAGTGGACAATGATCAGCTTATGACAAAGATGACTGACTAATTGCAAGATGGCCAGGGTGACTTGAGGTGATCTCTGGCAAGTGCTATTGGACCAATTCAGATATTGGAAGAAATGTAGATTCAAGATGAGTAAAGAGAAGGTACCTCATTTGAGATTTCTTTCTTAAGCCATGATGAGACGCTTCTCTGGTTTCTTGTGGAGCCTACCTATTTCCTGCCAATTCCAGTGTTAAAGGAGCTGCAACTCAACCACATGGTTGCTTAGTTCTTTCAATCATGTATTCATTAACACACCCAATATGGGACAATCACTTTGCTAGACACTGGGCATGAGATCATCCACAAAACAGTCTTTACTTTCAAACGACATACTTGCTCCAGCGGGGGAGCAAGATAAGTAAAAAGAAAATTACATGATGGTGTGATGTATTCTGGGTCAAAGGTAAGGACACAATGATGTGCAAGCACTGAGAGGTGCAACAAGCCGGATAAAGAAAGTGTCAGGGAAGTGCTGAGGAACCACAACCTCAAGTCTATTCAATTTCTGTCCTTATATCAAACCTCAATTCAAATCTCATCTCTTCTCCATGCAGAATAAACATCTCTGTCCCCCTGAGGTTCCATAGCACATTCTCAGTTCTCGTTCTCTAGTAGTATAGGGTTCCTTTCAGTCTGCCTTCTGTTGAGGGGGTTATGGATGTCTCTGAATCATCGCATAGATTAAACACTCCTATAAACTCTCCTATAACTCCAGTTTTTACTTTCAAGCCTTGCACATAGTAGGATTTCTAAAAATCACTTTTGAAATGAATTGTTGAGTTGAATTTGACTTAAAACACAGTCATTATCTTTTGAGCAAATAAGTTCCCTTGGGAACACTTTTTTGTGCTTACTAGTCTTTGATTGGAAAAATATCTTCAGATGAAGAGAATGTTGGAGACAATTTAGAATTTTAAAATGTGACCCACATTTTTCCAAAACTTTCTACATGTCACTTTATGGGGTAAAGGGCTAAGTTTTACCCTAAGTAAGCTCAGAAATCCAAGGAGGGGTCGCTATGAGTCCCGTCCCACTCAATGGCACATGACAACAACAGCAACAACAAAGGTGGCCTTTGTCCTTGGATCTGGAGATACAACCCTTGAAGTAATTGCCATGCTTTTGCCAGGGATTTGCAGGCCACACCTAGGGATTTGTGCTGGCAAGTGAGGCTGGCTAGACTACCAAAGAGTCACCTAGGAGGCTGACCTCGTGCAGATCTGCACTGAGAACCTTCCCATTCTTCATGTGTGCATCTCTTCCCTATGATTATCCTGGTTTATAGCCTCTTACTATAACAAAACTGATAGTCATGAGTCTAATAACTTATGACTTAGGAGTTTGGTGAATCATTCCAGCAAATTGATGAACCCCAAAATAGTGACCTTCTGACTGGTCAGGGCTGATCTAGCCTTGGGTGTCAAGTGGCAGAGAAGGAGTGTCATGTAGGCAGCTGGTGTCAGAAAGGATGGAGCTATGGCAAAGTGGGGATATGATTGATCTCCACCTTCTGGGAATTGGCTTCATGCTGACTCTCATCCATGACACTGTCATCATGCACTTACCACAAACAACTTGGGCTTTGAGAGAGTTAAAACTCTGTTCCAATCTCAACCTATGTCTCCCCCTCTGATGCTTTCCAAAGGGCTACTTTCCTGGGTCAATGTCTTAGATGTGAAGAGATAAGGAAAAAAAAAAAAAAAA
>NW_006921849.1:1756021-1760923 GCF_000298275.1 Orycteropus afer afer | reverse complement strand
AGAGCCTGGCACTTTGAACTTAGACTTAAAGCCTCCAAACTGTTAGAGAATAAACTTCTGTTCATTAAGGCCCTCCCATTGGTATCAGAGTGGCACTAGGTAACCAGAACAGTGACTTTGGTCAAGGAAGCTGGATGTAGCTCTTCCTCCTGCACTTTTTCCTCTAAGCAATCTATCTGCAGAAAGTACACATTCTGCTCAACTTGTTGTCACATGGTGAAACTCCTGGGCCCCCTCTGACTGGCTGGGCATGGTAGTTAAGGTTATGTGTCAACTCAGCTGAGCCTGGCTTTGAGTAGTGGAGCAGCTGGATGTAGTATTCTCCATGAGGAGATGGGTAATCAACTCCATGGTGGAATCTATAGTGAGCAACAGAGTGGCTGCCTTAGGGATGGGGTCTGCTCCCAGTATATAAGGAGAAGCTTTAGGAATGCTCTATAGCATTTGGTATACTTGACTCCTGCATGTAGCCAAGTCATTATTCAGCAGCGTGCCATGTTGTTTGTCATTCCTGGGACTCTTAATGGATTTGAATCAATGGCCTGCTGTATGGTTTGGTAATATCAGGACTGTGCTTTTTACTTGTTGACCTTGGGTTTGTCGGCCTCAGCTGCTAGCCAGCAGCTGCCTGAGTAAAGGAAGCCTCTAGCTTCAGTGGGCCAGGAGCAGGAGGCAGAGCTGAAGCCCAAGGTCAACAGGCCCTCACTCAGCACCTAGAGCCTGGCACTTTGAACTCGGACTTCTAGCCTCCAGAGCTGTAAGAGAATAAACTCCTGTCTATTAGAGCCAGCCCATTTGTGGCATTTTTCCTGTCAGAGGAGCACAAAGTAACCCAAACACTGGGTAAGTCTCTCTAACTCAGTGTAGGAAGCCCCCATGCCTGCAGATATTAGCCATTTTCTCCAATATCATTGCTAAAAGTAGGCGGTATTTCCTTAGCCACAGAACTCACTTCCTATCCAACTCTAAATCAACTAAAAACTTGGCTAGGAGAGTCATTCCTTTTATTGATTGGGTTCCCTTCTACTCTAACATATTAAAATCATTATTCGTAACTCTGTCCTTCCTTTAAACATCAGGAAATGCAGATCCAAAATGGTAATCTGGTGAACCAAAGTGCAATAATACACAGAAAAATGTAAATAAAATGCAGAGATGTGGGTAAGAATTTTCTGCTTTTCCTGAGTAAAGAACTGTTGAAATCACTTGGCCAGGCATGTGTAAATGAACAATCTCTTTATTCTCAACTTCCCTTCATTTGTTGGCTATTTTCCACTTATTTTTACCAGTTTGTCGTCTATTGTACTTTTGGCCTAGACCAGTCACCAAAATATGTTTTTTCCTTAACCATTGACATAATAGGAGATTTCAGGCCAATTTCTTGGTTTCTACACATTATTGTTCAAAAATCAGATTTTAAGTAAAGCCACTTATGGAAAATATTTCTGGAAAGACACTGCCCTGGAATGGATTTCTTTTGCTTTCAAGTGGCCCTGTCCGCCCCTGGCTCTGTACATCTTCTGTCTACAGTTTCTTTGGTTTAAGTGTGTTTCTATTCCAATCCCGTCATCAATAAGAGCAGCCCTTTGATTAGGGTATGATCTGAAAAAGAAATCATCCCTTTGAGCAGAAACTCAGATGCTATTACATCGGCTGTAAAAATGATTAAACATTGTTTCCCCCTCTTCAACCCCCAGCAGTTAGAATTTTACTGTTTAACCACTCTGTGCCCACTTTCAGAGGTTTACAGTTTCACCTCCTTAGGTCTTGGATTTTCCATCCATAAGGAACCTAATATAGGTAATTTGGGAGATCTGATAGCCTAGTGCCTAAGGCACTTGACTGCTAACCAGAAGGCTGGTGGTTCAAACCCACCAGCTACTCCTCGGAACGAAGGTGGGGCAATCTACTTCCATAGTGATAGTGCCTTGGAAACCCAAGGAGGGGTCGCTGTGAGTAGGGTCCGACTCGATGGCACATAACAACAACATATGTAATTTGGCCTCTGTGTCCCTTACTTCCCTTGATGTCCTTTCTAAGGGAATCAGGCATCCATGGAAACAACTGAAGATTAATACTCAAAACAGGCAATTATTAATTTCTCTCTGAAGAAAAAAGCAAAGATAAGGATTGTTTTAGTAACAATCTAAATTCTTGCAAACAATTATGAAGTCCACTCACAATATAGATGGAAAGGAAGAGGCTACTTCTCTGAACATTTATTTTAACATCTAAATGTAAAAATCAATGAAGGCCAGAAACACAGCATTATCACACAAGGACACATCAGCTTTATCTCGTCATTCACTGCATACTTGCCAGGATGGGTCCTGCTGGGCTCCAACGGAGCTAAGGTACCATCCACATCACCTAGCTCTCCAAGTCTGCCCCACTGTGACCTGGGCCCCATAGTGAGGAATCTTATCTCATTTGTCATTCTTCATGGCCCATAAACCCAAAAACCCCCTGCCATCAAGTTGATTCTGACTCATAGGGACCCTATAGGACAGAGTAGAACTGCCGCATAGAGTTTCCAAAGCTGTTTATGGAAATAGATTTCCTCATCTTTTTCCTGTGGAGCAGCTGGTAGGTTTGAATGGCAAACTTTTGATTAGCAGGCAAATGTTTTAACCTCTATGCCCCCAGAACTCTGTTGTGACCCATGTTGTTGTTGTTATGTGACGTCGAGTTGGACCTGACTCATAGCGACCCCTCCTTGGGTTTCCGAGGCAGTATCACTATAGAAGTAGATTGCCCAACCTTCCTTCTGAGGAGTGGCTGGTGGGTTTGAACCGCAAGCCTCCTGGTTAGTAGTCAAGTGCCTTAGGCACTATGCTACCAGAGCTCTCCAAATATCACCATCTTATTTTATCTTCTTTGTTTGTATTTTGTACCCAACTAGATTCACTGCTATTAATATTCCTAATGGTCTATGCGAATCACAAGCCAACTCTTTGGCTGTAGAAGAACAGAACCCTTAATTTACAGCCCCAGAAGTAGTCCAGTAAGAAGGGTGTGTTCCTCAAAGAAGCATTGGTGGGTTCAGGGGTAAACTTGTCATCTTCCATCTTCCAAATGTCTGCACCTCATGGGCAGCCACCAACCATCTGTCAGAGGAGTTTTTGTGTTACTATGATACTGAACAGGTTTCAGCTGAGCTTATAGAGTAAGACTGACTAGGAAGAAAGGTTGGCCATCTACTTCCAAAACTCAGCCAGTGAAAACTCTTGGATCGCAGAGGTTCAATCCATTATGAATGGGGTTGCTATGAGTTGAACTGTAGGCCAAATCAACAGCAGCCAACAACAATAGGAATTCACCACAGAAAATAGATTCCCATTACTAGAAGAAAGAGGAATGAATGCTTTGAGGCTGAAACATGTCAGCTACAGGGTGAGAGGGAGAGAGAGCAGGCACAAATACCCAGACGACTGTACTGAACCACAAGACAAGGAATCAGTGGGTTCACAGGAAGCGAGGGCGGGGGCACTGGAATTCTTCAGGTGCTAAAACTGGGAGTTTAGCTTAGTGAATGCCACTGACTTCTGAACAGGTAGGTGGGTGTTGTCAGAATTTACATTTCTTTGCTACCGCTGAAGTTGAACATTTATTTATTTATTAATGATTTGCAGTTCTATACATTGAATCTTTGTGTTTTTGCCTATTTTTCTCTTGAAGTTTTGTCCAATGAATTAATGCATTTTATTTGCACGCAGGTGGTATCTGTCTGCCTGGTGGATTCGTGATCTTTAATTTCCCCGTTTCATGACTGCCTTTTCATTTTGATTGAAGGAACAAGTTTTACATCTTTACGAAAGGAAATCCATGGATTTGTTTCCCTGAAATTCTCTCTGTTGCATTTATGTGTTGGAAATCTTTCCATCAGGACAGGTCAGATAAGTCAAACATCCCTTTTCCTTCTGTTTTTTTCTTATTTTATGTTTTTGTTTAGGACATACAGCTCCCTGGCTTATCTCTAATTTATGTCATTTGATGAGTGCTGAGTATTTAGAACAATATACTTTTCCTAGTTAGCTAATTGTCTGAATACCATTGATCAAATGATTCCTTCTCTCTCATGGATTTGTGATGCTATTTATATCATGAATGAAATTCTTAAATGCTGTAGAGTTTATTTCTAGGCTACCTAGTCTGGTTCAACAATCTGTCAATTGTCATAGATTTAACATTTTTGATTACTGGTGCTTTATAACATATTTAAACAGGGGAAAAATCTTCCTCATCATTTCCTTTTATTTTTCAACAACAACAACAACTCACTCCTATGGAGTCCAACTCATAGAAACCCTTATTGGGTTTATGGAAGTAGATTGTCTAATCTGCCTCCCGTGGAGAAGCTGGTGGGTTTGAACTGCTGATCTTCTGCTTAGCAACCAAATGCTTTACCTACTACACCACCAGAACTCCTTAGTTTTCAAAAAACTCCTGAAAGATTATATTTCTTAAAGAAATTTACAGTGATGTTTGTCACAAAAAAATTCCCTTGGAATTTCATTTAAATATGTTTATTAATTTGAGATGAATTTACATCTTTGTAGAAATGTGATCATAATAGTAGTTGGTGTTTACTGAACATTTGTAATGTACCGAAGTGGTATTAATTGGTACGTAAATATTATCTCATTTAATTTGCAAAACAGCCTTATGGGATTATTTACTATTATGGCATTCATTTGACAAAAAACACCTGAAGAAATTACATGTCTCTCCAAAAATCATATCGCTGATTAGAAGTAGAGCCAGAATGTAAATTTAGGTCTGACTCTAGTCTGATCTTGCAGTTTGTGTTCTTTTTCTTTTTCAGGGAACAGTTGTATTATTTTCTGCATACAGATTTTGCACCTTTAAAATTAAGATTATTGGGTATTCTATATATATTTT
>NW_006921849.1:1748009-1755026 GCF_000298275.1 Orycteropus afer afer | reverse complement strand
CAATATAAAAAAACAAACAACCCACTTAAGAAATAGTGAGGGATTGGAAAAGACATTTCTTCAAAGAAAATATACAAATGATCAATAGACACATGACAAGATGCTCAATATCATTAGCCATGAGGAAAATGCAAATCAAAACCACAATGAGGTATTACTTTATAGCCACTGAGATGACCATAATAAGAATGACAGATAATAACAAGTATTAACAAAGATGTGGGGAGAGGTAAACCCTCATATAGTGCTGGTGGGAATGTAAGATGGTACATCTTGGAAAACAGTCTGGAAGTTCCTTCAAAGAGCAAACGTAGAGTTACAATATGACCCAGCAATTCTATTCCTAAGTATGCATACATCAAAAAGAAATGAAAATACATGTCATACAAAAACTTATACACAAATGTTCAAAGCAGCATTATTCATAATAGCCAAAAAATGTACACACCCCAAATGCTCAAGTGGATAAATAAAATGTGGAATATCCAGTCAATGGAACATTATTTTGCACTAAAAAGGAATGAAACACTGGTACATGCTACAGCACAGATGAACCTAGAGAACATTATACTAAGTGAAAGAAACCAGTCACTGAAAAGTACATTGTATTATTTCATTTATATAAAATGTCCAGAAGAGGCAAATCTATAGAAATAGAAAGCAGATTAGTGGTTGTCTAGTGCTAGAGACATAGCTGCCATAGCTCAGAATTATTGAACAATGTCATTAATATCATGTGTAAGTAAAATATTGCTGAAGAAAATTCAAAAACGGTTGCAGTAGTATATTGACAGGGAACTTCCAGAAATGCAAGCTGGATTCAGAAGAGGACGTGGAACATAACATCATAACAAATTATGGATAACATTGCAAAGACTGGGAATTCCAGAACACTTAATTGTGCTCATGAGGAGCCTGTACATAGGCTGTCATTTGAACAGAACAAGGGGATAGTGTATGGTTTAAAATCATGATGGGTGTGGATTAGGGTTGTATCCTTTCACCATACTTAAGTCTGTATGCTGAGTAAATAATCCAAGGAGGTAAACTATATGAAGAACAACACAATGTCAGGACTGGAGAAAGAATCATTAACAACCTGCAATATGCAGATGAAGCTACTTTGCTTGCTGAAAATGAAGATGACTTGAAGCACTTACTGATGAAGATTAAAGATTACAGTCTGCAGTGTGGATTACATCTCAATGCAAAGAAAATGAAAATCCTCACAACTGAACCGATAAACAACATCATGATAAATGAAGAAAAGTTTAAAACTGTCAAGGATTTCATTTTACTTGGATCCACAATCAACACCCATGGAAGCAGCTGTCAAGAAATCAGACGACATATTGCACTGCACAAATGTGCTATAAAAGATGTCACTGTGAAGACTAAGGTGCGCCAGATACCAGCCATTGTCTTTTCAATAGCTTCATATGCATGTTAGAGCTGGACAATAAATAAGGAAGACTGCAGAAGAATTGAAACATTTGAATTGTGCTATTGGCAAAGAATATTGAATGTACCATGGACTACTAGAAGGACGAACAAATCTGTCTTGGAAGAAGGTTAGCTAGAATGCTCCTTAGAAGTGATAATGGCCAGACTTTGTCTCTTCTTCTTTGGTCATGTTATCAGAAAGGACCACTCCCTGCACAGTGGCTGCAGTGATGGGCTCAAACATAACAATTGTGAGTATGGCACAGGACTGGGTAGTGTTTCATTTTGTTGTATATAGGGTCACTATGAGTTGAACCAGGAGCTCTGGTAGCATAGTGGCTAAGACACTTGCCTGCTAACCAGACGGCTGGCGGTTCAAACCCACCAGCCACTCCTCGGAAGGAAGGTTGGGCAATCCTACTTCCGTAGTGATACTGCCTCGGAAACCCAAGGAGGGGTCGCTATGAGTCGGGGCCGACTCGATGGCACATAACAACAACAACAACAACATGAGTTGAACCAACTCGTTGACACCTAACAACAACCAAGTTTGCTTCAATAAATTCCAAAAAGTGCAATAAAACAAATATAAGAAAAACAAATAGAAAATACAAACAGAAGATAAAAACAGAAATTAATTTTAAAGGAACTTCTATCTCATAATAAAAATCATAGTAGTGCTTTCAAAGGTATTCTAAGGTTATGTGGTTGTACTTGAGCTAATTCTTTCTGCCTTTCCCAGTACGATAACAACACTGTATAAACTGTTATAGAACCCAGAGAAGATGAACAGTTTGCAGCTTTTTCTGGGTAGACAGGATTACTGTGATAGCCGAATCAGACAAAAGTGGAACAAAAGAGGAAAGGTGTATGGAGTTCTACTCTGAACACAGAAGCCCGCAGCATTGACGAACTAATAGAAAATTTAATGCAATTGCATGGCGTAGTGCCTAAGGCTAACCAGAAGGCTGGCAGTTCAAACCCACCAGCCACTCCTCAAGGAACATTGGGCAATCTACTGCCCTAGAGATACTGCCTCGGAAACTCAAGGAGGGGGTGCCATGAGTTGGATCTGACTCGACAGCAGTGAGCTTTTTGAGGTAAGTCGAGTACAACCCAGCAAAGTTAGGAGATAAATAAAAAAATCTCTCTCCCTAAAAGAGCAAAAGGGGGACTTAACATTTGGCTACCTCCTTAGCTGACAAACTAACATTTGCTAAAATTTAACTTTCACAGGTAATTAAATATAAAGTATTAGAAAAAATTGGAAGATAGTTTTCTTTACGTGTTACAGAATTCACAACATCATGTTAAATGAAGAAGTTCATTGGAATGTATTTCATTAAAAGCAAGAATAATACAGAAATGTTGTCTCCAGTCTCCATTGCTGTTTAACATACTTCAAATTTTAGCGAGTGCTTTAAGGCAAGGATATGAAGGCAAAGGTGTATCTATTGGAAAGGGAGACGGGAAATCATTAATATTTACAAAGTCATTGTCTACTTTGAAAAGCAGAGGGGAGTGGAACAAGAAACCATTACAATCAATGAGAAAATTTAGTTGGTTGTCCAATGATCAGTGTACACAAATCACAGCAACAACTAGAGAGAACAGAATGGGAACGAAGATTCCATAGGTCTTCCCAGCAAGGACCCCATGTTCCTTTCCTCATCAAAGGAGTTGCATGCTCTGGAGTTGATTCTGACTCATGGCACCTCAGTGGGACAAGGCAGAACTGCTGGATAAGGTTTCTTTGGAGGTGATCTTTACAGGATGGAGTGCTGGTGGGGCAGTGGTTAAGAATGCTTTTGTCAGCTGAAAGGTCAGCAGTTTGAACCCACCAGCCGCTCCACAGAAGGAAGATGTGACTATCTCCTTCTGTAAGATTTCAGCCTTGGAAACCCTATTCGGCAGTCCTCCACTGTTCTATAAGGTCATTATATGAGTCACAGGCACCTCTGTGGAGATTGGGTTTAATCTTTATGGGACCAGATTACCACATCTTTTCTCTTACTGGTGGGTTTGAACCACAGACACTTTGGTTAGCAGCTGAGTGCTTAACTGTTGTGCCACCATAGCTTCTACTTTAGAAATAGCATGTACTTATTTTTTTCTTTGACCTGATAGTTATATAGGAAAATTTTTCAAATATTTGAGTGGCTACAAATACTTTGTTTACGTTTCTGTTAAAAATTGTTCATGTTAATGCCTTGTGATTAAACTGAGCAGCTATATAATTACTGATTTGGGGAATTTTTTTCTAGGCTTTTTTTAAACTTACTCTTAGGAAACTTTTGTATATATTACATAAAAATGTGGCCTAAGTGTTAATTAATCTGTATATAGATAAATATGTGTCTATTAGTTCAATCGAATTAATTGCATTATGTAATTTTCCATGTCCTCATTTTTTCTTGTTTAATCTGTGTGAGGTGAACATATTGTGTTACCTTTAACAATGGTGTTTTATAGTCAAATTATTTGTGAATTACCGTACTATGTTATGTGGTGTCTTGCCTGTTGTTATGAGGCTGGAAGCTATGCTACTTCAATAGCTGTGCTATTTCAAATACCAGCAGGGTCACCCATGGAGGACAGTTTTCAGTGGAGCTTCTGGACCAAGACAGATGGGGAACGAAGGCCTGAATATAGGGCTGGAAGAGGAGCCCCCTAGGGTGGAAGGCACCACATGACAGGCGCAGCGGTAGGCTGATGGTTCTGGAGCATCACGAAGATGATCCAGACCTGGGGAGCTTCTTGGTCTGCTGTGTATAAGGTCACCATGAACTGGAGTCACCTCGAGGGCCGCCAGCTATCTCTGTCTTTAGCCAATATAAAGTTTAGGGTTTTTTTCCCTACATTTTTTAACTTGTCTGAAATTAATATTTTTTCTCTTGATTACTTTTATGGGTACCTGATAAAATACTCCCATTCTTTTCATCATTGTGAATAATTTTGTTCCATGCATTTTTGATTAATTGCTGTACATGTATTTCTTCTGTCTTAATCTCTCCTTTGTGTTTTGTCTTTTTCAAGGGGAGTTTAAAGCATGTGAGTTTATTATCATAGCTGTTACTCTTTGACCTTAGTTCTTTTATATTGTTTTGTGTTTCATATTTTTAAAATGTGTTCTGAAAACTTTATATCTTTTATTTAAAACATATTAATATTAACAATTTATCATACTAATTGTTTTCTTACTATATGCTAGGTGTTTTCCATATCTATCTATCTATCTATCTATCTATCTATCTATCTACCTATCTATCTATCTACCTATCTATCAATAACATTTGTTGTTGTTGTTGTTATGTGCCATCGAGTTGACACCGACTCATAGCAACCCCTCCTTGGGTTGCTGAGGCACTATCACTACGGAAGTAGGTTGCTTATTCTTCCCATTAACATATTCATTTTATGTATAAGGCAAGGTTCATGTTACCTACAAGGCAACAGGGGCTCAGAATGGTTAAATAATTTGTCCAAGGTCACATAGCCAGGATGTGTGAAAGTCAGGATATGGAACCAGGTCTGACTCTTTAGAGCTCAAACTTTTGAATATAACTCTATATTGTCTTCCAAATATGTCTATTTTTCTAATGGCTTCTGGTCTTGAAGTTTTGCAAAGAAGGTCCTTTTTAGGCTCCAATTTAAATACATATATATATGGTAATGAAAGGCTCCTGACCTCTTTATACTTTATATTTAATCACCTGTGAAAGTTAAATTTTAGCAAATGCTAGTTTGTCAGCTAAGGAGGTAGGCAAATGTAGGTCCCCCTTTTGCTCTTTTAGAGAGAGAGATTTTATTATGTATTTCCTAACTTTGCTGGGTTATACTCGACTTACCTCATATATATATACATACCGCATCGGAAACCCAAGGAGGGGTCACTATGAGTCAGGCCTGACTCGAAGGCACAACAACAACAATATCTATATATATATATATATATATATATATATATATATATATATAATTTTATTAGTGCTTTTAGGATTTAAAGTTATACATTTGTGTTTCTAATTCACCTGAATTCTTGCCTGAGGGCTAAAGTAGAGAAGAAGAAAGGTAATTGTTTTTGAAATGTATAGTGGCTTGTTTCAATATTATCCAATTTCATCATTTCCTCATAAATGCAAAACACCCTAAATTGAAATATGTGGGTAGGTATGTTTCTGGATTCCTCCATTGGTTTCTCTATTTCTCTGCCAATACCACACCATTTTACTTATTGTAACTTTACACTCTAATTAGATATATCCTGGGGTCAGGGGCCTCTCATTATTATCATTTAAAAAAAATGTGGGGGGTATGTTTCTCATGGCTTGTTCTCAGTGGTGGCAATTTTAAATCGGAGGTTTCCTTTCTAGGAATTGTTTCTTGTTATGTGCTGTCGAGTTGGACCCGACTCATAGCGGCCCCTCCTTGAGTTTCCGAGGCAGTATCACTAAGGAAGTAGATTGCCCCATCTTCCTTCCAAGGAGTGGAATAGGAAACAATAATTCATCTGGCTACTTAAATTGTGGAGTTGACTTTGTATATGTATTTGAGAGAAAGGAGAGAATTAAGGATGTTCACAGTGTCAATGACTAGCTAGATTAATTTATGTACCTTGTTTTTAAGAAATACTTTTCCTTCCTTGAAACAAAAAGCAATGCAACAACAACACAATCCTGGGGCTCTGTTACCTCATGATCCGAGTTCTGCAGTGAGAAGCAAACACCATTCTGATGCTCACGCATGGGTGTGGAAACCCGAACCTAGAGGGTGAGTTACAGAAGCCTCACTCTGGAGATACCTCTCCTCATCCAGAGACACCCACATTCCTCCTTAATTACCCAGAAAGCGTCTCACACAGTGAACTTGGCAAACAGCAAACTCCCCAAAACCAATTGCAAATGTAACTGGAGTGAAGTGCAAAGTGGCCACAGATGTTTCTGATTGCTCTGTCTCCTGGAACAAAGCCAAAGGACCATTCGGACAGGCTGGGTTAGCGCCATTACAACACTGCGCTAGTGGAACAATTCTTGGCTGCCTGGGGTATGTCCCCATCCTTTACCCACATCCTTTATTGTCAGCCAAATTCAGTAGTGTGTGCTGAAGTTTTTAATCTTCAGCACAAAAAAAAGTTACTTTCTCCTGTAACTGAAGGAGTGATGGTGTGGGAGGCAGGTGTGTGCTCACCTTCACAGACAGGACCCTGCTTCCTCAGGAGCTGCACTGAGTATGATGTTTCTGGATGCTTGATTGTTCTTCTTAAGTTTAGATACTGGACTTAAAAAAAAAGATAATAAAACCAGTTGCCATCAAGTGGATTATGACTCAGAATCCACTGATTCTGATTAATGACAACCCCTCGAGGGCCGGAGTAGAACTGCACTCCAGAGGGGTTTCAGTGACTGATGTTCTGGGAGTAGACCACCAGACCTTTCTTCCCAGGCACCTCTGGGGAGTTTCAAATTGTCAACCTTTTGGTTAGTAGCCAAATTCATGAACTGTTTACACTGCCCTGTGACTCCATATTGAACTTCCTTGGCCTTGTTGTTGTTGTTGTTATGTGCCGTCGAGTCG
>NW_006921849.1:1727282-1747909 GCF_000298275.1 Orycteropus afer afer | reverse complement strand
GTTTGAACTGCCAGCCTTCTGGTTAGCAGTCAAGTGCTTTAGCCACTATGCTACCAGAGCTCCTTGGCCTTATTTAGAATAAACGTTAAAAGCCATTAAGGCATCAGAGACAACACAGGTGAGGCAACGAGTCACGCTCAAGTTTGGAGTTCTAGGACATCTTCCTTAATCTTTGCTTCAATCCTGTTACCTGTGAAATGAGGACATAAATGCCTTCTGTCAGGCTGGGTCTGAGGATTAAAATAAATGTGTGCAAGTGCCTTGAATGCAAAAGATTGCAACAAGTAGCAGTGATCGTGATTATGTATAAGACTGTTTTTGCTACATGTCTGGGCGGGTTTGTCTAATACTGAAAATTTCCTGGGGTGTGGGGCTTTCTGTGAAAAAACTGGGATGGTCCTGGGCAAACCCAGACAGTGGTCATCTGCCTCAGTTTCCTAGAGCTGCTACAACAGAAATACTCCAGGTGAGGGCTTGCAAGAGAAGACATTTATTTGTCACAGTTCAGTACAGTAGCAGTCTGAATCCGGGGCATGGCTCTAAGCCAGGCTCTCTGGTGGCTCTGGCAACAGCCGTCACAGCTCTGATGCTCCTCCTTCCTTGGAGCTCTTTCCCCAGAGCTTGCATCTCTCTGTGTCTAATCTGATCCTTTTATATCTCAAGTCATTAGGTTTAAATCTCAGATGCCTCATTGACACAACAATGCAAACCCTATTCCCTAATGCGATTACATCCACAGTACAGGGACCCTGTACAGAACAGAGGAGAATTGTCTCATAGGGTTTCCTAGGCTGTGATCTCTACAGGAGCAGATTTCCAGGGCTTCTCTCTCAAGAAGCAGCTGGTGGTTTCAAACCACCAACCTTTCACTCAGCAGCCGAGTGAGCACTTAACCACTGCACCACCAGGGGTCCTGTCCACAGGTATAGGGTTTAAGGTTTCTACATGTATTTTTGGGCAACACAATTCAATCCCTAACATCCGCCCACTTTAGAGAAACAACTGAGATGAACCCCATAGGCCTCTGCCTTCAGAACAGGGCTTCAAACTGGTTCTTCCTGGTTCAGTCATAGCTCACGAAGTGAAACTGGAATGGACCTAAATTTATAAAATGTGGATGTACTGGAACAAGTAGAACAGGAAAAATTACAGGTTGACACTCTGCTAGAAACTTAATAACCATCTTAGAAAAGGACAGCATGTGTGTTGCATAGCAACCAAATCTCTTGAAAGGCAGAGGGGGAAACAGTGGTGCCCAGTTCAAAGATGGCAGCCTACTGCGCTGCTTGGAATGTAGGTGGCTCTCCACAGTCCTGGCAATAATCCAGTCTCTCACATCAGCTCCTGGAAGGGCTCACTGCACCTCTCCTGAGTCTCCCACTCCAGGTCTTTGACTTGCTATCTTTCCTGCTCCAGGTACAGGTACATCCACATTTTACAAAATCGGGTCTATTCCAATTGTGCTGCATCAGTCATGACTGAACCCGTTTGAATCAGTTCTCAGCCCCGCTTCAAAATGCTTGTGATTTATCATGGAGACAGTGAAAGGGACTCCTCTCAGCTCCTTTGCCGATGGTAGGCATTGCTAATACTTTACAGCATTCTTGAGCCAGCTCCTTCCATGAACTCTGTCTCTACCTCAGGGACTTTCCCAACACAGGGTCCCTGGAGGTCACTACCAGCCAGAGTTAGTGGTAAGCAAAACTTATTCTGTCGCTCAGGTAGTATGCAGGTTTCCCAAAATTACCTCTTTCTACAAAAGGAACATTAAAATTTTTGTGACAATGGACTTAAGCTAAACCTCAGGAGGACATTCTATTAAAATAATTTCATGTCGCTTATGAATTTTTGAGACTCTCTCTTAAGGCCCTATCCCTTTCATCAGAACATGACAGAAGTTTTCAAACCTCATGAGAGTGCATAACTACTTTAAACCAATTAAGAGTTATAAGAGAGAGACTGACTCATTATGGTTGGACTGACCTAACTCCAGAATCAGAGAGGGGTTCAAGGTATAGCTTCTCTGAGTGAGATACAAAGAACTTCCTCATGAACAAGTGTGCTTACATCAGGAATGGACAATTCCTGGAGATTCTTTGAAGGCCATTGGAAAATGATAAGCATTCTTTTTGTTAAGGATGGTGAATATCTGGACTGAATACCAAAAACCCACTGCCATGGACTTGATTCCGACACATAGTGACCCTTGCATGAATAGATAAATAGGAATAGAAAAAATAGGCTTGAGTGTGAGAGTGTGGCCACATTGATTGCTTCACCAATTCCCTAAATTTATAGTTTTAATAATCTTTCAGTTTCCTTTCCAAATTAATGGTTTCAAGTTTGAAGCACATCTTCATATAACCACCAACAGTGCTGATGGACTACCTTTTGTTCAAAACCCCTCAACACTCCCAATGATTGGAGAGACGATCTTGACTCTGCTGATGGGTCAGCAAGGAGGCAAGGACACAGAGTAAATCCAGACAGGAAATCAGCCACTCACGTGTGTGCACATCTCCCATTATAGTGTCTCCTCACCTTCTCTGTCCTGAATTTGTGCCTGACAACACACAATTACAGCATTTACCTGCCCTGGAAAGAATAAAGAATTGGTCCCTTTCAATTACGGTGATGGAGAAGAACACTGAATATATCATAGACTGCTGGAAGAACAAACAACTCTGTCTTGGACAAAGTACAGGTAGAATGTTCCTTACAAGGGAGGATGGGGAGACTTCTTCTCAGACACTTAGGCCATGTTAATAGGAGGGACCAGTGTATGGCAAAGGACATCATACTTGATAAAGGAGATGGTAAGTGAGAAAGAGGAAGACCCTCAATGAGATGGATTGACATAGTGACTGCAACAATGGGCCCAAGCATAGCAACTATTGTGAGGATAGTGGAGGACCAGGCAGTGTTTGTTCAGTTGTACATACACTCTCTGAGTCAAAACTGATTCCATGGCACCTAACAACAGGAATATTCAATATTTTTTGAATATTGACTTGATGAGATCCGTATTTGTAACCGTTCCAAAGAAAGGTAATCCCACAGAATGTGGAAATTATCAAACAATATCATTAATATCACACACAAGTAAAATGTTGCTGAAGATAATTAAAAAACAGTTGCAGGTGTATATTGACAGGGAACTTCCAGAAATGCAAACTGGATTCAGAAGAGGATGTGGAACAAGGGATATCATTGCTGATGTCAGACGGATCTTGGCTGAGAGCAAAGAATACCAGAAAGATGTTTATTTGTTTTCTTGACTGCAAAAGCATTCGATTGTGTGGATCATAACAAATTATGGATAACATAATTCCTATTCTTATGGGAATTCCAGAAAACATAATTGTGCTCTTGAGGAACCTGTATATAAACCAGGAGGTTGTCATTTGAACAGAACAAGTGGATACTACGTGGTTTAAAATCAGTAAGGGAGTGTGTCAGTGTTACCTCTTTTCCCCACACTTATTCATTCCATATGCTGAGCAAATAATCCGAGAAGCTGGACTGTATGAAGAAGAACTCAGCATCAGGATTGGAGGAAGACTCAACAACATGTGATATTCAGACAACACAACCTTGCTTGCTGAAAGTGAAGATGACTTGAAGTTCTTACTGATGAAAATTAAAGACCACACACTGCAGGATGGATTACACCTTAACATAAAGAAAATGAAAATTCTCACAACTGGACCAATAAACAGCATCACAATAAATTGAGAAAAAAATTTTAAGTTGTCAAAGATTTCATATTGCTTGGTTGCACAATCAACTCCAATGGAAGCAGCAGTCAAGAAATCAGACAATGTATTGCACTGGGCAGATCAGCTGCAAAAGACCTCTTTAAAGTGCTGAGGAGGAAAAGTGTTTCTTTGAAGACTAAGGTGTGCCTAACCCAAGTCATGGTCTTTTCAATCACCTCATATGCATGTGAAAGCTAGACAATTAATAAGGAAGACCAAAGAAGAGTTGATGGTTTTGAGTTGTGTTAGTGAAGAATACTGAAAGTCCCATGAACTTCCAGAAGAACAAACAAAGCAGTGCTGGAAGGAGTGCAGACAGAATGCTCCTTGGAAGCAAGATTGGTCAGATTTCATCTCATCTACTTAGTCATATTGCCAGAAGGGATCATTCCCTGGAGAAGGATAACATGTGTGGTAAAATGGAGGGTCAGCAAAAAAAGGGGAAGGCCCTCAACGAGATGGATTCACACAATGGCTGTAATGATGGCTTCAGGCACAGCAAGGATTGTGAGGCTGCCTCAGGACCAAGAAGTGTTTCATTCTGTTGTACATAGGGTCCTATGAGTCAGAGCTATCTCAATGGCACCTAACAACAACAACAACAGAAATAACAACTGTAAGAACTGGCTTTTTTCGGGAGCTGATTACGTCTTGACCTCGCTGTTTTTCTGTGTGACCTTGCGTTAGTAAGGACCTCTTGTGGCACTATGGTTAAGCGCCCAGCTGCTAACCAGAAGGTTGATAGTTTGAACTCAGAACCTGCTGCATGGGAGAAAGATGTGGCAGTCTGTTTTTCTAAAGATGACAGTCTTGGAAACCCTATGATTAGTTCTACTCTGTCCCGTAGGGTTGGTCACGATGAGTCTTGTGTTATTTATTTTATTTTGGGTGAGTGAGTCAGCCCTCTGAGCTTCACAAATACAAAACACCTGGATGCTCAGGTTGGGAAGATTAAGTGAGATGGAAAGTACTGCCCAGGAAGGGCACAATCAATGTGCCATCCAGACCTTTCAATTCCCAAAGCTCTCATCTCACTCTCTCTGCTTCATTGACACTTGGAGACCACTCAGCCTTACGACCTTGGTTAGCATTTCATGCATTTGTCCTCTATCTGAAGGGAGCTGTAGGCACCTTGAGGGCGGACCAGGTCAGCTGGTCCTGATAGTGCTCAGCATGGTGCCGGGTGTCAGGGGTTGAACTGTGCCCCGCTTCCCCACATAGGTACTGAAGTCCTGGTCCTATAACTGTGAGTGCAATCCTGCTTGGAAATAGGCTTCTTCTTTTGTTATGTTGATGAGTTCATGCCAGAGAAGGATGAGCCCTAAACTTAATCCCTTCTGAGTTCTAAAAAGAGCAGAGTAGACAGAGGCACACACTGGAGGAAGGCAGACACCAAGGAATGCCAAGGAATGCAGAGGAGATCCTGAGGCTCCACACAAGGAAGGCCCCTCCCTAGAGCTACTTCCTGATTTGGACTTCCAGGATCCAAAGCTGTGAGACAGTCAGTTCCTATTGTTACAGCCACCTGCTTGTGGCAGTTGTGCTATGGCAGCACTGGGTAACTAAGACACTGAGCATATGGCAAACACCCAGTGAATGAAGTTTGATTTTACAAACCCTGAATCAACCTTTGACCAATTCATTAATGATGACGAAATTCCAACAAGTTGTAAAACAAGGGTATGGACCAGCCATAAATAAATGGCTTAATATATCATGCATTAGTGGGCCATTATATGAAAATTAAGATTAAAGAATAATTAACAAGGTGACTCCTGATATGTTATTAAATGAAAAGGGCAGCTTACACTACTGATCTGACTTGTATGAGCCCAGAAGAAAAGAAGAGCTAAATACATCAGAATAGTAGCAATGGTTATTTCAGGGTAGTACAATTCCTTTATTTTCTGTTTGTCCCTGTTTGTTCAAATGATCTACAATGAGTATGGATTTCTTGAAAATCTGAAAGGAAAAAAAAAAAAAGCCTAGTAATTTTTTCTCATGGAGAATGGAAAGGCTATCCCATTAGAAAATGAATTTCCCAAGGATGTTGCAAATCCTGCTTCAGTGAAATTGATCTGGGTGACATGTCACCCCACCTCCCTTTCCGCAGTACTAGTGTGGCTTATGTTATCCTGTTGCATTAAGTGCTTACCCCAAGGTCAAAGAGAAAAGGAGAGAGAAAGAATTTCCCTCAGGAACAGGGCTGCTTGATAAATCTCTTGTCAGCTGCCTTTGGGATTTCCAGGTGCTGAGCTAGGGCCACCCTGCTGCCTTCCATCACCAGTGAGCAGACCAATGTGGATTTCTTCTTTTTGGACAAGCCACAAGAAGAGTGAATGGCTGAAGGATGGATGCCAGGACCCCCCTCAGGCCAGAGAACACCTCCAAACCCCCTGGCCTGCAGACTGTGACCTGACAGTGGGTCTAGTCAAGTGGGTCAGCATCAGGGTAGTTTGTTTTCATTTGCTATCACTGTGATCATGGGCCAACTGTTTAAGTGCTCTAAGTCCTGTCTGCAAAATGAGGATAATAAACGTACTTTCCCCCAGGGGTATTGAATTATGTGATGTGATCGTGCTTGTAAGGACCTGACCCCTAAACCACAGCAGAAGCCCCAAACAGTTGTCCTGCAGTTGATTCCAACTCATTGTGACTCCACATGTTACAGAATGGAGCCATGCTCTGTGCTATTTCCTTGGCTGTAATCTTCACAGGGGAGCCCTGGTAGCATAGTGCCTAAGGCACTTGATTGCTAACCAGAAAGCTGGCAGTGCAAACCCACCAGCTACTCCTCAGAAGAAAGATAGGGCAATCTACGTCCATAGTGATACTGCCTTGGAAACCCAAGGAGGGTCACTATGAGTCGGGTCTGACTCGATGGCACTTAACAACAACAACAACAACAATCTTTACAGAAACAGATTGCTAGGTCTTTCTTTGGAAAATTCCTCTAGGTGGAGTCAAACTTCCAACCTTTCCATTAGCAGTAGAGTGGTTTAATCATTTACACCACCCAAAAGAAAAAAACAAAACCCACTGCCATCAAGTAGATCAGACTTATAATGACCCTGTAGGACAGAGTAGAACTGCTCCATCGAGTTTTCAAGGCTGTGAATCTTTATAAGCAGGCTACCTCTTGTTTCTCCCATGGACCCACTTGTGGGTTTGCAATGACAACTTTTCAGTTAACAGCCAAGTGCCTTAACCACTGTGCCACTCAGGACTTTCAAATCCACAGAGGGTAGCCATTATTGCAACTCATATTAGTCCATTAGGTCTCTGCATGGTGCAAATGGTTTGCCCTTGGCTACTAACCAAAAGGTTAGTAGTTTGAACCCATTCAATGGACAAAGGTCTAGCAACCTGCTTCCATAAATATTACTGCCAAGAAAACCCTATGTGGCTCCATTCTACTTCTTAACATGGGGATCGCCATGAGTCAGAATCAACTCAATGACAACAGATTATTAGGCCAATGTGGCTTAGTGGATGGAGCACAGATTTTGGGATCTAAGGACCCAAGTTCAAAGTCCACTTCACCACTTACTAGCTGTGTGATATAAAGTGCCACTTAACTTACCTTAGCATTTTTTCACATCTGCAAAATGGGCCTCTTAGTGCTTCCAAATATGGATTTAAGGACTAAAGAGCATGTACATACAGAATTCACTAACCCAAAGAAGCTAGGAAGATAAAGTGAGAGGAATGGGTTAAGTGTGACAAAGCCAAAAAAAAAAAAAAAAAAAAAACCCACACTCACTGCCATCGAGTTGATTTCAACTCATAGCAACCCCTCCTTGGGTTTCCAAGGTGGTATCACTACAGAAGTAGATTGCCCAAACTTCCTTCCAAGGAGTGGCTGGTGGGTTTGAACCACCAGCCTTCTGGTTAGCAGTCAAATGCCTTAGACACTGCGCCACCAGAGCTCCCTAAGTGACAAGCTGGAAAGAATCGAAGAGGGGTCTCCAGTCTGAGCCAGACAATTGTTGTCTTCCAGGGATTCAGAAGTATAGGTCTACAGTTACCAGAGCTGATACTTTAAGAAAATTTAATTTTCATAGAAAAATCATCAACGTTTAAAATGGTTAAGCAAAAAATTAGAAATTGTTGTGTGTGATCCACTGTGGGTAGATTGAGTATCAGTTGCTTGCTCACACCTTTCATCATATGAATTTGTAGTAGGCAGAGTGTATTTCCCCCACCTCATTGGTTTGGGGCTTGACCTTGACTTGCTTTGGTGAATGGATGCAACATGAGCCAATGCGTATGTGTGATTTGCCCAGCTTCTTCCACTTCTATGTTTTTCTAGGAGAGGAGCCTGCCCTGGGAAGCCACGGGCCCAGAATGACACATGAGGGATGTCCCAAAAGAGGGGTCCCAGTCAACCCACAGTCCCATGAGTGAGAAAAATGAGATGTTGTCATAGGCCACTGACTTTTTTTTTTTTTTTTAAGCACAGTGAAAGCCAACTCATACACTACTCTTGGGTTACTAGTTTAAGAACACAGAGAAGAAGGAGATTGGGGCATAAAAACCAGTTGCCATCATGTTGATTTTGACTCATGATGACCCCATGTACATCAGAGTAGAACTGTGCTTCACAGGGTTTTCAGTGGCTGATTTTTCTGGCATATATTGCCAGGGCATTCCTCTGAGGCCATTCTGTGTGGACTCAAACCTTTAACCTTTCAGTTAGCAGTTGAGTGTGTTAGCCACTTGTGCCATCCAGGGACTCTCACTGCAACATGTTATTGGTGCCATTGAGTTGATTCTGACCCCTAGGACCCTATAGGACAGAGTAGAACTACTCCATAGGGTTTCTGAGGCTATTATTTTTATAGGAGTAGATGACCAGGTTTTTATTTTTCTCCACAGCAATGGGTGGGTTTGAATCACTGACCTTCTGGTTAGCAGCTGAGTGTTTAACGATTACATCACCAGGGCTCTTGACTGGATCACAGTATGTACTTGATAAATGGGCCTGGTGGATACCCTGGAGTTTCTGTAGTAGAGGTTAGGCTTGGCCCAATGCTGTCCAAAATGTTTGCTTTGAGCTGATTTGACTTAAGAGAAACTTGAACTCAAATATCTGTCTACACCTCCTTACAAGTGTAACCTCAACTTGTGCCATTGAGTTACAGGTTGTTTGAAACTTAGGACAATGTGTTGTAGACAGTGGTTTCATGACTTCTTGCTTGGAATGACTGTATGTTTTCCACAAACAGGTATGATACAGGTTAGATATGAATGATACCTATTGACATGATGACACTTCTCAGACCTACTAGAGTTTAGTAGGACATTGAAGGGTGTTAAACAACAAGTGATACCATAAAGTACTAAGGAACCTAGCAGGGGATGTCTCAGAGGATGTGATATTTAAGCTCTGCTTTAAAAGATGAATAGTTTTCATTACACAAGAAGGTGAGGAATAACATTCTATGACGAAAAAACACGTGCAAAGATATATGAGGTGTGGGATATTCAGAAAATACAGAGGAGTCTAGGGAAATGGTGAGTCGGTACAAGTGGGGATGGGCTAAAGATAAATTCTAAGGTTAGGCAGGGCCAGGTGATCCACTACCTTGGATACTGTAGATGTTTGTTTCCAAAGATGGCCCATTACCTCCTTCCCTCCCTGTATGCACATGCCACTTACCCATCAAGAAATGCATCCTGTTTCTCCATGCCTTGAATCTGGGCTGGCCTGTGGCTCATTGGTTGATAGGACATAAAGGAAGTGACTCCTTGTCAGTTCTGGGCACTGGCAGTTGTATTTGCTCTCATGAGATGCTGGCTCTTGGGACATGTCCTCTGAGAACCCAGCCGTCATTCTGTGAGAACCCCATGTTGAAGGCACATGAAGCACTCCAGTCAACAGCACCAATAGCCAGCATGTGCGGACGCCATATTGAATGTCCGGCCCATTCACCACTCCAGCCCCAGGCGGCAACTGAGACCCTAAGTGCAAACCACCCAGCAGAGACCAGTAAGTTGTCAAAATGGTAAACAGTAACAATCAATTGTCTTGAGTCACAAGTTTTGAGTTGATTTGCTATGCAATAGGTAACTGGAACAGGTGTTAAATAAATTGTCCCAATCATGATCTGGAGATCTGGAGTGACTAAATGTTGGTGACTTTAAACAATAGCGTTTTTTTGTTTTTCTAAAACAAACAAACAAGGAAACCAACTTAAAAGAGTAAGATAAGGTGGGGATAAATTCAAAGTTGGGGGTGCAAACTGTTAATGTGCTTGGCTGCTAACCAAAAGGTTGGAGGTTCAAGTGATCCCAGAGGCACATTGGAAGACAGACCTGGTAATCTTCCTCTGAAACACCAGCCACTGAAAACCCTGTGGAGCATGGTTCTACTCCAACACACACAGGGTGGCCATGAGTTGGCGCTGCCTTGATGGCAACTATATTTCCTTTGGTTCTGCTATTGTTGTGTTGTATATTCCCTCAATGTGCTAATGTTCTGGGGAGGCAACGTGGTCTAAAAAGAATCCAGGCTTTATAGTCAAGAAAGATCTGAAACAAATTACAACTGTGTCATCCATGAGCTGTTAGACAGGAGACAAGTCACTTAATGAGAGCTTGTGCTCCACTTAGATGCCCTTTCTGAGGACGGGATACCCATCCCAAGATGCTGTGGGTGTTGTCTTCTGTTGGCCTCTTCTCTGCAGAACTTTGCTCAGCTGGCGGGCGCCATCTTGCTCAGAAGGTGACAACCCCCACACATCCTGGGGATATCCCATAGCCAATGATTGTCTGATACAGGGACACAGAAGGCTGGTCTCCTCTCTGTAGTGAGGTTTATGCTCCACAGCTCTCCTTCCATGCTTCAGATCTGGAAAGTAGATCACTTGAGTGCACGACTTTTCTTGGCTATTTCCTTTTCCCTATTTCACTTACCCTGTTCCCTTAAAGCTTTTCCCTGTGGGACACACCTATAATATGCCAAACCAAAAACCAAACCAAACTCACTGCTGTGGAGTCAGATCTGACTCATATTAACCCCTCCTTGGGTTTCTGAGGCGGTATCTCTATGGAAGTAGATTGCCCAATATTCCTTCTGAGGAGTGGCTAGTGGGTTTGAACTGCCAGCCTTCTGGTTAGCAGTCAAATGCCTTAGGCACTATGCCACCAGACCACGTGCTCATCAAATCCTGTTCTCGGGCTTTGCTTCCAAGGGTCCCAGCCTAAGACACTTAACCTTCCTTTCCTTCTCTTTCCCAAACACTGTGTTGGTGAATGCTCTGGTTCCCAAGTGCAGCTCTGACAGAAATAGACCACAAATGGGATGGGTTTAACAAACAGGAGTTTATTCTCTAACAGTTTGGAGGCTTTAAGTCTGAGTTTAAATCGCCAGGCTCTAGGGGCTGAGTGAAAGTCCTTCAGCCTTGGGCTTCAGCTCTGCCTCCTGCTCCCAGCCCACTGAAGCTGGAAGCTTTTCTTTACTCAGCTGGGGCTGCTGAGGCTGACCAGCCCAAGGTCGACCATAGTAAGGCACAGTTCTGATATTACCAAACCACACAGCAGGCCATTAATTTAAGTCCATTAAAAGTCCCAAGATCGACAGAGCATGGTAGGCTGCTGAATAATGACTCGGCTACAAGCAGAGTCAAGCATGCCATAAGCTAGAGACCATTCCCAAAGCTGCTGCTTATATATGGGAAGTAGACCACACCCCTAAAGCAGCTACCCAGCTGCACACAGTAGATTCTACCGTGAAGTTGATTATCAGTCTCATCATGGGGAATACTACATCGAGCTGCTCAGCCAAGTTGACACATAAACCTAACTACCACCCTGAATTTACTGAGATCGTCACTTAAAGTTGCCTGGCATGTAAGTCATGCTCAACAGATCCCTGTTCCCCATTTCTTCTTTAATGAGTTGTTACCCGATGTCGAGTCCTCCCTGACATGTGCTGCCTTGTGCCCAACAGAATAAAGCTGCCTGGGCCCTCCCCATCCCCACAGTCAGCAGTGGATCACAACTGTGACCCACAGGGTTCTCATTGGTGGGGTTTTGAAAGTAGACTGCCAGGCCTTTCTTCGTAGTCTGGGAAGCTCTGCTGAGACCTGATCAGCATGACAGCAACACCCCAGCGTCTGCTGACGGATGGGGGATGGCTGCACCTGGGCAGCACTGGTCCGAAATCAAACTCCCCATGGAAGGTGAGAAGCTATTCTACCCTTTCCTCTTTAGGACAAAGTGCAGAAATAGGAGGAAAACGTTTGTAAACAAAAAAAAGGTCCACAAGTAAATTTCCCATGCTCTCTCTCTGGCAAATCTCTTAGACAAATAGGCAAGTAACCAAGGCCACATTGGTTTCTTAAATGGGATACTAATGCCTGCCATGTGAGGATGAACTGCAGTCACGTTTGTGAGTGTGAAGAACATAATATAGGGTTGTGTGGAGGAGAACGAGCACTCAGTGAGTAGACTCAGTGTAGTTGCCTCCAACTCATGGCGATCCCTTGTGCATCAGAATAGACCTGTGTCCCACAGGGTTCTCAGTGGCTGATATTTTACTTCCGAGCTGCCTCTGGGTGAACTCAACCTCCAGTCTTTAGGTTGTTGTTGTTGTTGTTACGTGCTATCGAGTGGGACTCGACTCCTAGTGACCCCTCCTTGGGTTTCTGAGGCAGTATCACTACGGAAGTAGATTTCCCTATCTTCCTTCCGAGGAGTCTTTAGGTTAGCAGTTGAGTATGTTAACGATTTCCCTGCCCAGGGGAACTACTGTCAAACTACAATCAGACTTTGTTGGATTGCCCGCTCCAGGAGCACAGAGCCACTTCATCCTTCCTCATCATTGTGCCCTCAGCCAGCACAGTGCCTGGCACAGAGGAGTGGCCTGCAGGTCTGCATTGGTGGGAAACTGCAGTTACTGGGCAAGAGAAACATGTTTTCAAAGAGGTAGCACAGGTACACCGATTCAGTCCCACTTGGGGTCTGGATTTAGAGCCAAGCTCACCATGTCTCATAACTGCGGGCAGATTTCAAGCTCTGTACTCACATAACAGCCAGATCCGCTTGCTTTGGTTGTTAACACGGTTTATTATTGGCACGTTTATCAGTAAAGCATACATAAAATACAGCTGTCTGTTAACACACGGAGCCACTGTGTCTTTACATGAGTAGAGAAACATATTAATATGCAAATGGAAAAATTAGTTCTCTTATAAAGTTTCACATAAATACACTGGAACTGCCCCAAAAACAAAAGTCCCCATAAAAGAACCAGCTGAGGGCTTTACAAAATATTGTACAAGAAATATGCTATGAAAAGAAAGGTCAACTCAGATACAAAAAAAAAAAAAAAAAAACCACAAAAAATTTTCAGATTCATTAAGCTGCCCACAAAATTAATGGATTACATGGTTTGGAAATATTTGGATCAACAGCAAATTTACAAATGCATACATTTCAAGGGGCCAACTGCCTTTCTTGACATAAAAATCTGCCTTTGTGTCTTTGGTGACAAAAAGACATTTCTTGTTTGAACTCTCAGGTAAATTACTCAAGAGCCGATGGACATCATGCTACCACCAGTTTCCCCGCCGGGCCCTCTTGGCTGTTACCCAATGAAAGAAAATGTGAAGCAAAGGAAAGAAAGGTCCACTGAAATTACTTTCCCAACGTAGATCTTTTTCTTTTCTTTTCTTTTTTTTTTACTGAAACGAGAAACTTTCAGATGCAAGTCAAAAAGCAGAAAATATTTCACAATATTAAAAAGTCATCGGCACAATTCATGAGGTCCTGAGGACTTTTGGACAATATGGCCTTCGTCGGATGCATGAGAAGGAAATTCGACACAAACACGGTGTTAGAAACCTGCCAGGCGCTGCACTAGCGTTTGTTCACGTTAATTACAAGCAGTGCCAGTATCTGTATTACCTGCGAAAGCCTCCAAGAAGGGTCCCACAAGCTGATCGGGAATGATCCTCTCAATCAAAAAAACAAAAACAAAAAACAAAAACAATTAATAATAGTGGAAGAAAGAACATCAGATCATTGTGGTTTAGAAATAGATAACTGCGTGGAAAAGGTTGTATATTTCTCCTCTTTTCTCGCCTGTAAGTAAAGACCTGGGACAGTGCCCACTGCCCCACTGGCCTACTGAGAGTGGAGGTGCGGGCGGATGCTCTTACTGGGAAGCTTGGGGTGGGGGGTTTTCTGATTTGGTCTCTTGAGTGGTAGGTGGTTTACTGTTCCAAGGGCTGCTGTTCCCCAGGGCGGGTGAATTGTTGAAGTCCTCCTCGTCGTCCATGCCGTTGGCCGCATCATACTGCGTGTTTTCTAATCTAGTGATTAGCCTTTCGTCCTCGTCCCCAAACTCTCCTCCCATCAGAGTTGGCTCTCCTACCACCATCACATCCTGTGAACAGCAGCTGACATTATTACAGGGAAACCTTGGGAGAGAGAAGCTCAGCGTAAGACAACCGTGGGAGCAGTCGGGGGGAAGCTAGGGCAGACACACTGGTGGGATGTGCAACGGGGTCAAATGTCGATGTTGGGGGCCGAGACGCATATTTGATTTCTACGGGAAATAAACATCGCCTCCTGCTGTGGGCCAACCACGCGAGTTTATGTCCTGAGTGAGCAGCCTGAGAGCGGAGAAGGAGCAATGCTAGCAATCTGCAGAAATAAAAAAATGGATTTTCCAAAATTAAAAAAAAAAAAAAAAACGCCACGCTGTTAAGTTGCTGAAATGGGGGACTTTTCAGAGGGATGTGTGGAACCTTCTGCAGGGTGCCTGGCCATACCTCCAAAAATCCGCCGCTCTTATTTGGGGCCTGCGAGTGGCTTTTAGAAACAAGCAGCGAACAGAGACCTCTGCAAGCTGCCAGTCTGCTACAGTCACACCACTCTTTGCAAATGGTTATTTTGTCTGTCCCAAGGACGGGATAGGTTTTCACTGGAGATAGAGTCGCTCCTTCCTCTGCTCAGCC
This sequence comes from Orycteropus afer afer, assembly GCF_000298275.1. NCBI lineage: Eukaryota > Metazoa > Chordata > Mammalia > Tubulidentata > Orycteropodidae > Orycteropus > Orycteropus afer. The sequence goes on along the minus strand of NW_006921849.1, from coordinate 1,733,184 downwards.
AGGCCCTTCTTTGCAGCCGATATCCTTGACATTCTGCTACTTAATTATGGTAATTAATTTAGGTAAAGTTTTCGATAAAAACAATGTTCACACTGATTTGACAATTTGCATAGCTAATTAAGTCATTAGCAAAAACCTGCTGATTGCCAACAAGCCCTGAATTTACCATCTGTTATTTCATGGTGCCTCTCACCTATCCCCACACAGGCAACCCTGCCACCAATCTGGGCAGTAAAGAGGACCAGTCTGGCCAGCTGGTGCTGTAAAAGGAAGACGAAGCGCACTCATTATCATCACATTGATGAAGCTGGTGTCATCAAAAAGGGGAGCGTGCAAGAAGAATTCATCTAATCACTGCTTTTCAGCACACATTGCCCTTCCATGCAAACAAGGAAGCCACCTACTGTAGCTGGGAGCATCTTGGAGGCCACACCTGGAGAGGCACAGGGACGGGGGAGAAAGATGCATACACAGGGCACAGCTCCGGCCTCTTTGCTCAAAGGGGACCATATGGGGTTGATGGGTGACCTGGGTATGGGACAGGACACCTGTCAGATGGACACTTCTGGGCAGACTCTGAGCAACATTCCACTTAAAAGTGCACTGACTCCATGAGGATGACAAACTGGGAAAAAATGGGACCACATACTTTTGGAGATGGAATGGTGGCCTTCCTACTAGGGAGGGAAATTTCATGAGGCACCATGACAACTGGGCAAAAATGCTGGCCAATGGGGCTTTGCCCAAGAGGGCTTTCCTGGAATGGTACAGTAGAAGAGTACATGTAGTCAGGGTCAGGAGAAGATCCAGGAGGCTCTCAGATCCCCTCATGAATTTTGAAAGTGCTCATCGGCCAAATGTCTTATTTATCACCTGGTCGATTTTGGAATGGAAAATGTTTTAGTAGTTCCCCAACCCCCCACCCCCCAACCCAAGGACAGAACTAGAATATTTAGAATTAGGGGAGATCATCAATAGGTTTCAAAAGTGTGTTTCTGACGAATCATTCTTGGGATTTGATAGAAATGATTCTAAGCAGCAATGGTCCAGATAAAGAAAATGCTGAAAGGATGACCTTGGTAAACCCAGCCATGAAGGTATTGGTAAAGATACCAGTAAGATATGCCCATGTGTGCATCCAAGAACATCTATTTCATGCAGCAAAGAACCAGGCATGACAGTGGCATGTAAGGGGACTCATGAGGACGCTTGAAGTTGAGATGCAAAAGAGACACAATGCTTACGAGTGGCAGGAATTCTGACAGGGTTTTAGATAGAATTTGCCCACAGAGATGTGAACGTTATTGGGTTAGCTGGGGCAGCTGCCATTTGACTCACTGGGGATGTTCACATAAAATCATACCACTTAGTTGCAGGGAAGACCTCACTAATGATCAGGAATAGAGGTAAGTGGAAAGAATATGGTGAGTGTGGCCAGAGGATGATGTGGATTGTTAATCTCATTTGATGACTGCTGTGCAGCACACTTTGAAGGGCTTGAAAATACATGCGTGAGGTCTCGGGGGTGGGGGGAAGAGAAGGATGTTATAAGCACCCATGTGGATCTGCATTATTATTGTGACTACAAGGTCATTGAGAGAGTTTGGGAGAGCATGAGAAGGTAAGCATCAGTTCAGAGAAGAGGCTTGAAATAAGAAGAAGCCAACGTAAGCATGAGATTAGAAGGTGAAATTCTCAACCTTCCAGATGCACTGTGTTAGAAAACAACAGCCATTCCAGAAAAGTGCCATGAAAATAGTGATTTGCATCCCTTCATGTGGGGCTGACCTACATTTGTGACTTGTCTGCCACACCGTTGTGTTATGAACTTCTGGGAAAGATGCCCAGATTGTTATTTGTAAGCATCCTAAATTTCAGAGAGATGCCACGTTTGTTTTACTGCTCACAGAAAAATATCCTTACCCTGATACCTAATTGCGTGTCTGGGTATGTGTGTGTGCAGGTGCATAGCTGTTAGAAGGTGAGGTACAAAAGAGACATGTGGGTTGGCAATGAGGACTTCATATGCACTTAGATACTTCCACTTACCCAAGTATGTGCATGTCTCTACGTGGTTCTTCTGAACCTTTGGACTAGGATAGTTTAGGATAGTCTAGGAGAGTATAGCAGTTCCCACCCTAAGCAGTCTCACACAAAGTCTTACATGATGCGTATCCTGAACTGCCCCTAGTTTTGAGATGTTGGCATCATCTCCCCCACCCTCTTGTCTTTCAAAATCCCCCCAACATGAGTAGTGAAAGTCCATTGCCTTCCCATCTTTGCTATCTTGTTTATCCCATAGCAGACAATAGGGATCCCTTTGCAAGTAGCCCATATGCCCTTGGGTCTCCAGGAGGCAGCTCTCTGCTCCTTGGTTGGAGGCCTGGAGCTGCCACCAGCTCTTGCCCATGTCACATCTTCTCACTAATCCCCCGTGCAAGGACCACCAACCTCTGAGGAGGACTGGAAGTGACTCCTTTCAGGGCCCCTCAATGCTTCTCCTTAAATTGGCCAGAAGGGGTCACTGCTGTTGAATGACACAGGTCTCCATCCCTCCCAGGGTTGAGGCTGCAGTTCGGGATCGCTCCTAGCCCCTGCTCATGGAGTGAGAAGCAGAATCCAAGGATTAAACCCTAGTTCTCACCAGGAACACACAATGCTGCCTTGGCAGCTGAATGGACCACAGCTGTGGTCGCTTTTGCTCGCTGAGTCTGTTCATGCCTTTGGAACAGGTGGGGGATACTTAGGGATAGCATTACTATTTAAACAGTTCAATATTAGTAACTGAGTAAACAGGGTTAAATGAGGTGGTCAGTACAAGCCACCTGATCCTTATCATGTAAAGCTCATTCAACTATTACACATCAAAATGTTTGCATCTCCTAACCTGGTTACCTTCCTTGCCTATCTTGGCCATTTGTATGTTTCACTCAATTAAAACGTTTTTAATTGCATGGTGTGAGGATAGTGGTGAAATTCAACTCTCACCTTCTAATGGTGTCTTGTCTTCATAAAGTCCGAAGGGTCTCTACTTATTAAAAACCTTTTTGATACAAGTATCTTCCACTAAAGGGAGTTGTTGCTTTGGAGGAGAGGAGCATTATGGGGTAGAAAAGAATGGGTGCTCTTTGGTGAAAATAAAAGGGTTCTAACTAAAACATTGTCTCCATCCATGGCAGACATCACTAATGGATGGCATGGCAGACATCACTAATGGATGGCACACCAAGCTCAATCTGGGACTCAGAATACTCAATACTGTGCTCGGTGTAGCTGACACCACAGGATGGCGCTGGCAGGAGAGAGGAAACCTCTTGCCATACTTAGATACACTCAAGTCTTCAATAACAGGATCTGGGCTTTTTTTTTTTTTTTTTTTAACCTTGATATTGCCAATATCTGGCCTAGTGTAGGGCACATGAATTGGAGTTCATCAAATATTTGTTGAGCCAACCTGAATTCTTGCAGCAACTGTGCCTTTACATAGCTATGCCACAGTTCCAGAGCTTTCTGGGATGTATTTTCCTAATCTGCCCGATGAAACTAACAAATGTTAGTTTCTAAAGCTCTAGGATCATTTGGGTAAATGGATGGCTTGTGTGGTCTTTTCCATGAGTGAGTATAACTTACTGGTCCATTCAGAGAGACTCAGTTTTTCTCATTTCATTTTCCCCCCTTTGGCTCTTCAGGTATGAACCCCAGTTCAGGGAATAGAGGTGACCTTGGTCTTGTTTGAGAACTACAATTTCTAATGGTCTTATCATTAAAATGGTGCCTCTCCCAGCAGACTGGTCACTATTTCCATGACCTTTGCCTTCTAATGTGGTGGGAGTGGAAACCAAACTCCATGTCCATGGAAGATAGGAGAAGACAGCAACTCTCAGGTTACCACTGCGGTTGGTTTTGGCCAAAGAGAACTGACCAATGGAAAGTGGCTAAACGTGGGTGGGGGCAGATCTGAAAGGAAATGAGGAATCCCTTGGAAAAGCTCTACTCACATGGAGACATGGAGCAAGATTGGGACAAGAAGGTAGGAACAACAGACCAAGAGAGAGAGAAACAAATGAAAGAGAGGGAAAGGTTAAAGCTGTATGGGGTGAGGGAAGTACCAAGAGACAGAGAACACTTCCAAAGATGCAGTAACCAGAGGATACCCAGGACGCACCAGGAAGCAAGTGTCGGGATTCAAATGACAGTTAAATGTCTAGTGAAGAGTGAGGAAATAAAGGCAGCAAAGAGGAAAGGCCATGAGGAATTATGGAGGGAAAAGAGGCAACAGACGCTTAATGCTCATGAGCATTTCAAAGCAACAAAGGATGTAATACTGGGCCGTAGAATGAATCAGGAGTCAGAAAGAAATAAGGAAGACAGTTTGGGAAGAAGTAGCAGGAGATGAAGAATAATCACACTGAGAGATGGGAAGTTCTGGCACACTTTACACTACTTGGGGGCTACCTGCGGCTGTCAGCTTTGGGATTCAAAGATGCCCCCTTCCCAGTGGCCTGTTTCCTTTGCCAAGATCCACAAATAAAAGAAAAGGGTCAAAAGGTCAAGAGAGTTGAGACCAAATGTTCATGCCCTGGGCTGATCCTTCCTCTGAGCTAATGAAATGGGCAAAGCAAAATCCACCGGGCTGCACTTTTAATGGCTGTGAGTTAATTACCTGAGTCTTAAAATAGGAGGGGACGCCCATGTTGGGAAGGCCCAAGTCAAATTACAATATGGAGCCTGAGTGCCAGGCGCTCGTTTCCGGTGGAGCCCAGGGTCTCCATTGCGCCAGGCGAGCGGCCCTAATCTGCCACCGGCATGCGGTTAAGTGATATTTTAATTAAACCTTAAGTGACATATCTCCTGTCTGTGACTCTGATGGCTTTTTAATTCAGGTCCCATTGCAGCATAGACTCTTAATAAGGCAGTCCCCAGGTTATGAGGGAGAGCCATTCCTAAGTATGTTTTTAAGTCGAATTTGTGTAAGTTGGAACAGGTGCATATGGTTCTTATTTAGCATTACTTTAGTGCAAGGCAAGGCTTGAAGCATTTTCACTAATTTAAAAGCTGCATGTGCAGCAGGTGAAGGTGATGGCAATGAAGAATGTGTTGTGAATAGGGGCTGGTTCAATTGTTTCAAAGTGAGGGGAAATTTATATAACACTAAAGGGCAAGCAGGAGCTGTCCGTATGTCAGAAGTTTGTAACCCGGGGACTTACTGTATTCCTTTCTAACTCCCAGTTTGCACGGGATGGTTTCCATGCACAGGTCTTCCCTCCCATCTCAGCCCCGCCCCTGCCACCACCTGCCCAGAATGGTTCTGCAGCTAAGACACCTTCATTTGGGCCCCTTTGAATAGGAAGACAGGCAAAGGCAGGAGGTCAGGCCTAAAAGAAAAGTGAGACTTACAGGTACCTGACTGGACAGACTCAGGTTTGCAGCTGGGGTCTTCTTCTTGCTGCCAGTGCTGTTTGCATTGTTCCCAGCACTGCTATTGGAAGTACTGCTGGTCGAGTTTTTCCTTTTTCTCCGTTTCGTGGTCGGTTGCCTTGTGGGTTCTGCTGCAATATGAGACGGGGAAGTGGGATCAGTTCGGGGCTCCAAGCATCAGGGCAACCAACCGCCAGAATCTCATCCCCCAGGAAGCTGGGTTTGCAAATTAAAAGGAATAGTCTACTGACACTTGTTCCCATTTCTTGCAACTTTACATACACACACAAGAGAAGAGAGGAGACAAATATTGATTTCTTTTTAGCACTAAAATGTGGGGAGCACTATTCTTTTTATATGTGGATAAAATTAATTTTTATTATTCTTTCTAAGTTAATAATAGCAAAAATCTTTCCTTTATAATAAAGGGAGGCCTTCTGGGCTCCTTTGTTGTTGTTGTTGTTATGTGCCCTCGAGTCTGATC
>NW_006921849.1:1717892-1726883 GCF_000298275.1 Orycteropus afer afer | reverse complement strand
TTGAACTGCCAACCTTCTGGTTAGCAGTCAAATGCCTTAGGCACTATGCTCCCAGAGCTCCTTCTAAGGTGATACACAAGTATAAAGTCTGTGCAGTTAAGTTAGTGAACCAGTGTATAATAGTGGCATCTACTGCACACTTTACACTACTCGTTAACTGTCATAATGCAATGTTGCTCTATTATGCCTTGAAATGCTCAAGTGAAAAGCAGAGGAAGCATCTGTTCTATGAGCTGTGAATGTGGAGCTTAGGGATTCCCAAACTCAGTAGAAATACTGATGATCTGACCCTGGAGTAAAAAGTGCCACTAATTTCAAAATAGCTGCAAAGGACGTATGGTAGTCAGCATATTCCTGTTGTTGTTAGGTGCCTTTGAGTCATTTCCAAATCATAGCAGACCTATGCACAGCAGAACAAAACACTGCCTGTTCCTGTGCCAGCCTCATGATCCTTGCTACACCTGAGCCCATCACTGAAGCCACTGTGTCTATCCATCTTGTTGAGGGCCTTCCCCTTCTTTGTTAACCCTCCCCTTTAAGCATGATATCCTTCTCCAAGGAATGGTTCTTTCTTATAACATGACCAAAGTAGGTGAGACGAAGTCTGGCCATCATTACTTCCAAGGAGCATTCTGGCTGCACTTCCTCCAGGACAGACTTGTTAGTCCTTTTAGCAGACCATGGTACTCTTAGCATTCTTCTCCAACATCACAACTCAAAAGCATCAACTCTTCTTCTTCTTTGGTCTTTGTTATTCACTGTCCAGCTTTCACATGCATAAGAGGCTGTTTAAAATACCATGGGTTGGGTTAGGCACACCTTAGTCTTCAAGGAGACCTCTTTGCTCTTCACCACTTTAAAGAGGTCTTTTGCAGCTGATTTGCCCAACACAATATGTCATCTGATGTCTTGATCGCTGCTTCCATTGGTGTTGATTGTAGAACCAAGGAATATGAAGTCTTTGACAACTTCAATCTTTTCTCCATTTACTGGGAAGCTGTTTATTGGACCAGTTGTGAGGAGTTTTGTTTTCTTTATATTGACATGTAATCCATGCTGCAGACTGTTGTCTTTAATCTTCATCAGTAAGTGCTTCAAGTCATCCTCACTTTCAGCAAGCAGAAGTGTGTCATCTATGTATTGCAGGTTGTTAATGAGTCTTCCTCCAATCCTAATGCCATGTCCTTCTTCATATAATCCAACTTTTGGATTATTTTCTCAGCATACAAGTTGAATAAGCATGGTGAAAGGATACAGCCTTGACACACTCCCTTCTTGATTTTGAACCATGCAGTATCCCCTTGTTCTGTTCAAACAACAGCCTCTTGATCTGAATACAGACTCCTCATGAGTACAATCAAGTGTTCTGGAATTTCCATTCTTCTCAATGTTACCCATAATTTGTTATGATCCACACAATTGAATGCTTTTGCATAGTCAATAAAACATAAGTAAACATCTTTCTTGTATTTGCTTTCAGCTAAGATCCATCTGACATCAGCAATGATATCCCTCATTCCACATCCTATTCTGAATCCACTTTGCATTTCTGGAAGCTCTCTGTCAATATACTATTGGAACAATTTTTGAGTTATCTTCAGTAAGATTTTACTTGCATGTGATATTAATGATATTGTTCAATAATTTCCACATTCTGTGGGATCACCTATCTTTGGAATAGGTACAAATATGGATCTCTTCCAGTCAGTTGGCCAGGTAGCTGTCTTCCAAATCTCTTGGCATAGCCAAGTGAGTGCTCCAGCGTGGCGTCCATTTGTTGAAACATCCAAATGGGTATTCAGTCAATTCCTGGAGCCTTATTCTTCACTAGTTCCTTCAGTGCAGCTTTGACTCCTTCTTTCAATACCATTGGTTCCTGATCATATTCCACCTCCTGAAATGGGTGAATGTTGACCAATTCCTTTTGGTACAGTGACTCTGTGTATTCCTTCCATCTTATTTTGATGTTTCCTGCATCATTCAATATTTTGCCCTTGGAATCTTTCAATATTGCAACTCGGGCTTAATTTTTTTCCTCAGTTCTTTCACTTTGAGAAATGCTGAGTGTATTCTTCCCTTTTAGTTTTCTAACTCCAGTTCTTTGCACATTTCATTATAGTAATTGGCTTTGTCTGCTCAAACTGCTCTTTGAAATCTTCTGTTCAGCTCTTTTATCTTGTCATTTCTTCCATTTTCTTTAGCTACTCTCCATTCAAGGGCAAGTTTCAGAGTCTCTTCTGACATCCATTTTGGTCTTTTCTTCCTTTCCTGTCTTTTTAATGACCTCTTGCTTTCTTCATGGATGATGTGATGTTCTTAATGTCATCCCACAATTCCTTTGGTTTTTGGTCATTGGTGCTCAATGCATCAAATCTATTCTTTAGATGTTCTCTAAATTCAGGAAGGACATTATCAAGGTCATATATTGTCTCCTATGGACTTGTTTTAATTGAGAAGTTGATGGTCTGTTTCACAGTCAGCTTCTGGCCTTGTTTTGCCCAAATATATTGAACTTCTCCATCACCTGTTGGCACAGATACAGTCTATCTGATTCCTGTGTGTTCCATCTGATGAAGTCCATGTGTATAGTCGTCACTTCTGTTGTTGAAAAAGGTATTTGCAATGAATAAGTTATTGGTCTTGCAAAATTCTATCATGTGATCTCCATTGTTATTTCTGTCTCCAAGGCCATATTTTCAAGCTTTCAGTAACTCTTCTTTGTTTCCAACTTTTGTATTCCAGTCATCAGTGATAATCAACACATCTTGATTGCACGTTTGGTCAATTTCAGACTGCAGAAGTTGGTAGAAATCTTCAATTTCCTCATCTTTGGCTTTGGTGTTTGGTGCAAAGATTTGAATAATAGTAGTATTAACTGGTCTTCCTTTTAGGCAGATGGATATTATCCTACCACTGACAGCACTGTACTTCAGGAGAGATCTTGAAACAGTCTTTGTGACTATGAATGCCACACCATTCCTCTTCAATTTGTCATTCCTGGAATAGTAGATCGTATGGTTGTCTGATTCAAAATGGCCAAAACCAGTCCATTTCAGCTCATTAATACCTAGAATATTGATCTTTTTGAGTTCCATTTCATTTTAGACAACTTTCAATTTTCCTAAATTCATACTTCATACATTCCATGTTCCAATTGTTAATGGATGTTTGCATCTGTTTCTACTAATTTTGAGTCATGCCACATCAGCCAATGGAGGTCCCGAAGGCTTTACTCAGTCCATATCGTTAAGGTCATCTCTACTCTGAGGAGTCAGCTCTTCCTTAGTCAAATTTTGAGTGCCTTCTGACCTGATGGGCTCATCTTCTGTATTGGACAATGTTTCAGGGCTATTCATAAAGTTTTCCAGTAATATATCAGACAGTGTTTCACTGCTATTCATGAGGTTTTCACTGGCCAATTGTTTGAGAAGTAGATGGCCTCTTCCTTCCTCTGAGTCTGTCTTAGCCTAGAAGGTCCACTGAAACCTATCCACTATGGGTAACCCTCCTGGCATTTTGCAACACCAATGGCACAGCCTCCAGCCTTACAGCAACACATAAGCCACCACAGGATGACAAACTGACAGACAAGTCTGTGTCCTTTACTTGTTCCTAACCCCTCTGCATCTGCCTACCTTGGGGCCCGGACTTAAAATAGAGAAGTGTAAAGTGGCCCTTGAGCCCCAGGCATATTACTAGAGGAGAGTTAAAGCTGGTAAAAGCTTGTTCAGAAATTGAAAGACACATTTTGGACCTGAAGGATGGGACAAAGCCTTAATGAAAATACAGAGACCCACTGTTGTGTGGTAAGGGGCATATTATTTATTTATTATTATTCATTATTTATTTATTTAATATATATTGAGCGAGGCTTACTTTGTGCCAGGGACTATTCTTAACGTTTTAAAAATGTATTAAGTGTTTTATTTTCATGACAATCTTATTAATTAATTACTATTACTTTAATCTTTATTTTATAGCTAAGAAAACTAAGGTGAAGAAAAGTTTAGTAACTTGACAAAATTTATGTAGCTAGTAAGTATTAATCAAAGAGTGTTTCACTGCTACTTGGTTCTACTTGGTTCCACAATCAACACCAATGGAAGCAGCAGTCAAGGAATCAGACGACGTATTGTTTTTGGCAAATCTTCTGCAAAAGAACTCTTTAGAGTGCTGAAGAGTAAAGATAGCTCTTTTGAGACTAAGGTGCACCTAACCCAAGGCATGGCATTTTCAGTTGCCTCATATGCATGTGAAACCTGGACAATGAATAAGGAATACTGAAGAAGAGTCGATGCTTTTCAGTTGTGGTGTTGGCGAAGAATACTGAAAGTACCATGGCCTTCTAGAAGAACTAACAAACCCGTCCTGGAAGAAGTGTAGTTAGAATGTTCCTAACAAACCCATCCTGGAAGAAGTGCAGCAAAAACGTCCAGACTTAGTCTCACCTACTTTGGTCATATTGTCAGAAGGGACCATTCTCAGGAGAAGAATATTATACTTATTAAAGTGGAGGGTCAATGAAAAAGGGGAAGACCCTCAGTGAGATGGACTGACACAGTGGCTGCAACAATGGGCTCAGGTATAGGAGGGACTATGAGGCTGGTGCAGGACTGGGCAGCCTTTTGTTCTGTTGTCCTATGAGTACATGTGTTTTGACAGAGAGTTTTGGGCATTCATTCTGAAGGTGAAGTGGGTAGGAATGAGAATTATATCAGTTCATGAAGTTGCACTTGACATTCTAAAGTTAAGCAAATACCCACATCTGCCCTGAGCACCTTCTTCCTTAGACCTAAAAAAAAAAAAGAAAGAAAGAAAGAAAGAAATCTGCTACGGTTTTTGTATTTGTACATTAATCATGGAATTGGGGATCATGAGAATTGACTTGACAGCAATGGGTTTATACAAAACTGCAGGAATTATTTCCACTAGTGGCAGGAAGCTGCAATGGAAAGGCATGGAGTTTGGGAAGAAAAACAACCGGCTGTTATATGTACCTCCTTCAATTACTAACTATGAGCCCAGTCTTGGTAAATTTCTTCTTTAAGGCTAAGGACCTACTATATGAAATGAGGCTAATGGTCAGTATTTTACAAGGCTGTGAAGATTCAGTAAGATGAATGGGAGATACTTGGGGCCTGTGATTCTTGACGGTTTCATTCTCACCACACCCAGTAGCTAGAACAGTGCCTGACACCTAGTAGGGGCTCAAGAAATAATAGGTGAATGGATAAGTGAATTAACAAATCGTTGATGGATTATACATGCATATATAGGAAAATATAGGTGCGTGAAGTATTTGTGGAGTGAATGGAGCATTTTTTTTCTCCACAAAGGCTTATTGATATTGAAAGGGAAAATAGGACCAATTTAAGCACATTTAATGTATTTGAAAAATAATGTTCTAAAAGCTTGAAATTCCCCCTAAGACAGGGATGCAACTATTCCATGTGAAATAAAGCTTCCATTCTGAGCTTTCTAAATATGTACTTGGTTAAATCAGCTGTATTTGATTTACATAAAACCCCAGGCCAATTACCAGCGGAAGGTGACCATTATATTTTGTGATTCAGAAAGCTATGTGCCTCATGTTAATAATTACTCTTTATAAAAATAATTTTTAGCGAATGGATACGTTTTGCTTTTATGATCAATGAGGCTCGGCACACGCCTGGGAGTGGAAATGTATGAGATAGAAAGACAATTAATGATGACTTGAAGCAGTAATTTCAGAACCCCAGCAGGAGAGGACAGGATCTAAACTGCATTCGAGGGGAGTAGGGAACGGGCTCTTTCATGTATTCTCTTCACGATCACAGCACCTTTTGATATGAAATATCTTAAAAAGTAGAGCAAAGTTTATTTTATTTTTTCCTCCTTCCCTCATTCCCTTCTTTCCTCCCTCCTTCTCTCTTCCCATTTTTCCTGTGTTCCCTTCCTCCCTCCCTCCTCCCTTCTTTTCTCTTCTTCCTCCCTCCCTCTCTCACTCCCTCCCTCTCTCACTCCCTCCTTCTTTCATTCCCTTCCTCCCTCCCTCCCACCCTCCTTGCTTTTCATTTTTCTTTCCTTCCTTTCTCCCTCCCTCCTTCCCTCTCTTCGCTCCTTTTTATTATTCCTATCATTAAAAACCAAGCTAAACAACAACAATACTAGGCCATGAAAAGTCAGCTGTTTGGTGTAGTGGAACACCACCACGAGACTGGGAGACAGGAGATACTCGTTCCCATCTAGGCTTTGCCAATGACCTGCTTGGGAACCTTGAATGAGTCCTTTTACTACCCTGGGTTCCAGTTCTTGATCTGGCAAGTGTGGAAACAGTGCTAGATGATCCTTAAGCGTGTTTGTGCTTCACAAATTCAAGGTCTCTAAGTCCCAAATCATGGTCAGAATATCCCCTATGAGCTATTTTTCCTGACAAATGAATGATCACCTCCTTTTTCATATCACTTCATCCCCCAAAGAAGATGCATTCTAAGGAGTGTGAGGAATGAGAGTGTACCTGGGGGTGCCACCATCCGCTGCCACTTCTGGAACAAGCAGGTCTTCAGGCAGTCACGTGGACTGAGGTTGTAGGTTTTATGTCTTGACATCAGTTCCTGCATTGGCTCCAGTATTACACACAACTGCAAGGAGTTCAAAGATATTGGTGTTTCATGACTTGATAATATTAACTGTAATAAATAATGTTAACAGCTGGAATCGATTAGAAAGCTGAAGGGCACTGTTCTTTTCCCCCCTTGTTTTAGATTTTCCCTATACAAGTTTGCAGGAAAAGAAATATTACCAACATTTGATTATATCCACTTAATTTAGTATAATTTATAATGTGACATTATGCCAGAATGTGATTTATATATACACACACATGCATTCACACACATGTGCACACACATACAGGCACACACATATAAGCATACATGAATTCACACACATGCAGGCACACACACATATGCACACATGCATTCACACACACATGCATTCACACTTCACACACATGCATTCACACACATTCATGCACACACACACACACATGCATATACCTGCATTCACACTTCTCACACACATGCATTCACACACATACACATGCCACTTTCTGTCCAGATGCTTTTTCCGGTTCCAAGGAGTGTAGCCTGCTCTGTTTCTGCCCTGGTTTCTGGCTGTGGCTCCTGTCTATGTAACCACATGCTGCAGTTACAGTGCTGCCATGTGCAGATGACCTAGCATTAAGATCTATCTTTTCAACTTTGGAGAACAGGTACCTTTTGATCCTAATTCTCATAAAGGCCGGTGGTGAGACATACTTGATTTTATTCTCACACTTATTTGTAGTTTGCACATGTCACAAGTGTAAACAACATATGCCCTTTTTGTGTGGTGTGGGGGGCTTTCCTGTGACTCTACACACACCTTGTTCCCTCCTTTGGTTAGATTTTTCCACTTTATTTTGGTCCAAGATATCTTATAAGGAAGATTAATTTCAGAAAGAAGAAGGTAAACCTTTTCAGGACTGCCTTGGACTTTTCTAAATTCCTCCTTCGGTGGCCGCCTATCAGAATACCTGTTCACTGACAGCCCTGTATCCGAGAAGATGAGGAGCACAGTATGGAATACTACAGTAACTGCTGGCACAGCTGTGGTTGCTGTGAGCGGTTTAGTCAATTCCGCCCCATAGTGACCTTATAACCAAAAACCAAAACCAAACTCACTACATCGAGTTGATTCCTACTCACAGTGACTCCCTTTGGGTTTCCTAGGCAGTATGTCTTTACTGACATAGACTGCCCAGCAGAGTGACTGGTGGGTTTGAACTGCTGACCTTCTGTTAGCAGTCAAATGCCTTAGGCACTGTACCCTATAGGATAGAGTAAAACTCCCCGGTAGGGTTTCCAAGGCTGTAACCTTCATAGGAGCAGACTGCTACATCCTTCTCACGTGGAGCAGTGGATGGGTTTGAACTGTTGATGTTCTGGTTAGCAGCGGAGACTTAACCACTGCACCCCCAGGGCTCCTGTGCTGTTGCAATGACAGTGATACAAATATTGGCAGCACACCTTCCCAGGTGGAAAAATAAAGCCATTTAATTGCAAAAGGCAGATGTGCTGTCTCCAGTTTCCTTGTTACCCTCTTCCCTTTGGCCAGCCCTCACCTTGAGCACCTCCCAAAAGAGGCCTTTGTCCAGGGGCCCCCTCCACCTGCAATCTCCCTCCCTTCTTCCCAGCTAAGGCCCACCCATGGTTGACTACTGGTTCTTCTGCCCAGGTTCCCTGCCCTACTGGTGCCCTTCTCCCCACCTAGGCTGAGTTGGATGCCTCCTTTATAGTTCCCCCAGAATGTCCAGCCCTTTTGCTCTGTGACTGACTTATTCACACTGAAACCATCTGCTTCCAGCTCTGTCTGCTCCACTAGACCATGAACTCGTTGCCTTTTATCTGTGTTCCCAGGCTGGGCTTAGATGAGCGGGTATACTGCAGGACTGATTCTTAGAAAGATCGGAGCATCTTTCTATGCCAATGTGCCTCAAAGAGGAGTCTAAAGAAGAGTTCCAGCAGACAGAATGGGGTGCTTATTAAAACCACAGGCCCCCAGGCTCTGCCCCTTCTCTTTCACTGGGCCTGGAGGTAAAGCCCTTCGGTTTCACTGGGTCTGGAGGCAAAGGCCTGAATATGCTTTCTCAAAACCATAAACAAGACAAAACACCCCAAAACTCAGTTACCATCAAGTCAATTCTCACTCATGGTGACCCCCCATATGTTTGAAGAGAACTGTGTCCACAGAGTTTTCAGTAGCTGATTTTTTCGAGGTAGGTCACCAGGTCTTTCTTCTGAGGTGTCTCTGGATGGACTCAAACCTCCGACCTTTCAGTTAGTAACCGAGCACTTACTCAAAACCACACCATGACCTCATTCTGATAAACACCACTGAAGTTGGTTTCCATATTCTGGACTTCAGCCAGGGTAATAGAGATGACAAGATATGCACACGTCCCCAGTG
>NW_006921849.1:1715687-1716822 GCF_000298275.1 Orycteropus afer afer | reverse complement strand
GGCTTCCAGTACTGAGCATGCTTCAGAATATGAGAACTGTATTTATTATGGGAACCCATGATCTTGTTCCCTGTCTCTGCTAGAGTGAATGCCTTTCCTCTCTGGGTTTTGGGCAATACTTTTGTCAGGTGCTAATCCTCAGAATTTATCCCTTCCCCTTTAATGTAAAAATATCTCCTCATCACTGTAACCAACCTCAAAGAGCCTGCATTTCTGAATGCTAATCAGGAATCCCCAAAGCCATTTTTCTTCCTGTGGAGGGTTCCTCAGCCTTCCCTTATTCATGTATGCAAATGAGTCTCCATGGTGGCTTTGCTGGGCTGCGTGCTGTAGGTGGCAGAGCTCACCCAGATGAGAGCCTGCCTTCCCAGCATCCTGGCAGCAGCAAAGGCCTGAGGCATTATGAAATGAAAGCAGGAAGAGGGTTGGAGTGGGTTCATGCAGCAACTAACCAAATCCTTTTGGAGTCACAATTTCTGCCCTCCCTGAGGTCTCGGACTCTCTTGAGTAGCTGGGGCAAGCTGTGCAGGTTGTCCTTCAGAGTTTGTCAGACATTTCTGGTTGTTTATGAAGTTCCCTCCAGAGCATGTAACTGAGCTCATGAGAAACTTGCACACAGACCAAGAGGCAGTCATTAGAATAGAACAAGCGGACACTGCATGGCTTAAACTCAGAAAATGTGTGCATGCTGGTTGCATTCTTTCATCATATTTATTCAATCTGTATCCTGAACGAATAACCTGAGAAGTATATACGAAGAAGAATGCAGCGTCAGGATTGGAGGAAGACTGATTAACAGCCTGCAATATGCAGCTGACCCAACCTTGCTTGCAGAAAGGGAGGATGACTTGAAGCACTTACTGATGAAGATTAAAGACTGCAGTCTGCAGTATGAATTACACCTCAATATAAACAAAATGAAAATCCTCACAACTGGACCAATGAGCAACATCATGATAAACGGCGAAAATACCAAAGTTGTCAAGGATTTAATTTTACTTGGATCTGCAATCAACACCCAAGGAAGAGGCAATCAAGAAATCAGACAACATACTGCATTGGGAAAATGTGACACTTTGAGGACTAAGGTGCACCCCACTCAAACCACGGCATTTTCAACTGCTTCATATGCATG
>NW_006921849.1:1712782-1714577 GCF_000298275.1 Orycteropus afer afer | reverse complement strand
AGATTTAGTGGGTGTTTAGGTAGGGTTTGGTGTAAACAGTTAAAGGCTTATTTACTAACTGGAAGTTGGAGGGTTCAAACCCACAGAGATGCATTGTAAGAAAGGACCGGCAATCTGCATGTGAAAGGTCATAGCCATTGAAAACCCGATGAAACACCACTCTACTTTGACACACATAGGTTTGCCATGAGTTGGAATCGACTTGACTGCAACTGATTTGTTGGTTTTGTTTTGATTTGATTTGTTTCAACTTCCCCTATGCTTCTAACTTCATTTTCTAAGATTCTGGCCCAAGTATTGACATTCCGGTGTGGAATTCTGTAACCACAAGAGGGATTTAATGAGTGAGTAAATGGATGGATGGATGGATAATAGATAGCTTGGCCAGATTTATAGCAAGGAATTATCTCTTTAATGTGGTAGACAAACCAGGTACTGTCTTGGCTTAGAGGTGAAGAATTTGTCCATTTGATAAAAAATGATTTCCTGCCCTGCACAGAACTAATTCTACAAATGCACGTGCATTCACCCAATATTATGTAGGGCCAGGATTCCTGCCTCTTCATAATCACAGAGGGCCTAGCTCATGTAGACTGTTGGTGTTCTTGTTTCTTTGTTTTGTTTTGTTTTCATCTGGCAGCTATCCTGCAGAAGTTGGGTTTTCCTTAGCTACACACTCATAATCATTCTTCTGGCTCATCTTATTCCCAGACCTCAAGAATAGGTAGTGCCTGTCACCAACCCAAAGCTGACATCCTGAGCAGGCATTTCATTATTTCCCCAAACTAGGCCCTATCTAATATTAACATTTTAGTTTAGTCTTTTTGAATGACATACTTTGAGTTTGAACCATCTACTCTGTACATAGGTCTGCCAGCATAGCCAGGCCAACCCCTTGCTCAATTCTTTGTTCGTGGTGTTTTTCTGGCCTAGAAGGCTTCCCCTCGGGTCATCTAAGCAAGGAGATCTGGTGGTATAGTACCTAAGGTATCTGACTGCTAACCAGAAGGTTGGCGGATCAAACCCACCAGCCACTCCACGGAAGGTTGTTGCTGTTGTTAGGTGTTGTTGAATCATTTCTGACTCACAGAGACTCTATGCACAACAGAATGACACACTGCCTGGTCCTGTGCCAGCCTCATGATCCTTGCTATACCTGAGCCTATCCTTGCAGCCACGGTATCAATTCATCTCGTTGAGGGCTTTCCCTTTCTTCATTGACCCTCCACTTTACCAAGCATGATATCCTTCTCCAGGGAATGGTTCCTTCTGAAAACATGACCAAAGTAGGTGAGACGAAGCCTGGCCATTCTTGCTTCTAATGAGCATTGCAGCTGTACTTCTTCCAGGATAAATTTGTTAGTTTTTTAGCAGTCCATGGTACTTTCAGCATTCTTCTCCAACACCACAACTCAAAAGCATCAACTCTTCTTTAGTCGTTCTTATTCATTGTCCAGCTCTCACATGCGTAAGAGGAGATTGAAGATACCATGGTTTGAATTAGGTGCACCTTAGTCTTCAAGGAAATATCTTTGCTCTTCATCACTTGAAAGAGGTCTTTTGCAGCAGATTAGCCCAACGCAGTACATCGTCTGATGTCTTGATGGATGTGTCCGTTGCTGATCGTAGAACCAAGGAATATGAAGTCCCTGACAACTTCAATCTTTTCTCCATTTATCATGAAGCTGTTTATTGGACCAGTTGTGAGGATTTTTGTTTTCTTTATATTGAGGTGTAATCCATACTGCAGACTGTAGTCTTTAATCTTCATCAGTAAGTGCTTCAAGTCATCCTC
>NW_006921849.1:1711023-1712022 GCF_000298275.1 Orycteropus afer afer | reverse complement strand
TTGGCACAGTGACTCTGTGTATTCCTTCCATCTTCTTTTGATGTTTCCTGCATCATTCAATATTTTGCCCATAGAATCTTTCAATATTGCAACTTAAATTTGCATCTTAAATTTTTCTTCAGTTCTTTCAGCTTGAGAAATGGTGAGCATCTTCTTCCCTTTTGGTTTTCTAACTCCATGTCTTTGCACATTTCATTATACTTATTGGCTTTGTATGCTTGAACTGCTCTTTGAAATCTTCTGTTCACTTCTTTTTTATCTTGTCATTTCTTCCATTTGCTTTAGCTACTCTCCACTCATGGGCAAGTTTCAGAGTCTCTTCTGTCATCTATTTTGATCTTCTTTTATTTTCTCATCTTTTTAGTGACCTCTGGCTTTCTTCATGAATGATGTTCTTGATGTCATCCCACAATTCTGGTTTTCTGTCATTGGTGTTCAATGCATCAAATCTATTCTTTAGATGGTCTCTAACTTCAGGAGGGATATCATCAAGGTCATATTTTGGCTCTCATGGACTTGTTTCAATTGTCTTCAACTTCAACTTGAACGTGCATATGAGCAGTTGATGGGCTTCCACAATCAGCACCTGGCTTTGTTTTGGCCAAAGGTATTGAACTTCTCCATCACCTCTCGGCACAGATTTAGTTAATCTGATTCCTGTGTATCCCGTGTGGTGAAGTCCAAGTGTGTAGCCATCACTCATGTTGTTGAAAAAAGGTATAGTCTTGCAAAATTCAATCATGTGATCTCCAGCATTATTTCTATCACTAAGGCCATATTTTCCAATTACAAGTAACTCTTCTTAGTTTTCAACATTTGCATTCCAGTCACCAGTGATAACCAACATATCTTGATTGCATGTTCAGTCAATTTCAGAATGCAGTTGGTAGAAATCTTCAGTTTCCTCATCTTTGGCTTTGGTGGTTGGTGCATAGATTTGAATAATAGTAGTATTAACTGGTCTTCCTTATAGATGTATGGATATTATCCTATCACTGA
>NW_006921849.1:1706620-1709868 GCF_000298275.1 Orycteropus afer afer | reverse complement strand
GCTTTGGGAATGGTCTCTAGCTTATGGCATGCTTGAACCCTGCACACAGCCATGTCATTGTTCAGCAGCCTACCATGCTCTGCTGACCTCGGGACTTACAATGGACTTGAATTAATGGCCTGCTGTGCAGTTTGGTAACATCGGGACTGTGCCATTTTATTTGTTGACCTTGGCCTTGTTAGCCTCAGCAGCCAGTACCTGCCTGAGTGAAGAGATGCCTCTATTTCAGTGGGCCGGGAGCAAGAAGCAGAGCTGAAGTCCAAGGTCGAGGGGCTTTCACCCATCCCCGAGCCTGGCACTTTGAACTTGGACTTAAAGCCTCCAAACTATGAGGGAACAAACTCTTGTTTGTTAAGGCCATCCTATTTGTGGTATATTCTTGTCAGAGCAGAACATGAGGTCACAACAAGTCAGAGCTGGCTTGAGGACAACTAATAACAATATCAACAACAACATGTAAATCTTATTGCAATGCCTGGAAAAACCAAACCAAAAACAACACAAACCTGTTGCCATCAAGTTGATTCTGGCTCATAGCGACCGTATATGAGAGAGCAGAACTGCACCATAGGGTTTCTAATGCTGTAATTGTTACAAAAGCAGATTGCACATCTTTCTCCCATGGAGTAGCTAGTGGATTCACATGGCAGAGCTTTTGATTAGCATATGAGCACTTAACCACTGTGTCACCAGGGCTCCTTTTCCTTGTAACAACATCAGTGTTCAAAAGATGAAAATTGTTAATATGGTCAATAATGTACCAATGGTCCCACTCTCAGCCATATCACGGTGTGATATGATAAATTAAAGTCTGTTTGTTACTTCGTGAAATAAATCACATAGAGTCCCTGGGACATAGGGGGTGACTAGGAATTCCAGAACACTTGAGTGTGCTCATAAGGAACCTGTGCATAGACCAAGAGGTAATCATTCAAACAGAACAAGCGGATACTGCATGGTTTAAACTCAGGAAAGGTGTGCATCAGGGTTGTATTCTTTCCCCATATTTATTCAATCTGTATGCTGAGCAACTAATCTGAGAAGCTGGACTATATGAAGAAGAACATGGCATCAGGATTGGAGGAAGAGTCATTAACAACCTGCTATATGCAGATGACACATCTTTGCTTGCTGAATGTGAAGAAGATTGAAGCAGTTACTGATGATCAAAGACTATAGCATGGAATATACCTCAACACAAAGAAAACAAAAATCCTCACAACTGACCAACACACAACATCGTGGTAAATGGAGAAAAGATTGAAGTTGTCAGGGATTTCATTTTACTTGGATCCACAGTCAATGCCCATGGAAGCTACAGTCAAGAAATCAGGTGTCATATTACAGTGGACTTATCTGCTTTGAAAGACCTCTCTAAAATATTAAAAAGCAAAGATGTCACTTTGAGAACTAAGGTGAACCTGTCCCAAGCCACTGGCTTTTTTGTAGCCTCATATGCATGTGAAAGCTGGACAATGAATAAGGAAGATCAAAGAAGAGTTGATGCATTTGAATTACAGTGTTGGTGAAGAATACTGAATGTACCATGGACTGCCAGAAGAACAAACAAATCTGTTTTGGAAGAAGTACAGCCAGAAGCCAGAATGGCCAGATTCATCTCATGTACTTTGGTCATGTCATCAGGAGGGACCAGTCCCTAAAGAAGGATATCATGCTTGGTAAAACACAGGGTCAACAAAAAAAAAAAAAGAAAAGGAAAACCGCCAATGAGATTGATTAACATAGTGGCTGCAACATGGGCTCAAACATAGCAACAAGTGTGAGGATAATGCAGGCCCAGGCGGTGTTTCGTTCCATTGGACATGGGTAGCTAGGAATCAAAACCAACTCAACAACACCTAACAACAGCAACAGATAGAATTTTGCAAAAGATGGTAATCAGGCCAGTGGTACTTTGAGCTTAGTAGCTAATGTCCCTGATAATGTCCCATTTTCAGAATTCAAATCCCAAATGCTCCAATACACAAATCAGAGTCTTTTTTTTTTTTTTTTTTCCATTTGTTTGTTTTCTCAGGAATTTATTCCTCTGGCGAAATCTGAGTTAGAAAGATATTGGAGGGTGTAGGGCTGATTAAGAAACAGACTTATCTAGGTCTCTCCTAATTAAGAAACATATCACAAAAAGAGGTCTTATATGAAGACAATGGAAAAAGATAACATGAAATCTAAAAGAAAAGCACAAAAACAAAACAAATAATCCCCCCTAGAAACAGATAAGAATGAATACCAGGTATCCACATGACTAAAATCCACCCTGTTTTAGAGGCAGGAAAACGAGAGGAAAAGCAGGTTTTCCATTAGATGTGATGTCGTTCCAACACATCAGATTACGATATGGGTTTATTTCCTGACAGCATTAAAGGTAGATTTTTTATCAAACACAAAACACACTCTTTTTATCTAAAGATTCAACCAGGGAAGCTTTTTCCTTTTCTCAATTGTTTTGCAAATGGATGATTACAGAAAGATATCAAATCTAACCCTGGAGTCTGGGCTCCTAGTTCTGCTCACAGAGAGATGGGCTGAGGAGGAGGAGATGGCAGGGCAGAGATACACACTTCCACCACTCAGCAACTGCCACTCTGGTGTTGGACTATCATCCTCCCACAGATGGGACCTCACATTTCAGTATCTATTCCTTGATGCTGCCGGGAAGGACACCCATTAATGAACACTGAAGGCCACTGACTAATTTTCTGACCCACTGAGGGGGACATTTCTTTCTGAGCAGCGCCATGCTTGCATGCATCAGGTCAAAGAAGAGACAGTGACAGGCACTGCTGTGTCTTCTCTTTCTGTTCCCACAGACATCCTTTCTCTGCCATGTCATTGGACACGACATCCCCATCCTTGGTGTTCTAGTATTTGTCTCTTTTCTTTCAGAACCACCTGGTTCCTTCCAGCTTGTTTTGTGGTGCAAGAACCGACCCCTGCACAGTTACTGAGACAAGTAGGGCTGGCTGAATCAAGCAGCCTCTGACTCAGTATTCTTGCTGCTGGCAACAGAGAATGACTGGGGGTTAACAAACCAGGCCCTCTGGCAAAATAAGTTACATTTCAAAAGCCCCACAAGCTTGACCATAGTAAAATGCTGATAAACCTCTTGAGTTGTCCTTCAAGTACCTCACCAGGTGTAGTAGAATTCAACTTGACTGACAAAGTGACCATCTACCAGACACAGTCAAGAACAGGGATCCCTTGCTGAGACTCGAAGCAGGGTCCAAGGA
>NW_006921849.1:1700217-1706280 GCF_000298275.1 Orycteropus afer afer | reverse complement strand
CCTCACAATATTTTCTATACCAGAGCCCATCATTGCAGCCACTGTGTCTATCCATCTCGTTGAGGGCTTTCCTCTTCTTTGTTGACCCTCCACTTTTTCAAGCATGATAGCCTTCTCCAGGAAATGGTTCCTTCTGACAACATGACTAAAATAGGTGAGACAAAGTTTGGCCATTCTTGCTTCCAAGGAGCATTCTGGCTGCACTTCCTCCCAGACAGATTTGTTAGTGCTTCTGGCAGTCTGTGGTAACTTCATGAAAGCCCCTCTTCCTCTCCCACACAAGCCCCTCCCCTCTCCTTTCTCTTTAGTAAACTTTGGTTTGTGTGGACATTTTGCCTCTCCTGTTCAATTCTTTGCCAGTAGAAGGCAAGAATCCCAGGTCAGGGTCTCAGGGACCCTGGTAACATTATGTCTCAGGAGTTCTTTGCCAAGTTACCTGATGTGGGGTTTGATGTATGGGAGGCACTGGCAGAGACTGGAAGGAAACAAGCAAGGGAATAAAGAAGGGTATTTGTCACCCTGACTGTGCTTCAGGTGGTCTTTCCATCAGAGGCAGAATCTCCACTGCATCTCCAGCTGTCACTAGATGGGTGCACTGAAGGCCCAGTTTCACAAAGTGGCCCTATCATCCCCCTGCTTGCCTTTGTTCCTCTAGCCGAGTGACGACATATATTAATCCACGTTGCCTCATCTTCACCTGGTTGTGTTTCCAACTCCAACACATTTTATAACTACTGTGCCATCCTGTTGCTGTTAGTTGCTGCTGAGTGGACTTCATGCACAATGGAATGAAATGCTGCCCATTCATTAGAGCTTTAGTTTTAAAGCACCTGGGTTTGTAGAAGGTTACAGTCTATAGTGGGAGTGCTAATGCCATTTTGAGTCTTGACAAAAGTTCAGGTGCCATTTGAGTTCTTTCTGAGTTTTAAACCAGTGTTGCGGCTATGCATAGATATGTTCTAGGAAAAACCTAGGGAGGGGCAGTTTGCCCTCAGGAAGAGTGTGGTTGAAAGTAGATTATGCTCACATAAAGAATTAGGGCACTTGCCTGGGAGTGTCCTTATCTAATTTCAATTAAGTTTGGGGTCCTGGTATTGGGTGGTGGCCACCTTGTGGCTATGATTCAGGTTGCATGGTCATGAGTCATACCCAGAGCACCAAGTAGCCAGGTAGTTGAGCCCCAGAACCAATCCTATAACCTTCTTAATCTTCAATGATGTACACATCCCAATCACAGACTGTTCCCTACTTCTGTAGTCCCACCTGTGACAGTGATGAATCAATCTGCCACCAATCATGATTTTGTGATGGCTGCCTTTGTTTTCAATCATATATAATTAGCTCCATGGCTGTGACTTGCAAGGACTCCATTCAGCTTTCTGAACTGTGTGTATGCTAATGGTTTCCCTCATCTTGGATGACTGTCTTTGTCCTGTCTAAGGCTTGATGAAAGTGTCCTGTCTAAGCCTTAATAAAATTGTCTCCATTGAAGAGAATCACTGGGCCTGCAGACTCAGGACCATAGTCTTGGGTGACATCATGCTCAATTGGCACAACATAGTACCTAAAAATCCTGTTCTACAACCTACTTTGGTGATTATCTATTAAGGGCTTCAAAGCTTTTGAGCAACCATCTAAGATGCAACTATTGGTCTCCCCTCATCTAAAGCAAAGAAGAATGAAAAGAATCGAAGGCATTTGGAAACAATTAGTCTAAGGATAAGACGGGCCATGAGGAACTCAGCCTTCAAGACCCGAGACCAGAAGAACTACCTGGTGCCTGGCTACTAATGCCAACCACTTGGAAAGGGATCAAAACTGGAGATCCTGGATTTAGTGGGAGGAAAAATGTGGAACAAATTTAAAAAACACAAAAATGACCAGAATTACTGGTCAGATAGAGACTGGTGGAACCCCCAAGATTATGGCCTTGGGTTACCCTTTGGGTCTAGAAATGGACTCATTTCCATGGATTGGCTCTCAGCCCAATAGTAGAAAGACCTACAGGTAGAACACCTACTCCAGGGTGATACACCCACCTACTCTAGTGAGATGCACCCCTTAGATTAATCAACCAGGACACACCAGAGGGGCAGCTTTCACATAGAGGGAAAGCTGGACAGAGGGGATGCATAGATAAGAAGGGCACAGGGAGGGGGTGGTCACAGAGAGGGGAGGAGAGGAGAGTATTTTATGGCTGTGGATGGGGCATGAAGCACAATTAAAAAAAAAAAATGTCTCTATTGAACCTGTTTACACTAGTTCTGCGTCATAATGATGATGGGTTGGGGATCAAACTGTTGTGATCCATAGGATTTTCACTGGATAACAAATGGACAGCGAATGAGTCAATTCTGACTCATAGGGACCCTATAGGAACTGCCCCATACAGATTCCAAGGCTGTAAATCTACAAGGATGCAGATTGCCTCATCTCTCTCCCATGGAGCAACTGGTGGATTTGAACCAGTGAACTTTTGATTAGTAGTCAAATACTTTAACCACTGCACCACCAGAGTTCATCTGAATAACAGCAGTACTTAACTGAGTTGTTACAAGGAACAAGAACATCTATTTAAAGTGCTAGCACATAGAAAGATCCCTAGGTGGCACAACTGCCTTGTGCTTCACTATTAACCTATAAGTAGGCAGTTCAAACCCACCAAGAGGTATGCAGAAGAAAGGCCTGGTGA
This sequence comes from Orycteropus afer afer, assembly GCF_000298275.1. Classification (NCBI taxonomy): domain Eukaryota; kingdom Metazoa; phylum Chordata; class Mammalia; order Tubulidentata; family Orycteropodidae; genus Orycteropus; species Orycteropus afer. The sequence continues at coordinate 1,703,588 of NW_006921849.1, read as the reverse complement.
TCTGTAATCTAGAACGATTACTGCTAGGAAAACTCTGTACTTGGAGTAATGTTAAAGTTGACCCAGTACCACTGGCCCTTACATTCAGTGCGTAGCTCAACGAAAAGCACAACAATTGGTCAATATGAGTTTTTTAATTTGCCTGAAATTTGCTCATAGTTCCTGTGGATAACAGACAGGACTCTGTAACATAAGAGGTTGCCATGAGTGCAAATCAATTTGACAATAACCGTTTTTTTTTGGAGTATATAGAAAAAACTCCAAAAACTCACTGCCATCGAGTCGATTTTGACTCATAGCGACCCTCCTAGGGTTTCTGAGGTGGTATCTCTACAGAAGTAAATTGTCCATTCTTCCTTCTGAGAAGCAGCTGGCAGGTTTGAACTGCCAGTCTCCTGGTTAGCAGTCAAATGCATTAGGCATTACACCATCTATAAATGTTTATAGTGATGGGTGTATAACCAAGCTGAGGGCAGTGGCTTCATGGAAGATATTCCAAAACCTGTCAGGACACACCTGATAAAATTATGGCACCTGACTGCTAACCAGAAGGCTGGTGGTTCAAACCCATTAGCCACTCCTCGGAAGGAAGATTGGGCAATCTACTTCTGTAGTGATGTTGTTGTTGTTGTTTGCTGTTGAGACAGACCTGACCCATAGCGACCCCTCCTTGGGTTTCTGAGGTGGTATCACATGGAAGTAGATTGCCCAACTCAAGCAATGGCTGATGGGTTTGAAGCACCAGCCTTCTGGTTAGCAGTCAAGTGCCTTAGGCACTACCTAAGGAGGGGTTGCTATGGGTTGGTTGGAAACGACTCGACGGCAGTGAGTTGTTGTTGTTTCCTGACTTACTAGATATGGATATACATGCATACAACCTGGACATTGCATTCTGGTGACATGATGGATGTCCAAAAAGATTGGTCAAAACTCCTTTCCTATAAATAACTTGTTCTGACCATTGGACCATTGCCTCAAATACCCCTCCCATGTTTCCTGCCTGCATCTCTAAGTTCTAGGGATCAGCTGACAGAATATTTCCAAAGGAAAGACTTGTTAGTGTAACCATGGTCCTGGAAATACCCACGACCACTGCCAAACATCTGGGAGTCCTGTCTGTTATCCACAGGAACGATGAGCAAATTTCAGGTAAATTAAAAAAAATCGTATCGACCTTTGTTGTGCTTTTCCTTGAGCTATGCACTGACCAGAAGGGCCAATGGTACTGGGTCAAGTCTAACTAAACTGTTCTTTGGCAGTACTCTCTGGTCTGCCCCCTGTCCCCTAATACTAATAGGAAAGAACTGGAGTGGGGGACTAGGTACTATCTTTTATTTTTTAAAAATATTATTCAGTACTAAACTATAAGGAGCTCTGGTAGCATAGTGCCTAAGGCACTTGACTGCTAATCAGAAGGCTGGCAGTTCAAACCCACCAGCCACTCCTTGGAAGGAAGGTTGGGCAATCCTACTTCTGTAGTGATACTGCCTCGGAAACCCAAGGAGGGGTCGCTATGAGTCGGGGTCGACTCGATGGCACATAACAACAACAACAACAACAACACTAAACTATAATATTTGTGGAATGAGTAAATGCTTGAATCCATGGATGTCACAGCATGGAGGCCAAAAACAAACAAGGGAATGAGTATCAGAAAATGGGTCCGATCTTCTTCTTCCACTCTGTATTGCAGTAATGAGGGAAAGTTGGTTCAAGAACATGGCACCGACTATTTATTGAGGTCCCTGTTTGTGCTCAGAGAGGTTAAGGGCACCAGGAATGCCCTGGGGACTTCCTTCCTCTGAAAGGGAAAGCTTGAGTTTCTGCCTTGTGGAAGAGCTGGAAGATGCAAAAGATGAAGACAAAAAACATTCTATGCAGGATGAGCCCTGGGAAAATGCTATCAGGATGAGGACTGACCTCAAATATGGTAAATGGCATACTGTATTTCCATTCTCCACGTTTTCTGAGCACGAGAAAAGCATCAGCGTTTGGATGTTCAGGGACCATTATCCCAAAAGGCTAAGATGGGCTGCAGTGCCTCCAGCCATGGTAACTGATCCCTAGTTGAGTGTTCTTGATCACGTCACAGGGAGCGTTTGAGGCTGCACATGTAGTTTCTCACTGGAAATAGATAACTATTGTAGCAGGTTGGTTATTTTTCCCAGGGAACTAGCAGCCCACATGCTAGCAGTGAGATACATTTAAACATAAACACTTATAAGGAGGCCCTTATAATCTTACTACTGAGAGTAAGGGAATTTGGATGTGGTCTTTGGGAGCTGTCAGCAGCAGTTTCCAAAGAATGTGGTTCTCTTGTTCACAGTTATAGTCCCCGCTGAACATTAGCTGAGTGGTTATAGCTTCCTCTTGCACTGGTGTAAATACGGATATGACTGTTAAAGGCAACAAACATGGTGTTCTGGGGCAGCATCCCCATAGCTGCTGTGTGGCAGGACTTCTGGGCTGCTAGTCAGTGTGAGGATTTGGTCTTCTCTCTCTAGGAGATGGGCACTCAGGATGTGGCTACACTGGGAATGCCGCTGCCTTCTGGGGAGCTTGGGCAAGGGTATGGCCTGCCAGCTCCTCTCTGGCACAATGGAGAGGGGCAATTTCCCAGTAGTGTAGTGCTCAGATGCTCTGTAGCTCTCTAGCCACCCTGATCGTTGTGCACTTGTGGAGTCTTGTATGACCTGCATTTCACCACCCAGAGATAATCATAACATTGGTGAAAAGCAGGATTCCTGTAGGTGATGACAGCATTTTATGAAAATGGAATTGGAAGAGACTAGAGTTCATTCATTCATTTTTTATTCCATGAACATTTACTGAATGCATATTACATGCTCCATATTTGTTCTAGGAACTGAGGTCATTATCAATAGACCAAAAAAAAAAAGCATACTGTTCTTATGGAACTACATTCTAGTGATGGATACAGATAACACATAAATAACTAAAACATATAAGATGTTAGAGAGTGATAAGTACAAGGAGGAAAATAAGCTGGGAAGGGAGATATGAAATGTGTGAATTGTTGGGTTGAGAGAGCTGGGAGTTGGGATATGTTGGCTATGGTATGAAGAATGAAGAGACTGCCCCCAAAGATGTCCACGTTGTATCCATCCCTGGAATCTGTGAATATGTTGGGTTACTTGGCAGAGGGAATTCAGGTTGCAGATGGAATGAAGGTTGTTAGTTAGCTGACTTTGAGTTGGGGAGATTATGCTGGCTTACCTATATGTGCTCTGGTGGTGTAGTGCCTAAGGCATTTGGCTACTAACTAGAAGGCTGGCAGTTCAAACCCACAAGCCACTCCTTGGAAGGAAGCCTGGGCAATCTACTTCTGTAGGATAATGCCTTGGAAACTC
>NW_006921849.1:1699156-1700102 GCF_000298275.1 Orycteropus afer afer | reverse complement strand
GTCCTTAAAAGTAGAAGAGGAAAACAGAAGGGAATTCGAAAGATGGCAGGTTGGGAAGGACTTGGCATTGCTGGCTTTCAAGATGGAGGAAGAGGACCAAGAATCAAGGAGAGTGGGTGACTCCTAGAAGCTGGAAAAGTCAAGGAAACAGATTCTTGTCTAGAATCTCCAGAAAGAAATGGAGTCCGACGAACACTTTCATCTTAGCCCACTGAGATCTGTGAAATTATGCATCTCTGTTGCTTTAAGCAAATTGTGGTAATTCATTACAATAATAATAAAAAACTAACATAGTCACTAAGTCCTTGACTTAAGAATAAAGATCTCTGATATGGTTGCCATACTTAAATCAAAGAAAACAAAACCCACTGCCACTGAGTCAATTCCAACTCATAGTGACTCTATAGGACACAGTAGAATTGGTCTCATAGGGTTTCCAAGGCTATAAATCTTTATGAAAGCAAACTGTCCCATCTTTCTCCTGTGGGGCAGATGGAGGGTTCAAACTACTGACCTTTTGGTTAGCAGCAAAATGCTTTAACCACTGTGTAACCAGAGCTCCTTTTGCTGTAGTTAGCAGATTAAAACACAGGATGTACGGTTACATTTGAATTTCAGATAAGCAACAAATAATTTGTATATAGCTTTATTGAGATATAACCATCATTCTTCTCTCAGTTTCTTGTCCCATGTTGGCTTGTTTGTAGCTGTGAGGCTAGAGGCTATGGTACTGGTATTTCAAATACCAGTAGGGTCACCCATGGTGGACAGGTTTCAGTGGAGCTTCCAGATTAAGATAGACTGTGAAGAAGGATGGGGCCATTCACTTCTGAAAAAATTGGCCACTAAAACCCTTATGAATAACAAAGAAATATTGTCTGATACGGGGCTGGAAAATAAGCCTCAAGTTGGAAGGCACTCAAAATATGGCTAGTGAAGAGCTGCC
>NW_006921849.1:1687463-1697401 GCF_000298275.1 Orycteropus afer afer | reverse complement strand
GTTAATGAAAGGGCTGGAGGGAGGCAGCATGTCTGGCCTTACATGAATAGGTCTTGGGCTATTGATGGTGATTCTGTCTTCCTCTTGTGGGGTTAGAGGAGGTCAGAAGATGTGGCCTCCCTGCCCTTTTAGCAAATACTAAGGACTTAAGATCAGACAAATTGCGGGATGACATCATACATGAAGAAAGCAAAAGGTCATTAAAAAGACAGGAAAGGAAAAAAAGACCAAGATGGATGTCAGAAGAGATACTGAAACTTGCTCTTAAATGGAGAGTAGCTAAAGTGAATGGAAGAAATGATGAAATAAAAGAGCTGAACAGAAGATTTCAAAGGAGAACTTGAGAAGACAAAGTAAAGTATTATAATGAAATGTACAAAGAACTGGAGTTCAAACAACAAAAGGGAAAAACATGCTTGGCATTTCTTAAGCTGAAAGAAATGAAGAGAAAATTCAAGCCTTGAGTTGCCATACTGAAGGATTCTACGGGCAAAATAATGAATGATCCAGGAAGCATCAGAAGAAGATGGAAGAAATACACAGAGTCACTATACCAAAAAGAATTGGCCAACATTCAGCTATTTCAGGAGGTAGCATATGATCAAGAACCAATGGTATTGAAGGAAGAAGTCCAAGCTGCACTGAGGGAACTGGCAAAAAACAAGGCTCAAGGAATTGGTGGAATGTTTTCATTGAGATGTTTCAAAAACAGGGGAAATGCTGGAGGTGCTTGTTTATGCCAAGAAATTTGGAAGACAGTTACCTGGCCAACTGACTGGAAGAGGTCCATATTTCTGTCCATTCCGAAGAAAGGTGATCCAAGAGAATGTGGAAATTATTGAACAATATCATTAATATCATATGGAAGTAAATTGCTGAAGACAATTCAAAAACATTTGGAGCAGTATATTAACAGAGAATTTCCAGAAGTTCAAACTGGACTCAAAAGAGATGTGGTACTAGGGATATCATTGCTGATGTTAGATCTTGGCTGAAAACAAGGAATATCAGAAAAATGTTTACCTACATTTTATTGACTGCAAATCATTCGATTGTGTGGATCATAACAAACTATTGCAAAGAATGGGAATTCCAGAACACCTAATTGTGCTCATGAGGAATCTGTACCTAGACCAAGAGGCTGTCATTTGAACAGAACAAGGGAATACTGTACAGTTTTAAATCAGGAAAGGTGTATATCAGGGATATATCCCTTCACCAAACTTAGTCAACCTGTATGCTGAGCAAATTATGTGGGAAACTAGACTATATGAATACTATATGTATATGAATACAGCATCAGGATTGGAGGAACACTCATTAATAACCTGTGATATGCAGATGACACAACTATTTTACTTCAAATCAATATCCATGGAAGCAGCAGTCAAGAAATCAGACATCATATTGCATAGGACGTATCTGCTGCAAAAGACCTCTTTAAAGTTGTTAAGGGGCAAAGATGCCATTTGGAGGACTAATATGCGAATAACCCAAGCCATAGTATTTTCAATTGCCTCATATGCATGTGAAAGCTGGACAATGAATGAGGAAGACTGAAGAGTTAATGCCTTTGAATTGTCATGTTAATGAAGAATACTAAAAATACCATGGATTGCCAGAAGAATGAACAAATCTGTTCTGGAGGAAGTGGGGCCAGAATGGTCCTTTGAAGTGAGAATGGTCTCCTACTTTGGTCATGTGGTCAGAAGGGACCATTCCCTGGAGAAAGATAACATATTTGGTAAAGTAGAGGGTCAGCAAAAAAGAGGAAGACCCTCAATAAGATGGACTGACACAGTGGCTACAAGGATGTACTCAAGCAAAGCAAGGGTTATGAGGATGGCTGAGGACTGGGCAGTGTTTGTTCTGTTGTACAGAGTGTTGCTATGAGTTGGAGCTGCCTCAACAGCACCTAACAACAATGACGACATTGAGATATAATCCAAATACCATACTATCCACCCATTTAAAGCATATAATTCAGTGTCTTTAATATAGTCACAGATATGTGTGACCATTACCCCAGCCCATTTGAAAACATTCTCATCATCCATGTCCCATGCCCTGTGCTCATTCATTATTTATCTGAAATTCAGATTTAACTGTTGTTGTTACGTGCTGTCAAATTGTCTCCAACTCATAGTGACCCCTCCTTGGGTTTCCGAGGCAGTATCACTACGGAAGTAGATCACAGTGTTAATCTCACAGGAAATTAAGAAGTTAGATGTTGTTGTTGTTGTTGTTATGTGCCGTCGAGTCGGCCCCGACTCATAGCGACCCCTCCTTGGGTTTCTGAGGCAGTATCACCACGGAAGTAGGATTGCCCAACCTTCCTTCCGAGGAGTGGCTGGTGGGTTTGAACTGCCAGCCTTCTGGTTAGCAGTCAAGTGCTTTAGCCACTATGCTACCAGAGCTCCTAATATTGTGGGACAAATGTTCCATATGTTTTTCACAGAGGGAACAGAAAGGCCAATGATCTGAGGTCTTTGAGAAATGTCTAAGAGAGCAGTGCAGTGGGATGGAGAAAATGAGATAAACGGTATGAAGATGAGCTCGGACAGGATGTGAGAAACTATCATGAAGGCCATAATGAGGCTTTCAGTCTTTTGTCTGAGAGAGATGGGAAGACATTGGCAGATTTTGAGCAGAGAAGTGCCAACATTGGGGCCTCCTGCAAATGGAGAGATGTGCAGAGTCACTTGTGGACAGTGACTCAGCCTCTCCTGCGTTTCTGGGGACATGGCACAGAGTAGGGACCTAACCAGCCACATGTTGAAGAAAGCACACATATGCTGGAAAGGCAGAAGGCCTCCTAGTTTGTAGAACTTTGGCTTGTTCCTCAAGGAAAATCTGTGCCCCTAAGAACCAGAAAGGAGTAGGGAGAGGAGAGGGTTTGAGAGGAAAAGGTGTTCACGAGGAGACATCTGAAGGCTGCAAGGTGGTTTGTAATGAGTAAGGGAGAACTTATGTTTGGCGACATCAGGACAGCAAAGAGATTATTTACAGAGTCAATTTTCACTTGGGAACTCAGGTGTTAGGGGACTTGGGAAAGAGCGTCATGATTGCTGTCTGTGCTGTTAAGTTCAGAGCAGCATCATCTAAACCAATATCAGAGGAAGCCATGTTTCAACTCTTCAAACATTTCCAGGTTTTCATGAAAACATTGCAGGGAGAAGACAACCATTGTTATAAAACTCTGTTAGAAGCTTGCTAATGACCCACTCGTTACCTTTGTTTTGGATTGAATTTTGTCCTCCAAAAAGATATATTGACGTTCTGACCCCCATAGGTGTGACTGTGAACTGGTTTGGAAGATGTTATTGGTTAGGCTAACATGAGGTCATACTGGAGTACCAAAACTCAAAACCCAACTCACTGCGATGAAGGCAATTCTGACTCACAGTGACTCCCGTTGGGTTTCCAAGGAGGGAAATCTTTACAGAAGTAGCTTGACCCATCTTCTTTCCACAGAGCAGCTGGTGGGTTTGAAGCACTAAGCTTCTGGTTAGCATTTGCCTTAGGTACTATACCACCAGAGTACATTGGGTCCTCATCCTATATGACTGGTGTCATTTCACAAGAGAAGAGACACATAGACACAGAGGAAGGGCACCACGCATGCTGCAGCTACAAGCCAAAGAATGCTTGGGGATACCAGAAGGTGGGAGAGATCACGGAACAGTGTCTCTCACTCAGAGTCCTCAGAAGGAATCAGCATGGCCATATACCCTGATTTGAACGTGTAGCCTCTAGAACTGTGAGGCCATACATTTCTGTTTCTCTGAGCCACCAGTTGTGGTACATTATTACAGCAGCCCCACGAAAGTAAGACAATCACCAAGCATGCCTAGCACTTGATGAGTGTTTACAGGGTTACTGGGCCTTGGGGTTGGTACCTCTTATGGATCAAATTGTGTCCCCCAAAAATATGTGTTATAAATCCTGACCCCAATATCTATGGTTTAGGAGGTCTGGTGGCATAGTGCCTAAGGCATTTGACTGCTAGCCAGAAATCTGCCGGTTCACACTCACCAGCCACTCCTCAGAAGGAAGGTTGGGCAATCTGCTTCCATAGAGATACCACTTCAGAAACTCAAGGAGGGGTCGCTATGAATCACAATCGACTCAACGGCAGTGAGTTGGTTGAGTTTATGTCTATGGTTTAAGGAGCTCTGGTGTCATAGTGGTTAAAGCTGTGAGCTGCTAACCAAAAGGTCAGCAGTTCAAACCCACTGGCTGATCAGCAGGAGAAAGATGAGGCAGTTTGCTTCCATTACAGCCTTGGAAACCCTAGGGGCAGTTCTACTCTGTCCTAAAGGGTCACTATGAGTCTAAATGGACTTCTTGGCAGTGGGATACCTGTGATTTAATGCCCTTTGGGAATGGGTTTTCTTTGTTATGTGAAGGAGGCCCTATCGGTGTAGGGGATGTTTTAAATCAATCTCTTTTGAGATATAAAAGAGAAGATTAAGTAAGCAAGTAAGCAGAGATGGGGAAGATACAAGCCATATGATAACCAAGGAATCTAGGAATAGAAGCTGAAAAGAAACAAGAACCTTCCCCTAGAGGAGAGAGAGAGAGCGAGAGAGAGAGAGAGAGAGAGAGAGAAGGGAGAAGGAGAGGGGGAGAAGGAGAGGGGGAGAGAGAGAAAGGGAGAAAGAAGCACGCCTTTCCCTAGAGCCAGTACCTGGAATTCAGACTTCTAGCCTCCTAAACTGTGAAAAAATAAACTTCTGCTTATTAAAACAACCCACTTGTGGTATTTCTGTTATGGCAGCCCTAGAGAATGGAAACAGTACCTCCCCTGGGTTTTCTCATTAATTCAATGCCATTAGCTATACAAATAGTCAGATGAGGAAATGTAGGCCAGAGAGATTGAGTGTCTTTCCCACGGTCACACAGCTTCAGGGTCTGCTTAGCTTAGAACTTGCCTGCAGCCACGCCCCCCCCCCAGCCGCCCAGATACTACCTCCCTCCTAATTCTCATGTCCGTGTTCGTGAACATCTCTCTATCATGCTGCATGATGGTAAACTGAATATACATTTGTTTCCCTGGTGACACTGGAGCCCTGGTAGGGCAAGTCATGCACCTATGTCATCAGAAATCTGTACTGAGTAGGCAAGCAAGAAAGTAAACAAACAAACAAACCGTCAAAAACCAATGTCGAATGAATGGATGGATGAGAGGAATTCCCTGAGTCCCACTGCAGACATTTCAGTACAACAGGACCGATGAGGGCAGGCCACAGGCGCAGTGGGACCACGTTCTTCCATCCTCAGCAGAACCCAAGACGAGAGCCCAGAATCCTATCCCTTTGCGGTTCTTCCCCTGGGGATTACTTGAAAGCTTGAATATGCATAGCTCCTAATTTCATTATGCTTATTTCCCCACAGAGAGTATTAACAGCCTCCAGAGGGATCACAGATTGTAGTTCTTTTTTATCTCCCTCCATCCATCTACAGTTACTCACATTGGCAGCTTCCCTTCCTCGTCTCCCTCTCCATGGCCCCCTCATTTGTTTTCTTTTCATTTTCTGTGTTTTGAGGGCATCCCTACTGCCTTTAACCTTTGTGTAAGATCTGTATCCAAAGCTTGAGGATCTGTTCCTGTTGCAGCCAATATGCTGAGACTTCACAATATCAGGGTGTGTGTGCACGTGTGTGCAGATGTTGTGAGTGCGCACTGCATGGGAGTGTCAAGTGTGTGTGCATGTGAGTGGGTGTCAAGTGAGTGTGCACAAGTATATGTGTATGAGTGTGCATGTGAGCATGTGTGTGCATGTATGTATGTGTGTAAGAGTTTTTGTGGTTGACATCTGCATGACCCTGTCTACTTCTGGCATTGAGACCCTAGATATGACAAAGAAGGGGTTTCTGAGAGCCTGTGGGACCAGTGAGGAGTTAGGGCTGAGTGTCAGTTGGAGACGGCTGGTCCAGGTGGCAGAAACAACCTAGATGCCTTCCAGCAAGAAAGGCAGGAAAACAGGACCACAAAGTCACACTCTTAGCTACTACATAGGCATGGAATCTCAGATTCCCAAGATATTTAGACACCAATGGGCAGATATCACAAGCCATCTAAAATTATAAAAATTTGAAACCTGGAATACTCTTGCCCATTTTCTAATGGAAATTGAAGTTCATGGTGTTTGAAAGCCTCAGTGCTTGTTCTTGACCCTGGGTCTTCTCCTTTTCCTCACACTATGCTGTGTCTTGGTTCTCTAGTGCTGCTATTAGAGGAATACCACAAGTGGATTGTGGTAGTCAAGTTTGTGTGTGAACTTGGCTGGGCCTGATTGAGTGGCTGGGCAGCTGGATGTAGTATTCCCCAGGATGAGACTGGTAATCAACTCCATGGTGGAATCTACTGTGAGCAGCTGAGTGGCTGCCTTAGGGAATGTGGTCTGCTTCCTGTGTATTAGGAGAAGCCTTGGGGAGTGGTCTCTAGCTTATGGCACACACGAACCCTGCATGTAGCCGTGTTGTTGTATAAGCAACCTGCCATACTCTGCCGACCTTGGGACTTTCAACAGACTTGAATTAAAGGCCTGCTGTGTGGTTTGGTAACATCGGGACTGTGCCTTTTTACGTGTCAACCTCGGGCTTGTCAGTCTCAGCAGCCAGCAGCTGTCTGAGTGAAGAAAAGTTTCTAGCTTCAGCTGGGCCAGGAGCAGGAGGCAGAGCTGAAGCCCAAGGTTGAGGGGCTTTTACCCAGCACCTAGAGCCTGGCACTTTGAACTCAGACTTAAAGCCTCCAAACTGTGAGAGAATAAACTCCTGTTTGCTCAAGCCATCCCACTTGTGGTATACTCCTGTCAGAGAGGCACTAGGTAACCAGAACATGGATGGCTTTCACAAACAGAAATTTATTCTCTTATACTTTTTTGCAGAGTACCAGCTCTAGGGGAAGACTAGTCTAGAAGTTCAAGTTCAGAGTGCCAGCTCTAGGGGCTGGGTGGAGGCCTCTCTCCCTTGGGTTGCAGCTCTGCCTTCCAGGTCCCCTAGAGCAAGCTAGGAGCTTCTGCTGACTCATGCAGCTGCTGGCTGCTGAGGCTGACCAATGCAAGATTGGCAGGTAAAATGGCAGATTGTTGGCTCACAGGCTGTGAAGGCAACAATCCCAAGACTGGCAGGCAATATGGGAGGCCAGTGGTTCAAGTCTAGGAACTGGATATGATGAATTATGAACCAAATGCAGGATCCTTTCCGTGTATACTGGCAACAGGCCACACCCTGAAGGCAACGCCCCTTCAACTGATGAGCTGCTTATGTGGAGGTGATTGCATCACATCCAATGTCATCATAGGGAATAACTACATCCAGCTGCCAAGCCACTCAACAATTACTGCCTAGCCAGGCAGACAAGCTTAAACACCACAGGCAGGTTTTCCCTTTTCCTAGCTGGATATCTGCTTTCAAGTGAGTCCTGTCTAGGTCCTCGTAGCTAGTCCTTGGGAACATTTTGCCACTGGTAACTCCTATGACATTGAGGACTTGTGTTTGGCCGTGTTGTTATGTGTGCACAAATCTCAGTTTGCTGCCTGGTAGAAAGTAAGTGAGGAGACTTGGTGGTGCAGTGTTTAAGTGCTTGGCTGCTAACCAAAAGGGCAGTGTTTTCTCTGCAGGAGAAAAGACCCAGTGATCTGCCCTTCTGAAAATACAACCTAGGAAGCCCTGTGGGCAGTTCTACTCTGTCCTATAGGGTTACTATGAGTCAGAATCAACTTGATGGCAGTGGGTCAGAAGGTATGTTCCCCAGTTAGCCATCTCTATGTCCCTCCTCAGGAGCTCTGGTAGCATAGTGCCTAAGGCACTTGACTGCTAACCAAAAGGCTGGCGGTTCAAACCCACCAGCCACTCCTCGGAAGGAAGGTTGGACAATCTACTTCCATAGTGATACTGCCTCAGAAACCCAGGGAGGGGTCACTATGAGTCAGGTCGGACTTGAAGGCACATAACAACAACAACAATGTCGTTCCTCATCCAAGGTAGAGTCTTCTGCCTAAGTTCTGGTTTAAAACACATATTCGTTTGGTATGAACACAGATGACACAGGTCAAAATATAGCCCATTTCTTCTTGAATCCATGGGTACAATTCTTTTGCATGATCAAGATTGCTTTAAAGGACCAGAGAAACTTCTCAAAAATTACAAGGGCCCATTTATCCTAACAGAAATTCAGTTGAAGGCCATTCTTCCTTGATTTTACTAGTGTAAGCTGACACAAGTAATCATCAAAATGCTCTCTCTTATTTTTGGGAGCTATGCTGTCAGTTCATTTAAACATCACAGTAGCTATGAGTTAAGCATTATTACTTCCAATTCACAGAAGAACAACCTAAGACTTAGAAAAGATATAAGTGGCTTACCATTCACAAATTATGTTATATCCTGTTTAGGTATTGTTATCCCCCTTTCCAAAGACTTTAACGAGGATAAGTGATTTGGCCATAGAAAGCAATGGAATTTCTATGTTCTTTGAGGGCTTTAGTCCTTTTGACTCCACATTCAGAAAGGTGCTCAGTAAATAGTTGGTGATGTTGTTCTCTGCCAGTAAATAGTTGGTGATGTTGTTCCCTGCTGCTGAGTTGGCCCCCAGCTCATGGTGACCTCATGCACAATGGGCCACAGTGCCGCCTGGTTCTTTGCCATTCCCACGAAGGGTGGCAGAAAAGACTATTGTGCTCCGTAAGGTTTGCATTGGCTGCTTTCCAGCAGCAGATTGCCAAACCTTTCTACCTAGTCTTAGTCTGAATCCTCTCTTGAAAGAGGAACCATTCCAAGCTCACGTTCCTGCCACTACCCTCTCCAATTGCAAAGGACCCCTGGTAGTGCAATGATCAAGCACTCAGCTCCTAACCAAAAGGCCAGAGCTTCAAACTCACCGGTGGCTGCATGGGAGAAAGACTTGGCGACTTGCTCATGTAAGGATGACAGCCTGGGAAATCCCATCAGGCAGTTCTATTCCATCACCTGGGGTCACTATGAGTTGGAAATCACTGATGGCAACACAACAGCTACTATCGCAGAGGTTTCTTTTCCCTGGGCAAATAGCTTTGAAATCAGGGTGATTAGAAAGCATTTGGCCAAGCCCCCTTTCTGCAGGTCAGCTTTGGCTGCCCCGGTCCCTCCGTCACCACCCTGTAACTCTCACTCCCAATAGTATCTTTCGGAAACAGCCTAGGAAGCAACACTTTTCCTGCTTACCATCTCTCTTGTTATCATGTGTGAAGTTGCAGAATGACATTTCCTTCCTCTTAATTTCACCAAAAGGCAAACAGCACATTATTCAGGAGTTCTGAGTCAAATCCTAACACCTGATACGTCTGATACATGGCCTGCTCACTTTTTTTTCTGTTTGTGCAGCGTGGAGACCTTATCGTACTCGCTGTTCATTGTTTCAATGATGAAATGCGTCCCCTATCACTCTTCACCTGTGCCCCTGGCAGCTGCCTCAGGTTCAGACAGCTTCTCACACACTGTTTTCTTGTTCCAGTGCTTCTAGGTCCAAAATAAATCAGGGGCTTAGAAAAGTCAGCCTAGTGCCATCCATACTTGATTGCCAGCTTGGCCAGGTAGACAGACAAACATATTCAAACCAGGGGCATGACCAAATGGACAGACAAACATATTCAAACCAGGGATGCAGTTTAGGAAAACCTTCCCACTGGACCAATTTTTATCTAGGAATGTTCTGTCCAAAAGTACTCCAGAGAGTATAATTTTAGAAGTCAGCAGACAAGGAACTGTGCCCACCTATAGTTTTTCCATGAACACTTTGCAGGTGAAACTGGTGGGAGGAAGCCAAACAGGATGTAAGCTGAGTGCACCCCAGTTTTCATTTAGGAATAAAGCCACCGCCTGGTAAAAGGCTGTCTCTGAGATTTCACTCTACCTTAGCAAGATCATTTTGTGCACTAAACACGAAGAGAGAT
>NW_006921849.1:1683587-1687363 GCF_000298275.1 Orycteropus afer afer | reverse complement strand
AAAAAAAAAAAAAAATTACCTTTTTCTTTATCCTTCTCTCCTCCCTTTACCCTTTAATTTATATTCTTTTTTTTAGTATGCCAAAAAAAAAAAAAAAAAAAACTGTTCAAGAGCATAAAAAGTCATCGATTTCAAGCATCACAATATTTTCTCCAGGTACACACACATACACACACATGTGTGCATGTATGCGCACACAAGCACACACCCTGTTCCATGTTTCTGTTCTCTGGCTAACTCACAAATGCCCTGTTTTTCACGGAACTGGTGCTATTTTTAGACTGAATTGTAGGAAATGTGCAGCATTACTAAATGGACAAGAAGCATACAGCCACAGTGCATGCTAATGTGCCGATGCAAAAGCCAGCTTGGCCTTTAGCCAATGAACTGTGGTTAGATGTTACAGCAGCGAAAGTATAAACACCACCTACAAAGGAATGATTAATAAGCTGACAAACTTCCAGGCATTTATTTCCCATTCTTCAGAGCCAGCTATATTAATACTAGCATATTCTCACCTTTATTAGTCAAATCTCTCGGCCTGGTATTCTTAGGTATGTTCAAGGAAGGCTCCTTAAATTCAGCTGTAATTTACCTGGGGGGTGAGCTCAGGTGAACACATTTTCTCCCTCCTGTCACTCTAGGTGACCATGTCTGTATATGTGTCTTGATGGCACCTTGGACTACCCAAGAACTGGTTCATATCCCTACACCTGATGCTGGAAGGAATTGTCCTGACAGTGGGAATACTGTCCTGTGGTAACTGATTGGTGGATCATTTATTTGACTTTCTGGATCATGTTTGTTTTCAAGAAGTTCTGTCCTACAACATGGCCATTTGACTTGCCATTGGATGCTCACCACTTTCTAGTGAGGGAGCCAGCCCATAAACTCCAGTCCCCACACTGGCATAAACTCATGATCTTAACCAACCGGGAAGGTAGGATAAGAGGGGAACTTCGGGCTGGAACTAGGGTCAGCAACTCACCTGTTTGGCCTGGGATTGTCCCAGCTTCTGAAACTGGGAAATCCTTTTGTCCTATTAGAATGGGACAGCTTGTCATCTAGATGGGAACGTCATCAATTTGAGCCAGAGGGAGGCCAGAAGGGGCCTGGACTTTGGAGTTAGACTCAGATTTGACTCCCAGCTAGCCCTAACCAACTGTGTGACCTTGGGTGAAGCTTAAACTCCTCAAGCCTCCATTTCATCAAGATCAGGTAAGGATCTCTCTCTATCTCTGGTTGTTGTGAGGTTAAACAAGACAGCATTGAAGCTGGCCAACCCAGTGCCCCAGCACAGTACACCATTTCTGAACTTCAAAAAAAGAACACGTTGATTAAGCCTAGGATGTTTGTAGGACAGTGGCACTGTTCTGTTTGATATGGTAATGGTGGACATGTGACCTGTGCACTTGTCAAAACCCATAGGATTGGACAACACAAAGAGTGAACCCTAATGCAAACTAAGGGTTGTGTTGTTGTGCTCCTTTCTGACAATATGACCAAAGTAGATCAGACAAAGTCTGGCTGTTCTCGCTTTCAAGCAGCATTCCAGCTGCACTTCTTCCAGGACAGATTTGTTAGTTCTTCTGGCAATCCATGGTACTCTCAGCATTCTTCCCCTGCACCACAATTCAAAGCATCAAGTGTTCTTTAGTCTTGCTTATTCATTGTCCAGCTCTCACATGCATATGAGGTGACTGAAAACACCATGGCGTGGATTAGGCACACCTTAGTTTTCAAGGAGACATCTTTGCTCTTCAGTACTTTAAAAAGGTCTTTTGCAGCAGATTTGCCCAGTGCAATATGTCGTCTGATTTCTAGACTGCTGCTTTCATTGATGTTGATTGTGAAAAACTTATGAATAGCAGTGAAACACTGATATAGTACTGGAAAACTAAGAGCTTTAGTTAACAATAATGTATCCATATTGGTTCCTCAATTGTCACAAATGTTACTTTGTTGTTGTTGTTATGTGCCATCGAATCGGATCCGACTCATAGCGACCCCTCCTTGGGTTTCCGAGGCAGTATCACTACGGAAGTAGATTGCCCCATCTTCCTTCCGAGGAGTGGCTGGTGGGTTTGAACTGCCAGCCTTCTGGTTAGCAGTCAAGTGCCTTAGCCATGTTATAGTCGTAAGAAATGTAAGATGATAACAGGAGAAATAACGTGCAGGAGGGAGGTGCTATATTGGAACCTCTGTATTTTCTGTACCATTTTTATGCAACCCTAAATCTGCTCAAAAAATAAAACTTATTTAAAAAAGCACTCATATCTGCAAAAATGGTATCGATTTCAGGTGACAAGGCAAAATCCCACACATGAAAGTCCCTGAACCTACAAGGCATAGTAAACTTCAGAGCACAGGCCACTAGGCTCCCAATGGCTTATGATGAGTGCTCAGAAGTGGGATCTGAAAAGAGGACAACAAATGACAAAATCAAATCACATCCTCTATGGGAGGCAGTGGTGGTTCAGTAGCAGAGGTCTCGCCTTCCACGCAGAAGATCCAGGTTCGATTCTCAGCCAATGCACCCTCATGGGTAGCCATCACTTGTCTGTTCCTGGAAGCGTCCGTGTACAACACGGACTGAATGGGTTGCAGCAGGGCTTCCACACTAAGGTGGACGAGGAAGGAAGACCTGGTGATCCCCTCTGAACATCAGCCAATGAAAATCCTATGGATCACATTGCTCCAGTCCCATTGTTCATGGGGTCTCCATGAGTCAGGGCCAACTTGACAGCGCTAGCAACAACCACCCAGTGTCGTCCTCCTTTTGACAATGAACGTGATTTTATGCCTGTGCCTAAAGCTGAACCTTGCCCCAGGCGGGCGAGACTCTGAGAAATGATGGCAGCCTCCCTCAGCATCTCCTTACCGTCACCAGCACCTTATCTGAGGGATCATCACCCTGCTGACCAGATGGGTGCTTAGATAAAAGACCTTGCTGGCCAATAAAATTCTGTTTTGGGGGGTACATAAAAACAGCAGCTACAAGGAAGTTGGCGTTTTTAATTAAATGTATTCAGAGGAGGTACAGATGAATGCCTCTACCACCAGACAGTGTTCAGTGCTCACGGGCAGCTCGTGCCTGCTGAAGCAACCATCTCGCTGCCAGTGAAGCTTTTAAGTATTGATATTTGCTGTATTAATAATACTCTAAACCACATTCATAACAATATAATTAGCAATGTAATTTACATTGTACAGCATGCAAGGACTCTTTATTATTAATTACACCAAGGTGGCCTTTGTGTAGAGCCCCATGCTTCATTTTAGCTTTCAAGGTAAAGGATCATAAACTCGGGGGCGGCAGACACCTGAGGACGTGCTGCACCAGGCACAGTCCGTGTGTCTCTGGTGATCACCAAAATGACAACCAGTGCTCCGCCCACCGTGCCTGCAGGAATGACACCCGCTTTAAAATCCAAGCTGGAGTGGATTTGGCTGCGCTCCCAAATTTTATCTGTTGCCAAGTGTGATTAATGACCTCGAAGAGCTGATTCGACCCCAGTCTCCATTTCCAAACCCACAGGACAACGTGATGCTTTTCTGTTCTCAGCGAGTATGGAGGGGTGTGCCTTAGTGAGTGTCTTAAACCCGAGTCTTACCCCAATAGGACTTGCCCCATGAGTCCCCAGGCCCCTACCTTGAACCCTCCACCCTGGCTTTCCCAGTACTGGAAAGTGATGGGATAAGAGATGTGCATGTTTTCACATGGATGGCTATCCTAAGGGCTTATGAAGGTCATGAATAATGATTAAAAAAAAAAA
>NW_006921849.1:1672549-1683487 GCF_000298275.1 Orycteropus afer afer | reverse complement strand
AATTTCTATCCCCCAAGAAGCTTAAAAGCATTTTCCTGAATCTTTACAAACACTGTGCACTAAAAAACAAAACAAAAACTTTACAAATTTGATAGATAAAAATGGTATGGAATTATTTTCTAACATAAACTCAGAAGAACACAGTTCTTCTGAGATTCCAACAAGCTAGGGCCCAGAAGGGATTAAGACAGACTCAAAAGAACCTCCTGCAGAGTCTCACTCACCCTTGCTGTCCATCCTGCCTCCTAATGACCTTCCTGACTCTCCTGTGCCTTGAGATCTCTCAGCTCAGAACACCCACAGTTGCCCCTGGACCAGAACCTGTTGTTGTTGTGTGCCATCAAATTGGTTCTGACTCATAGTGACCCTATAGGACAGAGGAGAACTGCCCTATAGGGTTTCCTAGACAACTGCCAGGTCTTTTCTCCCACAGAGTGGCTAGTGGGTTCAAATCACATACCTTCTAGTTATTAGCCAAGCACTTAATCATTGTGCCACCAGAGCTCTGGTTGTTTATTATTCAGCTGATCTCTGAGACTTGGAAGAGGTACTTTGGAAATATGGCTTTTCTTTTGTTATGTTAGTGAGGTTATATCAGAGGAGGGTGGGCCCTAAACCTAATCCCTTCTGAGAGGTGTCTTAAAAAAAAGAGCAGACCTGACACCGAGACACACAGGGGGAAGACAGATGTCAAGGAATGATAAGGAACTCCTTGGGGCTGCCCACAAGGAAAGACCCTCCCTTGAGCCAATGCTCTCATTTGGACTCCAAAGCTGTGAGACAATAAATCTTTGTTCTTTAAAAGCCACCCAATTGTGGTAGCTTTTGTCATGGTTGTTGTTATTGTTGTTACATGCCATCAAGTTGGACCCAGCTCATAGCTACCCCTCCTTGGGTTTCTGAGGCAGTATCTCTACTGAAGTAGATTGCCCAACCTTCCTTCTGAGGAGTGGCTTGTGGGTTTGAACCGCCAGCCTTCTGGTTAGCAGTCAAGTGCCTTAGGCACTGAGCTACCAGACCTCCCTTTGTCATGGTAGCACTACATAACTAGGTACTTGGTCATGTAATCAGGAAGGACCTGTTCTGGGAGTGAGATATCATACTTGATAAAGTAGCAAACAAACAAACAAAAAAGGGAGCTCTGGTGGCATAGTGCCTAAGGCATTTGACTACTAACCAGAAGTCTGGCGGTTCAAACCCACCAGCCACTCCCCAGAAGGAAGGTTGGGCAATCTACTTCCGTAGTGATACTGCCTCGGAAACCCAAGGAGGGGTCGCTATGAGTCAGAGTTGATAAAGTAGAGGGTCAATGAAAAAGGGGAAGGTCCTCAATAAGATGGACTGACACAGTGGATGCCATGATGAGCTCAAAAATAGCAAAGACTGTGAGGATGGCCCAGGCCCAGGAGGTGTTTTATCTGTTGTCCATAGGGTGACTATGAGTTGGAGCTGACTTCATGGCACCTAACAAAACAAAAGGTAGCCAAGGTGCTTCCTGGCTTTTCGATGTGTCTGCATATGGTGTGTGTCTTCCCCCGAGTGTGTCTCTGTTTCCCTGTCTGTCTTCCTCTTTATAAGACACCAGTCAGTCATCCAGGATTAGGATCCACTCCACTCCTGAATGACCTTGTTAACTTGACTGATAACATCTTTAAATAAATACCCTCTCTCTCCACACAAGGTCACAACCATAGGTGCAGGGGTTAGGGATTCAGCATATCCTTCGGAGGGCTCATTCAATCTACAATAATTGAGTAATACAAAAAAACGTGATGACTAGATGAGAAGGGGCCAGCTATGTGTAGATCAGATACTTGTGGTAATTTCACTTGACCCAGGTCATTTGGACATGTGTTCTTACTTAACAGGAAGTCCCAGAGTAGAGGGAATCCCAGTCATGTCATTCTGGAAAATCGTAGCTGAGATGGGTCATGTTACAGAAAATGCCTAGAGCAGCAAGTGGCAGGGCTATTGAAGGCCTTTCTGAGGAGATGACATTCGAAGGGATGGGCAGGAAGGCCTAGAGAGATGAGTGCATAGTTGAAGTCAAACACATCAGGGAGTTGAGCACCCGCACCTCTCTTCTGTATGGCCATAGATCAGTTACTCAGCCTCTGTCCTCAAGACAAAGTGCCTTCTTCAGGGTTGCTCTGCAGATTGAATGAGATGATGTATGTGACGTGACCTTCAACTTTTAGTTTTTTGCTCTGAAGTCAAATTTATCTGTTGCCTCCTTGGAGATTTTTGCAAGTTTCCATCTCGATGGCTGGACATGTACGTGTATGTGGCTGTGTGTCTATGGTCTGTTTGGAAAGAGGGACTTTCTTTCTCCTTAGATTCTTCCTTATTTATGTGGAAACATTGTTTCAAGAACAGACTCTTGGAACACCCTGCTATTCATCCCCTCCCCAAATGACAAAGGAAAAAAAAAAAAAAAAAGACTATGAGCGAGTTTGATAAGAAAAGGGAAAATACAATTAGTGTTCCCTAAGTCATTCCTCGGAAGGAAGGTTGAGCAATCTACTTCTGTAGTGATTTGTTGTTGTTGTTGTTGTTATGTGCCGTCGAGTCAAACCTGACTCATAGAGACCCCTCCTTGGGTTTCCGAGGCAATATCACTACGGAATAGTGCCTCAGAAACCCAAAGAGGGGTCTCTATGAGTCGGATCTGACATGATGGCAGTAAGTGAGGAGTAACAGTTAGGAGCCCTGGTGGCACAGCGGTGAAGTGCTTGGCTGTTAGCTGAAGGTTGGGGGTTTGAACTCGCCAGCTGCTCTCCAGGAGAACGATGTGGCAGTCTGTTCCCATAAAGATTACAGCCTTGGAAACCCTATGGGGAAATTGAGTCAAAGGCAGTTTTTTTTTTTTTTTTTTTTTTAAAGCAACAGTTAGTTTTCCTCAATCATCATTCATTTAGGAGGAAGTGTGTTGAATTCGCCAGTTCCTTCCTTCTGAGTGAGAACCTAGTGTAGATAGATATCCTGCTTCCTGGGTGTAAGTGTCAAACAGGTGACTCAGAGCAAAAACAGTTTTCTAATCCCTAACAAATATGTCTTCCCTTCTCTCCTTCTTTTCTTACAAGAACTTAATTTTTGAATGAGAGCACACCTAGCTGTTGGGCACCAGGTACAGTTTGGTTGACACTTCTCTCTTTTACAGTTTTGTGGGTACAGATTGGAACAGTCTACAAAGAACTTTCCTGAAGGGTAGTTTAGTGCTCTCAGCCTCCTCCTAATGATTCCAGAGGTGGACCCACAAGGGGCTCTTATTCTCCTTTTGTGGTTGTTCATAGCTGCCATCAAATCAGCCCAGACTCACAGTGATGCCATGCACAACAGATCAAAAGGCTCTCTGGTCCAGCACTATCTCCGTGATGTGTGGCAGGCTGGTCCATGGGGCTCCAGATGGCTTTTGTCAGCAGATTTTTGGAAGCACCTTGCCAGGTCTTTTTTCCCAGCCTGTCTTAGTCTTGAAGCTCCACTAAGTCCCGTTAGACTTTGTAGCATGACATAAGCCTCCACTGACAGATGATGGTGGTTGACATGGCGTGCCCTGCCCGAAATCAAACCCAAATTCCCTTCATGGATGGCGAGAATTCTACCACTGAACCACCAAGGACGTCTGTTCTCCTTTGACAGGCATTGAAACTGTGGTGCTGAGAGGTTATGGGCAATGCTGCAGCTCTTCCAGCTGGTCAATGACATAACAGGACTAGGTCCTCTTCTGTCTGGTCCTGCCTGCACTGGTTTTCAAAGACCCTGTTCTACTTCATCATCCATGATATAGGAAGGGCAGTGGAGGGAAGGACTTCTTACTGGCAGGAGTCTGCTCCAAGGGTAAGGAGGACAGTTAAGCAGTTGAGGGTGGAAGCTCCTTTTTAATTACATCCTGCCACTTTGTCCCTTAAAGCACCAGGGCTTGGGCCAAGAGCCTTGAGCATGGTTGATCTGGCTTTCAGGTGACCGAGGAGCTGGCTGGCTTGTGAATGTCTCTCTGAGGGGATGCTCAAGGTCTCTGTCCGTCTCTCAGAGTCAAACCCAAACCATGCACTTGTTTGGCTTGTGAAGTGGGACTACCTGCCTCTCCTCTTAATGCATCAAAGAGAAAAGAGTAATCACTCTGATGGGGCCTGGGCTGAATTTCTCAACAACAAACACAGTTCTTTCTCCCAGGATTCAGGAGGCATTAAGAATAAAGCCTGGCTTTGTGAGCTGGGCTCTTGAGTGTTGCGTCTGACCTGTGAAATGAACAATTCCTGCATTGTGCCCAGAGCTTTCAATCCTGTTGCACTGGCTGTTCTCCTTTTACATCCACTGAAAGGAACCAGAAAAACCCAGCAAGCAAAAAAATCAGCCTCATGAAGACTCAGCAGGAGCTGAGGCAACTCTCGTGAGGTTCCAACACCCCCTTTCCCTCCCCACCATTCGGATCCAGGTTCATCGATTTTGATATTTATTGCATCCACTTGTTCAGCACCTGCTAGGTGTCACAGACAAAAGCTAAAGGATGGACTCTAGGCTCAGCCAAATTACATATGAGATGCAGCTCAAACTAGCAAAAAAGGAAAAAAAAAAAAAATTCTCATAAACTTAGTTTCTTCAGCTGTAAAGTACCTACCTCATGAAATTGAGACACTCACTCACTCATTCTTTCATTCCTTTATTCATCAAATATTTATTGAACACCCACTCTGTGTCTCCACCATCCATCTGTTATTGTTATCAAAAAATATCATTAATATCACATACTAGGAAAATTTTGTCAAAGAGAATTTAAAAATGGCGTTGACAGAGAACTGGTAGAAATGCAAGCTGGACTCAGAAAAAGGATGTGGAATGAGGGATGTCACTGATGATGTCAGATGGATCTTGGCTGAAAGCAGAGAATACTAGTAAGATGCTCACCTGTGATTTATTGACTATGCAAAGGCATTCAACTGAGTGGATCATAACCATTTATGGATAACATTGGGAAGAATAGGAATCCCAGACACTTGATTGTGCTCATAAGGAACCTGTACATAGACCAGGAGGCAGCAATTTGAACAGAACAAGGGGATATTGCATGCTTTAAAATCAGGAAAGGCGTGACTCAGGGTTGTATCCTTTCATCATACTTATTCAATCTGTGTACTGATCAAACAATTCAAGAAGCTGGACTATATGAAGAAGAACATGGCATCAGAATTGGAGAAAGACTCATTAACAACCTATAATATGCACATAATACAACTTTGCTTGCTTAAAGTGAAGTGGACTTGAGGCACTTAATGATGAAGATTCCTTCAGTATGGATGCTAAAGGGGCAAGGAAGCGGCATCTTCTGATCTTGTCTAACTTTACAAGAGGAAGACAGAATCACCATCAGCAACCCAAGGCCTGTTCCTATGAGGCCAGACATGCTGCCATCCTCCAACCCTCTTACCAACCTTGATAGCAATTGTTGCTCCCGTGGGATCTACCACCTCTCTGCTGGGCTCATAATTCACTGCAGTGGCTACAAAAACTGAGATTACAGGCTTTATTATGGAAGCAACAGGCTACAATTTCAGTTCAGGGATGGACGCAGGATACAGTTCTTTGGTCAGGACAGTCTCCCCTCTGCTGTGCCCTTAGACACGCCTCTCTGGCCCCTGGCCTCTTGGCCTGGCCCCTGGCCTCTCAGCCTGGCCTATGCCTCTGTAGGACAGGCAAGCCTGCAGCTCTATCCCATACCTCTTAGTTCCACTGCCACAATCTCTCAGCTGTCTCTCTCTGTCTCTCTCAGTTGCGATTCTCTCTCTCTCCCTCAGCTGTGTGCTTCTCTCAGCCAGCAGTCAGAGACAGATCTTTCTGCCTCTAGGAGGGCTGATTTTAAACTTAAGAGTGGCAAAACTAAGCAATCCCAACATCAAAATTCTACATATCTGAGAGAGAGCAAACTTCCCAGATTACTTCAAACTGCTCCAGGTGTATGACTTTAACAAGCAGGTACTTAGTTGTTCACAGCAAAGTGGGAGTTACAAACACTATGGCTAGAAAAGCCATACCATGTAATTTATTACACCACAGTAGATTACACCTCAACATAAAGAAAACAAAAATCTTCACAACTGCACCAATAGGCAATGTGATTAACAGGAAAAATACTGAAGTTGCCAGGGTTTTCATTTTAGCTGGATCCACAATCAGTGTCCAAAGAAGCAGTAGTCAAGAAATCAAACGACATATTGCATTGGGCAAATCTGCTGCAAAAGACTTCTTTAAAATCTTAAAAGCAAAGATGTCACTTTGTTGACTAAGGTCCGTCTGACTAAAGCCATAGTATTTTCAATTGCCTCATATGCATGCAAAAACCAGATAATAGTAAAGGAAGACCAAAGAATTGACATTCAAATTTTGGCATTGGTGAAGAATTTAAAATATGCCAAGAAATGCCAGAAGAATGAACAAATCAGACTAGGAGGAAGTACTGTCAGATATTCCTTAGAAGCAAGATTGCAAAAGTTCATCTTGCTTACTTTGGATGAGTCATCAGAGGGACCAATCTCTGGAGAAAGACATCACGCTTGGTAAAGTAGAGGGACAGAGAAAAAGAGAGACCCTCAATGAGAAGAAGGACTGATACAGTGGCTACAACAATGGCCTCAAATACAGCAATGATTGTGAGTATCACTCAGGACCAGCAACATTTTGTCCTGTTGAATATAAATACCATGAGTCAAAGCCAACTTGACCCACCTAACAACAACAAATACATCCTTAGGTGGTGCAAACAGTAAAGCACTCAACTGCTAATGGAAAGATTTGAGGTTTGATTCCACCCAGAGGCATCTCAGAAAAATGTCCTGGTGAGGCACTGCCAAAAACTCAGCCATTGAAAACCCTACAGAGCACAAACAGCTCTAAACGGACAAACATGTAGTCACCATGAGTTGGAATCAAGCCATGAGTCAGAATCAAGCCATGAAAATGGGTTTGTTTGTTACTATGTGCCAGGCATTATTTTTTTTAACACTCTGCATGTATGTTTTCTATACTTATTTCAATAACCCTGTTGTGTAACTATTTTCTTCTTAAGGAAATGGAGGCACAAATGGGTGAAATAACTTATCTGAGGACATGCAACCAGGAAGTGGTTGAGTTAGGATCAGAATACAGGCAGCTCAGGCCAGAGCCTGCACTCATGAACAAAGTGTAGGACCAAGTCTTTGATCTTAAGATGTTCACAGCCTAGGAGAGGAGACAGGTACGTAAGTGATTAATGGATGTATTGTTGTTGTTGTTGTTATTTGCCGTCGAGTCAGACCCGAATCATAGCGACCCCTCCTTGGGTTTCCGAGGCAGTATCACTACGGAAGTAGATTGCCCCATCTTCCTTCCAAGGAGTGGCTGGTGGGTTTGAACCGCCAGCCTTCTGGTTAGCAGTCAAGTGCCTTAGGCACTATGCTACCAGAGCTTTTATATATATATATGTTGTTGTTGTTGTGTGCTGTTGAGTCGGCCTCGACTCATAGTGACCCCTCCTTGGGTTTCCGAGGCAGTATCACTACGGAAGTAGGATTGCCCAACCTTCCTTCTGAGGAGTGGCTGGTGGGTTTGAACCGCCAGCCTTCTGGTTAGCAGTCAAGTGCTTTAGCCACTATGCTACCAGAGCTCCTACACTCACCATCATCCTATCTAAAAAGCCTTCCTTAATCCCTAACTCTAAGACAATTTGGGGTTCTTCTTTATGTACATACCTCTGTTAAAAACTTGGCCTATATATCCATTATATATATATAGCCTTGAGGGATATATGGGTATTTTCTGGTGGAAGGAAAGAAGAGGAAAGGGAGAAAATATATACAACCAGAAGGAACAGGAGATGCAAATGCTGGAGGATAAAAACATGTTGGGGAAGTTGCCAGGAGCTGAGCAAGGTTGAGTGATGGTACTTAGGAGGAAAGAGGACAGGTGTGAAACTAGAAGAGTGAGCAGGGACTTTAGTTCTTTCTAGCTACACACAGAGATCAGGCAATCACCAGCCCTCACTGGTAACCATGATGATAATAGTGGTGCTGATTGTAATAGATGAAGTTTGCATGACACTTAGCAGTGTTTGAAACACATTCACAGACATCACAGTATTTTATTTGATCCTTGAAAGTAGGCAAGCCAGGAGGTATTCTTATCCCTACATAAAGGAGTTGAACTTCCAGTGAGTTACATGAATTTGTGCTACATTTACTTGACTACCTCAAACTGTGGTAAACTGTGCTCTTTTAACTTGGGGTCTGCTGCTATTTCACTTACTCATTCTTGTTTTTTTTTTTTTAAATCATATCCACTAAAAGCATACCATTACTGTGGCAGAGTTGTAGTCAACAAAATCCATGTGTTTCCCTGAATTTCCCAGCATCCCTTGCAATTAAGTTGGAGCCATGTGACTAGTTCTGGCTAATGGGCTGGGGGTAGAAGTGAAGTATCACTTCCAGGCTAGAATAGTTAATTGCTTTCTCTTAACAGTTCTTCCCCTGACACAGTGACCTTAGATGCTGTAGCTTCTCAATGGAAGAGGATAGCCAATCTAAACCAGATTTCACAAAACAAAAGATAAACCTTATTGGGTTATAGTAACTGACTTTGGGTCTTATCTTTACTCAGGGCTTTCTACTCTCTCTTGACTTCCATAGCTCTCAAAGCTCTGGTGCTTCTTTCTTCTCTCAGTCTTTAGCTCAGCTTGACACAGGCCTGAGGGAGAATATAGAGAAATAGGACTATCCCAAAAAGCACTGCAGAGAATGTTGCTCTTTCTTTTAGAACAAAATGTACTCCCTGTTTTATCAGATTACATCTGAATGGTTGACCCTGGCATTTAAGATGTCTTGTCTGTGTATTTTATTTCCCACTGACTCTCTCTCTCCAATTTATGATTTGACCTCCCTCGGCCAACAAGAATTCCGTAGTTATGTTCTTTGAGAATTACTTATAGATGATCCCTCCCTTGTACCTGGCTGTAAGTTCCTTGAGGGCACATGTGTGACAATCATTTGGAAAGGCATTCTGGCAAAAAAGAAATGTGTGCAGGATTGAAAAAAGGAATGATGAGAAAGAATAATTTTGGACATTTTTAAAGCTCTAGTAGCATAGTGCCTAAGGCATTTGACTGCTAATCAGAAGACTGGAGGTTCAAACCCATCAGCTGCTCCTTGAAAGGAAGGTTGGGCAGTCTACTGAGGTGATAACGCCTCAGAAACGCAAGGAGGGGTCACTATGTGTCAGGACTGACTCAACGGCAGTGAGTTTGGTTTAGTTTTAAAAGAGAGTTTTAGTGCAGGGAAATAAGGAGACCAGGTGGTGTAGTGGTTAAAGTGCTCCACTGCCAAACAAAAGGTAGCCATTTCAAACCCACCAGTTGCTATTCAAGAGAAGCCTGTGTCAGTCTGCTTCTGTAAAGATTTTAAACAAGAAAAAACCTAGACCCACTACCTTTGAGTTGATTCTGATGCATAGCAACCCCGTAGGATGGAGTAGAACTGCCCCATAGGGTTTCCAAGGCTGTAAATCGTTATGGAAGCAGACTGTCTCATCTTTCTTCCATGGAGTGGCTGATGGGTTTGAACATCCAATCTTTTGGTTAACAGCTCAGTGCTTTAACAACAGCACCACTACAACTTCTTTCCATAAAGATTAATTATTACATAATTAACAACCTGTGATATGCAGTGGATACAATCTTGCTTGCTGAAACTAAAGAAGACTTGAAGCACTTACTGATGAAGATCAAAGGCTACACTCTTCAGTATGGATTACACCTCAACACAAAGAAAACACAAATCCTTAAAACTGGACTAATAAGCAACATCATGACAAATGGAGAAAAGATTGAGAAGGATTTCATTTTACTTGGATCCACAATCAATGCCCATGGAAGTAGCAGTTAAGAAATCAGACATACTGCACTGGGCGAATGTGCTGCAAATGATCTCTCTGAAGAGTTCAAGAGCAAAGATATCACTTTGAAGACTAAGGTGCACTTGACTCAAGCCATGGTATTTTCAATAGCCTCATATGCACATGTAAGCTGGACAATGAATAGGGAAGAGTGAAGAAGACCTGATGCATTTGAATTGTTTTGTTAGAAAAAAATACTGAAATACCATGGACTGCCAGAAAAATGAACAAATCTGTCTTGGAAGAAATGGAGTCAAATACTCCTTGGAAGCAATCATGGCCAGACATTCTCTCACAATGTTGTCAGAAGGAACCATTCCGTGCAAAAGGATATGCTGGGAAAAAGAAAAGGTCAGTGAAAGAGAGAAAGACCCTTAATGGCATGGATTGACACAGTGGCTGCAACAATGGGCTCAAGCATGGCAAGAATTGTGAAAATGGGAAAAGACTGGGCAGTGTTTTGTTCTGTTGTACATAGGGTTGCTATCAGTCAGAATGGACTCAATGTCTAACAAGAACACCAGGTCACTATGAGTTAGAGTTGACTCATAGGCAATGGGTTGGTTTTGGGAAGGCAAGTTACCTGATTTTAGTAACCTTAAGCTTTCCCTGATTTATAAGATAAAATTAAATCAGACATGAAGTTTGGTAATTTGACTACTTTGTTGTTGTTGTTATGTGCTGTCAAGTTGGACCCGACTCACCCCTCCTTGGGTTTCCGAGGCAGTATCACTATGGTCACTGGTCAGCCCCAGAGTTACAGGTGAGGAGAGATAACTCAGGGATGCCCAAAGTAGCAGGTGGGAAGAGCAGGAGAAAGGGGATTAAAAGCCAGGAAGCCAGAGAGAAGAGGAATCAGCCAAAGGGATTAGGTGAGGAGAGGAAACTCAAGCCCACCCAAAGCAGCAGGACCAGAGAGCAGGAGAAAGGGGATAAAAGCCAGGAACCCGACAGAGGAGCAGTTAGCCCCAGGGACAACTCAGGGACACCCAAAGTAGCAGGCCAGAAGAGCAGGAGAAAGGG
>NW_006921849.1:1648268-1669696 GCF_000298275.1 Orycteropus afer afer | reverse complement strand
TCCCTGGAGAAGGATGTCATGCTTGGTAGGGTGGAGGGTCGACGAAAGAGGGGGAGGCCTTCAACGAGATGGATTGACATGGTGGCTGCGATGATGGGCTCAAGTATAGCAGGGATTGTGGGGCTGGCGCGGGATTGGGTGGTGTTTCGTTCTGCTGTGCATGGGGTTGCTATGAGTCAGAAACGACTCGACGGCACTTAACAACAACAACATCATCACTACAGAAGTAGATTGCCCCATATTCCTTCCGAGGAGTGTCTGGTGGGTTTGAACCGCCAGCGTTCTAGTTAGCAGTCAAGTGCCTTACACACTACGCTACCAGAGCTCCCTTTACTACTTTACATGGCACCATTTACAGCTGATGCTGATGGACAAGAGTTGAGAACTGCTGTGTGGAGCCTAT
Organism: Orycteropus afer afer; assembly: GCF_000298275.1. Classification (NCBI taxonomy): domain Eukaryota; kingdom Metazoa; phylum Chordata; class Mammalia; order Tubulidentata; family Orycteropodidae; genus Orycteropus; species Orycteropus afer. Next base: position 1,669,293 of record NW_006921849.1, on the reverse strand, counting down.
ATGTACAACATTTTCCCTAAAACAATGATGTTCTCCTAGTCAGGTTTGATATGGTTGTTTCCTTTCCAAATTGTTTCCTGCCTCTGGTCTTGTGGTAGTCTCTTGCTCCCTGGTCTCCAGCACACCATCATCCACATAACAGTGAATCTGTAAACATATCTAGTCTGTGATAACATCAAGAAAGAGCATGAAAAAAGGAAGATCCATGCCTACAAGGGGTCTTGTCTACCCATTCATTGGATAAGTCATTACTGAACCCCTACCATGTGCCAGGCAGAGGTCTACATGCTTGGCATACAGCAGTGAACTAGATGAATGAAGACGGCCTCTGTCCTCACAAAGCTCATGCTCTAAGGTGTGGAGATAGATAAGGAAAGAGAATAAGCAAATAGACATGACCTTCTGGATAGTAATAATGTCATGAAGATGATAAAAGAGGATTATGTGATAGCAAATAGTTAGAGATGGTGATAGCAGGATTGGTAATCGTCTTTCTGAGTTGACATTTGAGCTGACAGCTGGATGATGAGAAGGAGCCAGTCAAGCCATAGTCTAGGAGAAGAGCCTTCTATGTTATTCTGAGGGAGGAAAGTGCTTGAATTATTTGATGAATACTGGAGGGACTGCAGTAGAGTGAGAAAGGGGAGAGAAGCAGGGACTAGATGACAGTGAGCCTCTTTGTCCTTGAAAAGAAATTTGGGTCTTAAAGTGAGTGCAAAGAGCAGACACTGGAGGGCTCCTTTGGACATTACAATAATGAGGTTGAAGTCTAAAAAGAACATCCTATTCATGGGTCCAAGGAGCTCTGGTAGCATAGTGCCTAAGACACTTGACTGCTAACCAGAAGGCCGGCAGTTCAAACCCACCAGCCACTCCTCAGAAGGAAGGTTGGGCAATCTACTTCCATAGTAATAACTGCCTTGGCAACCCAAGGAAGGGTTGCTATGAGTCGGGGCCGACTTGACAGCACATAACAACAACAGCAATATTCACTGGTCTAAGGAACTCAGGTGATGTAGTGAATAAAGAATTTGGCTGCTCACCAGAAGGTCAGTGGTTCAAACCCACCAGCTGCTCTGTGGAGGGAAGATGGGGCAATCTACTTTCATAAAGATTTACAGCCTTAGAAACCCAATGGGAATCGACTAGATGGCAGTGTTTTCTTTTCTTTTCTTTTTTTAATTTTAATTCAGTGATCTACCCTTGTTACTGACCTGTAGGCAACTCTCATGAACAGATTTATTTTTCTCTCCCTTTCTATCAACCGTTCTCTCTATTTTCCCCTCTGGATTGAATTGTTCCCCCAACCAAATATGTTTTGGAATCATAACCCATATCTGTGGACATGATCCTGCTTGGAAATTGATTTTTCTTTCTTATGTCCTAGCCTAGTAGGGCGAGTTCTAAATCTAATCGTTTCTGCGTAAAAGAACAGATTAGATAGAGATGCTTGTACACAAAAGGGAAGAGAGATGTCATGGGAGGTCACTCAAAGAATCAAGGAATGTCCAGGGCTACTGACAAGGAAAGAATTGACATGGCCAAGACCCTGACTTGAACTTTGCATTTCCAGAACTGATAAAACATGCACCTGTGGTATTTGTTACAGAAATGATATTGACTCAGCACCCACTCTGGGTCAAGGACTGTGAGAAATTTGGAGACACCCCTGCCTACTACCATTGCCACTGAGGCAATTTTAACTCATAGTGATCTTGCAGGACAGAGTAGAACTGCCCCACAGGGTTTCCAAGACTGCAATCTTTACAGAAGCAGACTGCCACATCTTTTTCCTATGGAGGGGCTGGTGGGTCCAAACCTTTTGGTTAGCAGTAGAGCACTTGATACCTGCACCACTAGGGCTCCTTCATCCTGATGCTAAAACAAGACAAAAAATACAGCACAAAATCACACACATAAACACACACACACACACACACACCCTTTGGCCAAACTTGCTTATGAGTACTGATAGAAAAATCCTAAAGAAAATGTTTACAAATATAATCTGGAAATGCATTTTTTTTTTTCTTTTAATGAAAAAAATCTCTGGAATGGGTCCATGTTAAAACATATATCAATGAAATTCACTATCTTAACAGATCAGAAAATAAAAAAAAAAAAGATACCTAATCATAGAATGGACAGAGCAGTGTATGGAAATTAACTTCCTGGAGTCATAGGTCTTATAATTTAGTAGAGTGATGGACAATAAACAAGCAAATACCTATGCGAGGTAATGTCAAGTGTTACAAGGGACAGAGGAGCATAAGAGGAGAGAGTGTCACGTGTGTGTGTAGGAGCATGCATGGTGTTTTTGATAGGGGATCAACGAAGCCTTTTTTGATGAGGTAACTGAAGAAAGGTCTGGAAGCGAAAGAACCATATGATACCATGGGAAAGCCATCATAGAAGTGGGGATTGCAAGTTCAAAGGCATGGGGCAGGGAGCACACATGCCCTGCCAGGAAGAGGAGGAGAGGAAGGATGGGGGCGGCAAATGGTGGGACAAGATTGAGGAAGTGGCTGGAGTGCAGGCCAGGGAGGGCCTTCTCAGCCTAGGTGAGGTCTTTAGATTTCATTTTGTTTTTGGGTGCCCTTGGGTGTTTTCCAAATCACAGCCACACCATAGGACAGAGTAGAATTGCCCCATAGAATTTTCTTGACTGTAATCTTTATAGGAGCAGACTGCCATGTCTTTCTTCTGCAGAGTGACTGAGCCGGTTTGAACCATCACCCTTCTGTTGAGTGCTTAACAATTGTGGTACCAGGGCTCCTTGATTTCAGTCTTGTGAGATGTTCTGAACAGAGCTACAACATTGTTCAACTCAAGTTTGAAAATGACTGCTCCAGCTGCTGGATGGAGAAGAGACTATAGGGAAGCAGAACAGAAAGAGGGAGACCAATTGGACAAGCATGGTTGTGGAGGAAGTGGAGAGTTTTCAGATTCAGTGCATTGCTGTAAACAGTTCTTGCTCTTAGCTGCTAACCCAAAGGTCAGAGGTTCGAATTGACCCAGGGAGGTACCTCAGAGGAAAAGCGTGGTGTTCTCCTTCTGAAAAATCAGCCATTGAATATTCTGTTCTGCTTTGACACACAAGGAGTCACCATGAGTTGGAGTCAACTTGAGAACAACTTTTAAAAAAATTAAAGATGGACCAGAAGGATTTCCAAACAGAAATCTATGGAGCTGAGAGATACAGAAGGGCTGTTGTTACGTTTGCTTCTGAGTCAGTTCTGACTCCTAACAGCCCTACTGAACAGAGTAGAACTACCCCATAGAGTTTTCCAGGCTGTGATCTTTGTAGGAGAAGATTCCCAAGTCTTTTCTTCTGTGGGGCAGCTGGTGGCTTCCATTCCTGACCTTTAGCTTAGCAGCCTGAGGGTATGAGGACAGGCACTGTTGGGAAAGAGTTGTTGTTGTTGTTGTTGTTGTTATGTGCTGTCAAGTCAGACCCGACTCATAGTGACCCCTCCTTGGATTTCCGAGGCAGTATCACTATGGAAGAAGATTATCCAACCTTACTTCTGAGGAGTGGCTGGTGGGTTTGAACCGCCAGCCTTCTGGTTAGCAGTCAAATGCCTTAGGCACTATGCTACCAGAGCTCCTTGGGAAAGGGTGGGGAATGAGATCTGTTGCCTGAAAGATAAATTTCACATGTCTGCTAGACAGTCAAGTAAAAATTTTAAGTCAGCAGTTGGATATAGTGGGCCAGAGTTTAAAGGGAAGTAAAAAATAAAATAAAATAATGAAAAAAAAAAAAAAACAAGTGTCATCAAGTAGAGTCTGAGTAGAGTCTGACTCATAGCGACCCTAAAGGACAAGGTAGAACTGCCACAGACAGTTTCCAAGGTTATAAATCTTTATGCAAGCAGGTTCCTTCATCTTTCTCCTGCACAGGGATTGGTGGATTTGAACCACTGGCCTTTTAGTTAGCAGCTAAATGCTTTGACCACTATGCCACCAGAACTCAAAGGAGAAGCAGGGGTTCGATATACAAATTGGGGAGCTGTCTGCTTAGAGTCTGTACTGAGGGCCTGGAACTGCATGCGATTGCCTAGGAAATAGGTATAAAAAGAGATGGAGAAAGAGTAGCCAGTGTGGGGAGAGGGACGCCAAGAGAGCACACTGCTCACAGAACAAAGGAAAGGAGATTTCAGAAGAAACATGCTCTGTGTCAAAGGAAAAGACAGCTGACTTTGCTTTCCTTCCTCCTGGTTTTGGAGCTCTGGGGGTGTAGTGCCTAAGGCATTTGACTGCTAACCAGAAGGCTGCCCGCCCTCCATTCTTTGCCTCCTTCCTCTCTCCCTCCAGTTTTCCTTCCATCTCTTATTAGTCTAAAGAGCTATCAGGCTGGATAGTTCTGGTACTCTTTACAGAACCAAGGACCTTGGGTTCCCTCTAGATACCCCACAGTGCATGCAAAGACATAGCAGAAAAGAAAGAATCATATCTGACTACAAAATTCATCCTTGTACTCGGTTGTTGCATTAATCGCACTGCTGATACTTTCCCTCCAACTTTTATCCACGGAGAATTGAAAAGACACTCTGCATGAAGGCTCCGAATCATCACAATGTGCACATGATCACCATAAATGTCTCATTCTGGATGCATCCACTTCAATTATATATTTAATTTGCCAAGAGCTCCCCAAAGATGGGTTGTTTTGTATTCACCAGCAAAAGTATTTCCAAAACGCTTGTGGGGACAGTGATTTGCCAAAAATTCATGCAACCTTTTTTATATGAATGCAGAAAAACTTGAAGGTTATTAAGTCCACACTTCTCACAGCCCCTACAGTTACAAATTAAGCAGCTAATGAGAAGAAAAACTGCCCCTACTGCCTTATTCCCAAAGCCCCAGCCATCTGTGTGCAAGAGCACTGTGACAAATGATACTTATCACCTTTCTAACATGCCCCTTCTCTGATTATAGATTTAGATGGATAACATGACCACAAGAGTTAGGTCTCGAAGCAAGTGATCGCCTCTGGCACCTGCCGTATGCAATTCGGGTGAAATTTCCAAGAGCCAAATGAAATAATTGCAACAGGGTAAGTCTACCTCCACAAGTGAATTTATAAAAATTAAAAGGTCTGAGAAGTAATGCTCATGGACCCATTTGTCTCATTTTTTCTCATTAAGATTTAATTGAAATGAACTCTGCTAACTGTAAGGAAAGTTATATTCTTATTTTAGACCAGCAGACAAGAGAAGGTAATTTTTTAAGCATCCAAATTCTGTTGGGATCGGCTTGAAGCCCTGCTATTTCACAATGGGCAAGGGCATAAACATCCTAGTGAAATTCAAAATATAACACACATCCTTTAATCTTATCCAAATGGAACCAAGTTTTGACATTTAAGGAGCATGGACATCTGTATTTGAAGGCACAATTAAAACTGCTTTCAAACAAGCTCTAAAATGTGCATTGGCCCCCTACCATGTAAAACTAATTTAAAGGAAATGAAAAGTCAAAATATTGTCATCTAAAATAATTACCTTATACAGACAAAGTCATTCATTTAGCTGCACTTCAATATATTGTGTATGAAAGAATTAATGTGAAACACACTCTCATATGTACATAAGAGGACTTGGGAATGTAAGAATATGACAGTGTCCTCATTTGGGATTTTCTAGACTGCTAATGTGTATCTTATTTAATGTCTTGCAAGTGCTGTGATGGTGCTGGCTACCTGGAATTCCTGCTCCATGTTGTGGCCCTTTTCCTATCAGCATTGTCAAGTGGAAACACGTGTGGGAGCTGGATCATCCCAACACATCTTCTAAACTGCTCTCGTCAAAGTCATCAACACTATCCTCCTTCCTAGCCCATTGGATATTTTTCTCATTGGAGCTTTTCAGTGATGTTTGACATTCTCACCACTTCCTCCTGCTTGTATATAATACTGTCTTCTCCTTCCTGGACTTTCAGGTCTCTCTCCTGATGACCACCTTATATCTCATGTCTTCTCTTTGATCTCCTCTCAGAGTTCTTTACTTCTCTGTCTCACTCCTACCCCCCAATGTAGGTCGTCTCCTAGGATTCAACCCTAGACCCATCATCTTGCTTGAGATCTTCTCAGAAAAAAACTCTTTGACTACAGCCAATTGAATTGTATGCCCAAAAATATATGGTCAAGTCCTAACTCTTGGAATCAGTAAATATGAACTTATTTGCAAGTAGGGTCTTTACTGATGTAATGAAGTTGAAGATCTTGAGATAATATTACAAATCCAATGACTGGTCTCATTATAAGAAAAGGAGAAGACAGACACACACAGGGAAGATGGCCAGGTGGAGATGGTGGCAAAACTGGAGCTATGTTGCCACAGCCAAAGAACTCCTGGGGCTACCAAAAGCTGGAGGAAGCAAAGAACGATTCTTTCCTAGATCCTTATGAGGGAGCATCATCCTGCTCATACCTCATTCTAGACTTCTGGGTTCCAGAACTGTGAGATAATGAGCATGTATTGTTTTAAGTCCACAACTTTATGGTAATTTTTCCTACAACATCTACAAAACTAATACTTTCACCTCATTGAGACTTCAACGCTCAACTTCAACGTCTTGTTGCTGTTTTGTTGTTAGTTGCTCTGGAGTTGGCCTCTGACTCATGGTGACCTTAACTATAACAGAACAAAACACTGCTAAGTCCTGCCCATCCTCATGATCATCAGTAGGCTGTGTCAACCCATCTCATGGAAGGTTTCCCTTGATTTGTTGACCCTCACTCTACCAAATAAGATGTCCTTTTGTGGTGAGTGGTCTTCATCCTGTTGTTGTTATTTGCCATCAACTTGATTCCAACTCATGATGACCCCATGTGCATAGAGTAAAACTGTGCTCTACAGGGTTGTCAAAGCTGTGACCTTTTGGAAGCAGGTCACTAGGCCTATGTTATGAAGTGCCTCTGTGTCAGTGTGAACCACTAACCTTTTGGCTAGTATTCAAGCATTTACTCCCAGTTCAATAGTTTCAATCCAGTCCTCTCTCCTGAGATTTAGACTCTTTGACCCCCTACACCTCACCTGGGATGTCTTGCAGACACCTCACTCTCAAGAAGCACACCCATCCTATGGCTTCTGTGTATTCCTTATCAATAAATGCAGCAGCATCTGCCCAGTTACTGGTGCTGAAGGCTTGGGATGTACACTGCTATTCCAGATATACCCTAATCTCAGAGGGAGCAGCAAGATGAAGGGAGTAAGGACAGGGACACCAGAGCCTGGATGCTTGGGCTTGAATTACTTAGTAACTGTTTGAACCTGTTTTATATTGCATTACCTGTCTTCTCATCTGCCATACAGGCTAATAATAGTACTTACCACCAGTGGGTATTATGAGAGTGAAATGAATTGCTATTTGTAAAGTGCTTAGAACACTGCCTGACACATGAAAAGTTTACCAGTTGGATTCTGACTCGTGGCAACCCCATATATGTTGGAGTAGAACTGGGCTCCTTTCTTCTGAGGCATCTCTGGGGAGGTGAGACCCTTCAACCTTTCATTTAGCAGCTGTGTGCATTAACCATTTACACCACCTAGAGGCATAGCATAGTGTCTAAGGCATTTGACTGCTAACCAGAAGGCTGACGGTTCAAACCTACTAACCACTCCTCAGAAGGAAGGTTGGGCAATCTACTTTTGTAGTGATACTGCCTCAGAAATTCAAGGAGGGGTTGCTATGAGTCAGGGCCGACTCAACAGCACATAACAACAACAACAGGGGCACCACATGCAAAGTACTGTTGATTTATTTTAAAATAATATTTTTATACATTTACCACCTTTTGGAACTCTTCTGCTTCTTGACTGAAACTCAAGTTTAGCACAACCCCATCCTCATCCTGGAAAGAAAACACAGGAAGAGCCAGGTGGCTCTGAAGTGTCTGTGTGCATGTGTCCAGGGTCCCAGAAACCCATGTTATGCTTGAGTTCCATAGTTTTCCTGTTGACTAACTTAGCCACCTTCATCTGCATGCTTCTGATACCAAGAGTCACCCATTTCCCTCCCCTGAAGTGCAACTCTTGTCTTCCTGTCTTCTTGTCCTTGCTTGCCCATTTTCCCGAATTGAAATCCACTTAGATGCGTTCTCTTCCAGACACTCCACTCATCCCGCGGGGTGCATTGTAACCATCTGTCAATTATCTGTCTTTCTCATTAGACTGTCAGCTCTTTGAAAGCAGGAATTGTGTTTTATTCCTATCTGCACCTCAAACACTTGGAGCACTGCCTGGCAGCGTGTGAAGACACAGGGCATCTTTGTAAAAGGGATAACCATCTGTTAGCAGCTTTTGCATTCCGCCCAGGCAATGAATGTCAGGGTCAGCCTGAAAAAGGATCCTGGCTACCAAATTATAGCCCTAACATCCTCCCTGTCAACAATTAGCTGACAGCCTTTTGGGAAATGTAATCATCACTCATTATTTGGATTCCAACAAAGCACAACACCCTCCTGTCTGATTTGATTATATGCATACTGTATTTCACAAATAAAACAGCTATGTGTGCCAGTGGCAGTGATGTGATGCTATGGAGATTAAGGACAAGGAATAGGATTTCTGGAACATTAAGGGCATCCAGCAAGACCTAAAGACCTATTGCCTAGAAGCAAACGAAAAAAATAGAAGCATGACATCTTATAAGATTAGGAGGTATTGGAGTACCAACGTCTTTTTGGGGGCTGGAACCAACTTTATTCAGTTGTGATGAATAAAGTAGTGATACAGGAACTTGATATAAACCACTCTTCTGTTCAAAACTCTTTCTGGAAATCAGGGAGTCAACGAGAAAACACTTTCTAAGACTATCTTGCAACCTTAATTTCTGTTCAACGTTTTACCTAAATGCCTGGTCCACAGCCTCAAGGAAGGCTCAGTGGTTTATTGCTGGGGCAATAAACAGTATAGAGCAAGGCCAGTGTCTCCCCTATAGGAGACAGTTACCATTAGGAATTGTACCAGGTTTGGGTGGCTACTCTGAACAAGGGAGCTCTGGTAGCATAATGCCTAAAGCACTTGACTGATAACCAGAAGGTTGGTGGTTCAAACCCACCAACCACCCCTCAGAAGGAAGGTTGGGCAATCTACTTCCATAGTGATACCGCCTCGGAAACCCAAGGAGGGGTCGCTATGAGTCGGGTCTGACTTGAGGGCAAATAACAACAACAACAACACTCTTAACAAGACCCACTTCACTGATCCTTTCAGCAATTTCTTGAAGGACGGATAGGAAAACATGAAGGGACTCCCTTTCTCTTAAACCTAACATCTGTCTGCCAGGAAATCCTGTTGATCCAAACTTTACAATTGATCCAGGGGAACCATCTCCACTGCTATTACCCTGGTCTCAGCCACCATCATTTTTGCCTGGATATTTGTAGCAGCCCTGGCTAGTCTCCCTACTGCCACTCATGTCCATCTTTCATCTACTCTCAACTCAGTGGTCAGAGTTTTCCTAAAGTAGGCCATTTCACTTCTCAGTTGAAAGCCTTGACTGTCTCCCAGATTAAAACCCAGTAGCTCATTGGTGGTATAGTGGATGAATTCTTGCCTTTTGTGCAGCAGATGTGGGCCCAATTCCTGGCAAACGTATCTCATGTACAAGTACCATCTGTCTGCCAGTGTTAGCTCGTGTGCCGCTGTGCTGCTGAACAGGTTTCCACAATTTCCAGACTAAGAGAGACCAGGAAGAAAGGTCTGATGGCCTACCCCTGCACCCCCCACAAAAAAAAAAGCAGCCACTGAAATGCCTATGCATCTGATCCACAAAGGATTATGGAGATGGCACAGGAGTGGGCAACATTTCATTTCACTGTGAATGGGATCGCCATGAATTGGGGACCGACTTGACAGCAACTAACAATGGGAAGAAAAGGAACTTGTGGTATAAACAGAGAAGGAAAACAACCATGAGAACCATTTCATATTTATAAGATTGGTGAAAATTCCAATACAAAGTGTTGACAAGGATGAGCGTGACAGGACTCTCATTACTTTCTTAGTGAGAGAAGAAACTGGCACAACTCTTTGGAAAACAAAGCTTCAGATGCAGAGAATGCTTGACACAATAGTTCTGCTCCTGGGTGTATACCCTTGAGGTATTTTGTACACCTAAACAGGACCATGTAGAGAAGGATGTTCAAAGCAACATATTTTATAATAGCAATAAAGTTGGAAAATACCTAAATGTCTATCAATAGGAACAATGTATATGCAAATTGTGCATATTCATACCACTTAACTACTTACAGCTGTTGTTGTTAGGTGCCACCAAGTCAGTTCTGATTCATAATGACTCTGTATACACAGTTCCTGGTTCCATCCCATCTTTACACACACTGCTGTGTTTGAGGCCGTTATTGCAGCCACTGTGTCAGTCCATCTTGTTGAGGTCCCTCCTCTGTTTTGCTGACCCTCTACTTTACCAAGCAGGATATCCTTCTCCAGGGACTGGTCCCTCCTGAGAACATGTCCAAAGTATGAGAAACAAACTCTCACTGTTCTCACTTCAAAGGTGCATTCTGACTATACTTCTAAGACAGATTTGTTCATTCTTCCAGCAGTCTATGATTTATTCAATATTCTTTGGCAATATCATAATTCAATAGATCAACCCTTCTTTGGTCTTCCTTACTCATTTTCAGCTTTCACAAGACCTCTTTAAAGTGACATCTTTGCTTTTTAACACTTCAAAGAGGTCTTTTGTAGTCAATGTGCCCAATTCAATATGTTGTTTGATTTCTTGACTGCTCCTTGACGTTGATAGTGGATCCAAGTAAAATGAAATTCTTGGCAACTTCAATCTTTTCTTTATTTATCATTTTGTTGTTTATTGGTCCAGTTGTGAGGATGTCTGTTTACATTATGTTGAGGTGTAATCCATACTGAAGGCTGTAGTCTAAGATTCATTAGTAAGTGCTCCTCCTTTTCAACAAGCAAAGTTGTTATTTGCATATCACATGTTGTTAACGAGTCTTCCTCCAATCATGATGTCATGTTCTTCTTCATAGAGTACAACGTCTCAGATTATTTGCTCAGCATACATATTGAATAAAATGGTGAAAAGATGCAACCCTGTTGCACACCTTTCCTGAGTTTGAACCATGAAGTATCTCCTTTTTCTGTTCAAATGATGACTTTTTGGTCTATGTACAGTTTCCTCAGGAACACAAAAAAATAAAGTGTTCTGGAATTCCTATTCTTTGAAATGTTTCCCATAATTTGTTATGATCCACACAGTCAAATGACTTTGCATAGTCAATAAAACAAAGATACATGTCTTACTGATATTCTCTACTTTTTAGCCAAGATCCATATGGCATCAGCAATGATATCCCTCATTCCATGTCCTCTTCTGAATTGGGCTTCAATTTCTGGCAGTTCCCTGTCAATGTACTTTGGCAATGATTTTTGAATTATCTTTAGTATAATTTACTGTGATATTAATGATATTGTTCAATAATTTCCACATTCTGTTTTATCACCTTAATTTGGAATGGGAACAATTATAGGTCTCTTCTATCAGTTGGCCAGGTAGCTGTCTTCCAAATTCCTTGGCATAGATCAGTGAGCATTTCCAGTATTGCATTCATTTGTTGAAACAGCTCATTTGCTATTCATTCAATTCCAGGAGCCTTGTTTATCACCAATGGCTCCAGTTCCACCAGTTTTTGATCATATGCTACCTCCTGAAATGATTAAACATTGACCAATTCTTTTTGGTACAGTGACTCTGTGTATTATTTCCATCTTCTATTGATGTTTCCTACATTATTCAGTTTTTTGCCCATGTTGTTGCTAGATGCTGTCAAGCCGGTTCTGCCTCAAGTTGGTTGGGCCCATTTTTGCAGCCTCTGTGTGAATCCATCTCATGGAAGGTCTTTCTCTTTTTTTGCTGACCCTGTACTTTACCAAGCATGATGTCCTTCCTGAAACATGTCACAAGTATGTGAGACAAAGTCTCTATATCCTGGCTTCTAAGGGGCATTCTGACCATATTTCTTCCTAGACAGACTTGTTCACTTTTTTGGTAGTTCATGGTATAATCCATATTCTTTGCCAACACCATTATTCTAAAGCAGTAATTCTTTTCTTTCTTTCTTTTTTTTTTTTTTTGGTCTTATTTATTCATTGCCCAGCTTTTACACCTTTGCTTTTAAACACTTTAAAGAGGCCTTTTGCAGGAGATTTGCCCAGTGCAATACGTTGTTTAATTTCTTTTCTGCTGCTTCCATATACTTCAATATTGCAGCTTGAGCCTTGAATTATTTCTTCAGGTCGTTCAGCATGAGAAACACTGAGTGTGTTCTTCTCTTTTGGTTTTCTGACTCTAGATCTTTGCACATTGCATTATAATACTTGACTTAGTCCACTCGAGCTGCCCTTTGAAATGTTCTGTTCAGCTCTTCTACTTCACCATTTCTTCCATTTGCTTTAGCTACTCTCCATTCAAGAGCCAGTTTCAGAGTCTCTTCTGACATCCATTTTGTTCTTTTATTTCCTGTCTTTTTAATGACCTTTTGCTTTCTTCATGAATGATGTCCTTGATGTCATCCTACAACTCATCTGGTCTTCAGTCATTAGTGTTTAGTGCTTCAAATCTATTCTTGAGATAGTCTTTAAATTCAGGTGGGATATCCTCATGGTTGTGTTTTGGCTCTTGTGGACTTGTTTTAATTTTCTTCAGCTTCAACTTGAACTTGCATATGAGCAATGGATAGTCTGTTCTGAAGTCGGTTCCTGGCCTTGCTCTGACTGATGATATTGAGCTTCTCCATCCTCTCTTAGCACAGTAGTCAACTTGATTCTTTTGTATTTGTTCTGGTGAAGTCCACATGTATAGTCTCCACTTGTGTTGTTGAAAAGAGTTATTTCTAATGAGTAGTTGTTGATATTGCAAACTGGTATCTATCATTCAATCTCTGGTGTCATTTGCATTATCAAGGCTGTATTTTCCAACTACTGATCCTTCTTTGTTTCCAATTTACACATTCCAATCACCAGTAATTATCAATGCATCTTGATTCCATTTTTGATCACTTTTAGACTGCAGAGGTTGATAAAAAGAAGAAGAAGAAAAAAAACAAACCTTTATTCTCTACATCTTTTTCATCATTGGTTGCTGTGTAAAGTTGAATAATATTCACAGTGACTGGTCTTCGTTGTAGGTGCATGGATATCATTCCATCACTGACAGTGTTGTAGTTCAGGATAGATCTTGAAATGTTCTTCCTGACAATGCATGCCACAATCTTTCTCTTTGTCATCCCTGTCATAGTAGACCATATGATTGTCTAATCCCAAATGGTCAATACCAGACCATTTCAGATCATAGTGCTTCAAGAGTTACATTTTATTTTTTTACAACTTCCAACTTTTCTTGATTTACACTTCATACATTCCACATTCTAATTATTAATGGATATTTGCCCATTCTTCTCATTTTGAGTCATGCCACACCAGCAAATTAAGGTCCTGAAAGTTTTATTCTATCCTTATCATTAAGGCCAACTCTACTTTGAGGAGGCAGGTCTTCCCCAATCATATTTTGAGTGCCTTCCTCCATGAGGGGTTCATTTTTAAGCACTGTATCAGACAATATTCTATTGCTATTCATGAAGTTTTCACTGGCCAATATTTTTAGAAGTAGATCAACAGGTCCTACTTCCTAGCTCTGGTGGCACTGTGCTTAAGGTACTGGCTGCTAATCAAAAGGTAGGCAGTTCAAACTGCTCCACAGGAGGAAGGTGGAGCAATCGAATTCCAAGAAGATTTACAGCCTTGGGAACCCGATGGGAGTCACTATGAGTCAGAATTAACTTGATCACAGTCGGCTGGGCTTCTAACAAACTTAAAAAAAGAAAAAAAAAAAAAAAAAACACCCCTCAAGCATCCCTTCTTTTTAGCATTCAACCATTCCAACCACATAGCACTCAGCCTTCTTTCCTATTTGCTACTTGGTATAAGTGTGAAACAAAGGATGTCCATGGAACAAAAAATAGTCTGCTTCAAACATGGTTTAAAATGATGCTTACTGCTCTTCTCACATCCTAGCCCCAGGTCCACTCAACCACATAGCACAATTTCTCCTGTTTCAGATGGGAATATCCAAAGCACAAATTTCCCAGCAGCCAGCTGCTTTAAAACCCAGTCTAATACATGTCTCTCCTCTTACGAAGATCAAAGTTACAACTCTCAACCATCCTCTGTATTGCAACTCTGCAAACATTCCTTCAAGTTCCCTTTTTGCCACTTTCTGACTTGAATGACTGAGAACAAATAAGCTAAAATCAAAGGAATGGACAGTTACAAGGACAAGCTGAGAAAGGACCTGTCCAACTTATCACAGCCTGAGACACAAGACAGAACTGGGCAGAGTGGGGCCTGGAGGTGGAGGGCACCAAGTCCACCCTGGGCATGTTCCACTCCCTGGTCCAAAGTGCTCAGTCCCCAGATTTACAATCACTTTCACACATCCAGGGTCTCCACATCACTGTGTACTCCGAGACCCACATCAAAGCAGGAATAGCCCTTCTCTGGCATTAAGTAGGTAAAGAGTACTTTTTATCTTACAGATTAAGGTCCCTGACTGGGAAAAACAGTTTCACTTGGCTGGTAACTGAAAGGCTGGGAGTTCAAACCCAACCAGCAGCACTATGGAAGAAAAAGCCTTGTGATCTGGTTTCATAAAGATTATAGCCAAGAAAACTTTTTGATTCTCTGTTCTACTCTGTAACACACAGTGTCACCATAAGTTGGAATAAACTTGATGGCACAAGACAACAACAACAACAACAACAACAACAACAAACCCAAAACATGGTCTTCTTTTCTCTATTTTAGAGGTGTGGAAACTGAGACACAGGGTTGTTTCTTTCTTTTTTTTTTTTTTTTTTTTAATATCAAGTGTTGTACCTTGACCATGATGGCACAGTCAAAAAGAACCATTAAAGCTGGTACTTCTGAACCTGGTCTCCTAAGCATGTTCTGTTTCCTAACATTTGCCATAGGTATAAGTTCCTCTTTCTTGAAAAGTGTCCTGCCCTGTCCCACCTTATCTGCTCTGAACAGTAAAGAGCTGGCATTTAGAGAGGGCATCAGATGTCTCGGGTTCTGTTCTAAGCCTTGTGCATGAAAATGTTCATTTATTTCTCACCACAGAAAGGTACCATTATTATATCTATTTTATACCTGAGCAGACTGAGACCTGAGACTTTAAGTGATTTGCCTAAGGTCACCCAACTAGCTAACAAGTTGGCCATCTGGGGATTCCTACCTAAACCCTCCAGCCCTTAGCCACCACCCTCTGGATTTTGGAACCAGTGTTAGAAGTTGGGAGTCCCTCCTCTACGTCTCTCTCTCCCTCACATCTAATTATTGTTGTTAGTTGCCTTCTAGTCAGCCCCATCTCATGGTGACCTATGTGAAACCACAAAACATTGCCTGATCCTGGGCTGTCTTCGTGATCATCCATATGTTTGAGTTCTTTTTTGCAGCTATTCTGTCACCCCATCTCATTGGAGGTTTCTCTCATTTTCCCCGACCCTCTACTTTACCAAATATGGCGTCTTTCTCTAGAGAGGGTCTTTTCCAATGATGTGTCCAAAGTGAGCAAGCCAAAGTTTCTCCATCCTCACTTCTGAGGACCATTCTGGATTTCATCTAAGATGGATTTGTTCTCTGGCAGTCCATGAGGTGTTCAATACTCTTTACCAACACTGCAATATGAATGCCTCAATTCTTCTTTCGTCTTTCTTTTTCATCATTCAGATTATTATGATTTTAATTAAATGGCCCAAATGTCACTTGAAATCCACCCCCTCCTTTTCGTTCCCATTGGGGGTTGTCCTTCTTCATGATCTCACCCTTTCTCCCCTGTAGAAGCCGCTCTTCCCTGCCCTCAAATCATCACCATGCAGCTGCAGAGTATCTGTAAACCACTACGTCTCAAAGTTGCATGTTGTTGTTGTTGTTGTTATGTGCTGTTGAGATGGCCCTGACTCACAGTTACTGCTCCTTGAGTTTCCGAGGTGGTATCACTATGGAAGTAGATTGCCCAACCTTCCTTCCGAGGAGTGGCTGGTGGGTTTGAACCTCCAGCCTTCTGGTTAGCAGTCAAGTGCCTTAGGCACTGTGCTGCCAGACCTCCTCAAAGTTGCATACACACTGGAATCACCTGAAAAGCTTCCAAATGTACTGTTCTATGGATCCACCCTAAAGATTCCATTCAATTGACCTGGGGTGTGGCCTGAGCCCCAAGAGTTTTAAAATCTTCCCAAAGTGATTCTAACATTTGTTAGGGTTTGAGAAACATTGTTTTCAGCCACAGATACAGGTTTAAAACATGTCCCTTATTTATTAGAAGTACATTCATGATGATGGGACAGTCCAAATTCCTTAGCATGGCAGATGCTATGCCTTGCAAAGGCCTCAATGTCGATTTCTAAACTCATCTTTTAACGCTTTCCAACACACACACACACACACACACACACACACACTCCAACCATACCTATGTATTTCATGCTTTCTGAATATACCATGGTTTTTTGTGTGTGTGCTTCTAGGCCTTGGCACATTCTGTTCCCTCTGCCTGGAATGCTGATTCTCTTCCTGCCAAGATTCCATTCATTTTTCAAAAACTTGATTAACTATTCCTCTACTGGGAGGCTTTCTCTGGCCCTCCAACAGCATTGGTAGTTCTTTCCCTCGTGCTTGCTGAAGAGTGGGCCTATATTTTCACTCTAACACTTGTCCCAATGCATAAGAAGTAGTTTAGATTCCAATACCCTCCTTTATTGTGCTGTGTTCTCTAAACATGCCTTCCAAGGCCTCCATCCTTGCCACCTTTCGAATCTAATCTCAAGTCACTCTTTCCCTCACTCCATACTCCAACCTTTCCTCTTCCTGAAAAAAAGCCTTTATCAGGATTGATCCCCGAGGCTGTACTTTTCTCCTCTTGCTCTTTCCTGGTTAAAAAATCTCATCCTAGAGAACTCAGTAAGATCAATTTCTCAGGGAAGTCTTCTAAGATCTCCCACTAGATTGGAAGTGAGTTTCCTTTTTATATTCACTCCTAAGATTATGTTCTTTTTCCGAGATGGGACAGACTTCATTTGAAATTATGCACACATATGTGTGGGAGTATTTGGTCAATGCCTCCTCACTAGACTATAACTATCTGAAAACAAAAATGACAACTGTTTCTGCTCCTATTTCCAGCATCCCAGCACCTAGATCAGTAACTGATACCTAGTAGAACCACTTGTCATCAAGTCGATTCTAATTCATTGCGACCCCAACACATGGTGACCCCATGTGTGTCGAATAGAACTGTGCTCAGTAGGGTTCTCAGTTGCTGATTTTACAGAAGTAGATCACCATGCTTCTTCTCAGAGGTGCCTTGTTATACCCAAACTTCCAACCTTTTGGTTAACAGCCAAGTGCATTAACAGTTTGCACCAACCAAGAACTCCTTGGCATCTAGTTATTGTTGTTGTTAGGTGCCATCGAGTTGTCTCAGACTCACAGTAACTCTGTGTAGAACAGAATGAAACACTGCCTGGTTCTGCACCAGCCTCATGATCCTTGTTATACTGAGCCCATCGTTGCAGCCACTGTGTCAATCCATCTTGTTGAGGGCCTTCTCCTTTTTCATTCACCCTCCACTTTACCAAGCATGATATCCTTCTCCAGAGAATGGTCCCTTCTGACAACATGACCAGAACAGGTGAGATGAAGTCTGTTCATTCTCACTTCCAAGGAGCATTCCGGGTGCACTTCTTAGTAGGCATTCTACAAACACTTACTTGATTAATGAATGAAGACCCAACAAGTAGTTGTTGTTGTTGTTTGTCATTGAGTCAGACCCCGACTCATAGCGACCCCTCCTTGGGTTTCTGAGGCAGTATCACTACAGAAGTAGATTGCCCCAGGTGGTGCTCAATATAATTTTGTTGTTGTTGTTGTTAACTAAACTGAATGAGAGCAAGAAACTCTTTGTTTTCAAAATCCCTGGGCTTTGGCAAAGAGTGGAAACTCAATTATTTAGAGTATTATCAAAGCTAATGAATATTCCTTTGACTTCATCTAGTAATCAGCATTTTAAGTATATCATAAGTATTTTTCTCCATCATAAAACCATGAGCAATAAAGACTATTCACGTAGTCACTGCTACAATTAGAAATTGCCTAAAGCCACTGGGAAATTAATAAGGAAATAATGGTTTTCAGAGGGGTGAAAGATTTCTCAGAAGAGAAAACCTGGGCAAAGACGTGTAGTTAACAGTTGAATCAACATGGACATGTGGTAAAGGAAAACACGACCAGAGCTACTTTTGTTTAAACTAGGCCCCTTCCCTACCATTTAGAGTTGTACATAATAAAGGCAAACTACCAAACACTTTTAGGGAGGAAGAAATAACAAAAGAACATTACTTAGACTAAGATTTTTGAGAAGGCACATTCTGGAGTTTTTTGGAAGACTCTATGGGTAGAAAACCTAAGTTAACCTTTATTAAAGGGGTTTAAAAAAAAATTCTAAGTTTTAGTTTTATCATATGCAGAGACAATTTCAGAGCGCTATATTAAAATGTTGGCAACACTTCCCTTCAATAATGAATTTGTAGAATTTTCATAAGCAGACAATCTCCCACAGTATTAAAGGCATTGGTCCCTATATGTACCTCTGAGCATTAAAACTTTTTGGTATTAAAAACCCATATGTCATGTTTCAAGAGGTTCTTTGGGGCCATGTACCAATTTACAAAACCCAGTGTTATTAAAAAAAACATTTAAAAACACTCACTCAGAGATTCTAATAAAAAGAAGTTGTAAAAGTGTAACAGAAAGTGTATACCAGAATTAAGTGATCAACACAATAACACTTAAGGAAAATGAAGACACGGAGAGGCACACAAGAGGTACAGACAACAAAGGTAAACACTTTTACATATACAATATTGCATCATTAGTAATAATAAACATGAATCTATAGGTGGATATGTAGGTAGACAGGCTAAATGATCAGGTATGTCTAGACAATGGGTATATATATACCCATGACTATATATATAACCATGACTATATATAAGTTTAGGAGCTCTGGTAGCATGGTGCCTAAAGCACTTGACTGCTAACCAGAAGGCTGGCGGTTCAAAGTCACCAGCCACTGCTCGGAAGGAAGATGGAGCAATCTACTTCCGTAGTGACACTGCCTCAGAAACCCAAGGAGGGGTCGCTATGAGTCAGTCCAAATTGACAGCACGTAACAACAACAACAATATATAAGTTTGGCAGATGATAGTGTCTAAGGCATTTGATTGCTAACCAGAAGACTGGTGTTTCAAACCCATCAGCCACTCCCCAGAAGAAAGATTGGGCAATCTACTTTGGTAGATAAACTGCCTTGGAAACCCAAGGAGGAGTCGCTGTGAGTCGGAAAATAACTCGAAGGAAGTGAGTTTTTTTTTTTTTTTTTAATATGAATGTCCATATATACAATAAAGCTAACAGGGGCAACATTATGATAACTTCGGCACAGCTAATCACCCTGAGACACTGAGTCACTGGGCCTGTGGGTTTGGGACCATGGTTGTGGGGGACATCAAGCTCAATGGCATAACATGCTACACCTTGAGGACTAAGGTGCACCTGACACAAGCCATGGTATTTTCAGTTACCTCATATACATGTGAAACCTGGACAATGAATAAGGAAGACTGAAGAAGAGTCAATACTTTTGAGTTGTGGTGCTTGCAAAGAATGCTGAAAGTACCATGGACTGCTAGAAGAACTAACAAATCTGTCCTAGAAGAAGTGCAGCTGGAATGCTCTTTGGAAGTGAGAATGGCCAGACTTTGTCTCATCTACTTTGGTCATGTTGTCAGAAGGGGCCATTCTTTGGAAAAAGATATCATTCTTGGTGAAGTGGAGGGTCAACAAAATAGGCGAAGACCCTCAATAAGATGGATTGACACGGTGGCTACAATGATAGGTTCAGGTATAGCAAAGATCATGGAGCTGGCTTAGTACTGGGTGGTGTTTCATTCTGCTGTGCATAGGGTCGCTTTGAGTTGGAGACGACTCGATGACACCTAACAACAACATTATACCAAAACTGTGTTGTCCATCCTGTTTTGGTAGCAACTGGGGTCTTAAAAGCCTACAAGTGGCCATCTAAGATGGAACAATTGGTCTCTTGTCCAGAGAAAAGAATGAAGAAAATCAGAGACACAGGGAAACAATTAGTCCAAGTGACTAGTGGACCCTGCAAACCTCAGCCTATATGACCCTGAGACCAGAAGAACTAGATGGTGCCAGCTACCACTATAAACTACTCAGAAAGGGATCAGGATAGAAGATCCTGGATAGAGTGGGAGAAAAATGTGGAACAAAAGTCAAAATCATAAAAAAAAAAAAAAAGGTCCAGGCTTACTGGTCTGATAGAGACTGATAAAACCTCTGAGGCTATAGCCCCTACTCATCCTTTGGGACTGGAATTGAATGTACTCCCATGGCTTCCAGCCAAACAATAGAAAGATGCATAAAGTGAACATTTAAACCAGGTAGGTACTCCTCAGAAAAATCAATGATGGGCAATCACAAAGGCAGTATTTGCACAGAGAGATAGTTCAGAGGGCAGGAATGCACAGGAAAGAAGGACACAGAGAAAAGGTCACGGCAGAGAGGAACTGGGAAGTGAGCTGTTTCGATATGGAGATTGTAATCTGTCATGAAACAAAATGTATGTAAACTTTGTCTGGAAAATGAATGTGCTCTGTAAAATTTCACCCAAATCACAATTATATATATATAGGAAAGAAATAGAAGGCTGTTTCTCATATATATATACATCTATCTCTCTCTCTATATATATGTATGTATGTATGTATGTATGTATGTAAATTGTGATTTGGGAGCTCTGGTGGTGTAGTGCCTAAGGCATTTGACTGCTAACAAGAAAGCTGGTGGTTCAAACCCATCAGCTACTCCCCAGAAGGAAAGTTGGGCAATCT
>NW_006921849.1:1637098-1648078 GCF_000298275.1 Orycteropus afer afer | reverse complement strand
TATGACAAAGAACTAGAAGGCACTCTCATCACTTTAGCCCTGACTCTGGGCACCAAATATCTCCTCATAGTGAGACATTCACAGAGCCCGTGCAGTACTCAAATAAGAGTTGGGTTTTTTTAGAGCATCTCCATGTTGTTCTTTTTAGAATCCACAGAAGTTTTGACATCAAAGCATCTCAATGAGTAGCAAAATAGAACACACCGTGAATTGGAAGAATTATCTGAATGCGAGTGTTAGATATCATCAGTCTTGCCGTGTTGTGACTAGGTCCCAGGCTCCCTTCTCCAAACTCCTCATCCTTTCTTCCTGGGTTTTGACCTCCATAATTATAACAAGGGCTTATTCACCAGATGGTCATAAGATTCACAATTGAGATCCAACCACATTTTGACAACTCTACTCGGATGTCTCAAATGCCTTCAAACTGAACATATCAAAAACAAGCAAACAAACAAAAAACATAGCATCTACTCATACTAACCATCCCATGCCCTTCTCAAATGAAATATTCTTTCTATACATATTTGGTGAAAGGAACCAGTGTCCAGCCTGATCTACAAACTGAAACCCACAGAGCATAGTTGACACCTCCATCTACTTCATACCCTCATCCAACTTAAGGACCCTGTGGTAACTTTTTTCTTCTAAGTACATGCACTTCTCTCACTTAGACCTCAGTAGCCCTCGAAGTGGTCTTCATTTCAACAGCTTTTTTATTGATTTATAATAAATCTCTTAAAATTTTATGGTATCTGTCCATATCCCCAGCCTCAGGTTGAAATTTGCTCCCCATTTTGCTCTATAGTTACCCAGACAAACTAACCTTCTTTGAGACTGTTAAGCATATAAAGCTTCCAGCCTCCACAGGAATTTTATTTCTTTCCAAGGTGCTTTCCCCTTTACCTCCCGTCATTCTCCTTTATCTAGTTAAGAGTCACTTCCTCTGATCTCCATGACTACACCTAATTCCCTTTTATTTTCTTTCATGCAACATGTGCCTCTACTTCCTAGCACTTACTACAATTGTAATTCAGTCAAAAGATTTATTCATTCAACATTCAATGTGTACAAGTCTCATTTGTTAAGCCATTTTGAAAGGAGGACCATCTAAAATGACCAATTGACTAGAACAAGAAAAGTGTCAGGAAGCCACCCTCCACAAACAAACAAACAAACAAACAAAAAAACAGGCCTAGGTGGTTTATCAGGGATATTAGGGAATTAGTTGATTTCATAGAAGAATTACAAAAACTATTGAAAGAGAGATAATTTCAATGCCACTCAATTTTTTTTCTGGAAAATCAAAAGAAGGGAATTTTCAAAGTATTCACGAGGCTGTTGTGGTTAGGAGCAGTGGAGTCAGCTCTGACTCATAGCAACCTTATGTACAACAGAATGTACACTGCCTGGTCCTGTGCTAGCCTCACAATCCTTGCTGTACCTGAGCTCATCGTTGCAGCCACTGCGTCAATCTATCTCATTGAGGGGCTTCCCCTTTCTGTGTGACCCTCCACTTTACAAAGCATGATATCCTTCTCCAGGGAATGGTTCCTTCTGACAATACGACCAAAGTAGGTGAGATGAAGTCTGGCCATCTCTCTTCCAAGGAGCATTCCCGCTGTGCTTCTTCAAGGCAGGTCTGCTCGTTCTTCTGACAGTCCACGGTATTTTCAGTATTCTCTGATAACAACACAACTCAAGAGCATCACCTCTTGTTGGGTCTTCTTTATTCACTGTCCATCTTTCATATGCATATGAGGCAACTGGAAATACCATGCCTTGGATTAGGTACACCTTAGGAGCTCTGGTGGTGAAGTGCCTAAGGCATGTGACTGCTAACCAGAAGGCTGGAGGTTCAAACCCACCAACTACTCCTCAGAAGGAAGGCTGGGCAATCTACTTCCGTAGTGATGCTGCCTTGGAAACCCAAAGGGGGGTCACTGTGAGTTGAATCCCACTTGACACCAGTGAGTTTGTTTTTTTTGTTTGGCTTTAGTTTTCAGAGTGACGTCTTTGCTCTTCACCAACTTTAAAGAGGTCTTTTGCTGCAAATTTGCCCAGAGCAGTACTTCATCTGATTTCTTGACTACTGCTTCCACAGGTGTTTATGGTGAATACAAATAATGTGAAATCTTTAACAACTTAAATCTTTTCTCCATTGATGGTGTTGCTGATTATTGGTCCACTTGTGAGGATTTTCATTTTATTTTGAGGTGTAATCCATACTGCAGACTGTAGTCTTTAGTCTTCCTCAGTAAGTGCTTCATCTTCACTTTTATCAATCAAGGTTGTATCATCTGCATATTGCAGGTTGTTAGTGAGTTTTTCTCCAATCCTGAATCCATGTGTTTTTCATATAGTGCAGCTTCTTGGATTATTTGCTCAGCACACAGATTGAATAAATATGGTGAAAGGATATAACCTTGACATACATCCTCCCTGATTTTAAACATGCAGTATCCCCTTGTTCTGTTTGAATAACAGCTTCCTGGTCTACGCCCAGGATCCTGAAGAGCACAATTAAGTGTTCTGGAATTCCCATTCTTCTCAAAGTTATCCATAATTTGTTATGATCCACACAATTGAATGCCTTTGCATAGTCAATAAAATACAAGTAAACATCTTTCTGATATTCTTTGTTTCAGCCAAGATCCATCTGACATCAGTGACGATAACCCTCATTCCAGTCCTCTTCTGAATCCAGCTTGCATTTCTGGAAGTTCTCTGCTGCAATCATTTTTTAATCATCCTCAGTAAAATTTTACTTGCGTGTGATATTTATGATATCATGTGATAATTTCCATATTCTGTTTTATCACCTTTTTTGCAATGGGTACAAATATGGATCTTTTCCAGTCAATTGGCCAGGTAGCATCTTTTTTGTTGAAACATCTCAACTGGTATTCTGTCAATTCCTGGAGCCTTGTTTTTCACCAATTCCTTCAGTGGAGCTTCAACTTCTTCCTTCAATACCATTGGTTCTTGATCATGTGTCATCTCCTGAAATAGTTGAACATCGATCAATTCTTTTTTGTACAGTGACTCCATATATCTTTCATCTTCTTTTGATGCTTCTTGCAACATTCAATATTTTGACCACAGGATCTTTCAATATTGCAACTCAAGGCTTAAATTTTTCTCCACTTCTTTCATCTTGAGAAATGCCAAGCATTTACTTCCCTTTGGGTTTTCTAACTCTAGGCCTTTCCACATTTCATTATAATAATTGACTATCTTCTCAAGCTGCTCTTTGAAATTTTCTATTCAGCTCTTTTATTTTGTTATTTCTTCCATTTGCTTTAGCTACTATCCATTCAAGAGCAAGTTTCAGAGTCTCTTCTGACATCCATTTTAGTCTTTTCTTCCTTTCTTATATTTTTAATGACCTTTTGCTTTCTTCTTGTATGATATTCTTGAGGTCATCCCACAGTTCTTCAGGTTTTCAGTCATTGGTTTTCAATGTGTCAAACCTGTTCTTCAGATGGTCTCTAACTTCAGGTGGGATGTAATCAAAGTCATATTTTTGCTCTCATGGACTTCTTTTAATTGTCTTCAGCTTCAACTTCAACTTGCATATTTGCAGTTGATGGTCTGTTCCACAATCAGTTCCTGGCCTTGTTTTAGCTGAAGATATTGAACTTCTCCATTGCCTCTTTCCACAGATATAGTCGATCTGATTTCTGTGTATCCCATTTGTTGAGGTCCACATGTCTAGCCATCATTTATATTGTTGAAAAAAGTTATTTGCAATGAATAAATTTCTGTTTTGCAAAATTCTATTATGCAATCTTCAGCGTCATTTCTATCACCCAGGCCATATTTTCCAACTGCTGATGATTCTTCTTTGTTTCCAACTTTTGCATTCCAATCATCAGTAATAATCGATACATCTTGATTGCATGTTTGGTCAATTTCAGACTCTAGATGTTGATAAAAATCTTCAATTTCCTCATCTTTCACTTTAGTGGTTGGTGCATAAATTTGAATAATAGTAGTATTAATTGGCCTTCCTTGTACTTGTATGTATATTATCTTATCACTGACAGCATTGTACTTCAGGATGGATCTGGAAACATTCTTTATAACAATGAATGTCATGCCATTCCTCTTCAATTTGTCATTCCCAGCATAGTAGACCATATGATTGTCTAATTCAAAATGGTCATTACCAGTCCACTTCAGATCATTAATGTTCAGAATATCAATCTTTATGTGTTCCATTTAATTTCTGACAACTTCCAATTTTCCTAGATTCATGCTTTGCACATTTTATGTTCCAAATATTAATGGATCTTTACATCTGTTTATTTCCATTTTGAGTTGTGCCCCATCAGCAAATTTAGGTCCCAAAAGCTTCACTCCATCTATGTCATTAAGGTTTACTCTATTTTGAGGAGGCAGCTCTTCCTCATTGCCTTCCGACATGAGGTGTTCATCTCAGACAATGTTTCAGGGCTATTTATAAAGTTTTCCAGTACTATATCAGACAGTGTTTCACTGATATTCATATGGTTTTCTCTGGCCAGTTCTTTGAGAAATGGATCATCCCTTCCTTCTTCCCAGTCTGTCCTAGTCTGGAAGCTCTGCCCCAACCTGCCCATCATGGGTGACCCTGCTGGTATTTGTAATACTAGCCTGCAGCTTCACAGCAACACACAAATCACCACAGTATGACAACCTGACATATGAGTGGTCCATGAGGCTAGATAATCATTAATATCCAAAACTGACAAAGATATCACAAAAAGGGAAGTTTTAGTAAATTTTCCTTTTGAATATTGATGCAGACATTATACAAAATATGGTGGTTAAGTGTGTGTGTTTACTTGGCTGGTTCTGGTTGAGTGGCTGGGCAGCTGAATGTCATTATTTGCCATGGTGAGATTGGTAATTAACTCCATGGTGGAATCTATTGGAGCAGCTGAGTAACTGCTTTGGGTATGTGGTCTACTTCCCATACATAAGAAATAGCTTTGGGAATGGTCTCTAGCTTCTGGCATGATTGAACCCTGCATGTAGCCAAGTTATTATTCAGCAGCCTTCCATGCTCTGTTGATCCTGGACTTTTAATGGACTTGAATCAATGGCCTGCTATGCAGTTTGGTAACATTGAGACTGTACCATTTTATTTGTCAACCTAGGGCTTCTTAGCCTCAGCAGTCAGCTGCCTGAGTGAAGAGATGCCTCTAGCTTCAGTGATCTGGGAGCAAAAGGCAGAGCTGAAGCTCAAGGTTGGGGGCTTTCACAAACCCTTATAGCCTGGCACTTTGAACTTGGACTTCTAGCCTCCTGAACTGTAAGAGAATAAACTCCTGTCTGTTCAAGCCATCCTTTGTGGTATATTCTAGTAAGAGCGACACTAGGTAACCAGAATACAGAACAATTAGCAGATATAATTTGTGGCCCATTAAAAAGCCAATAATGATATTTTGGTAAAAAATTCTATAGTAGAATCATGATCAAAAGGTGAATATAAAGAACAGAATTCCAAATTCTCAAGGATTGTAGAATCTTTGGAACAATGGAAGGTGGGTGTATCTCTGAGACTATTGCCCTTAGATAATTTTGAAACTTTAAACTAAAAATATACCCTGAAGTCATCTTAGAACCTACAACGGTGTAGCTTCACTTGTCAAAAAGTCTGCCTTGAGCACTGCACTCTGTTAAGAACAATCTATATGGAATCAAACTGATGACAACAACAACTCGAAAAGTTAGATAGCAGGCTTGGGGGCAGTGAATTTATGATAACGACGGCAGAACAAATCAGAAAAGGAGGGTGTGAATGGTTGCACAGCTCAAAGAATATACTCAATGTCACTGAATCATACGTGTAGAAATGGTTGCAATGTTTTTTTTTTTTTTTCTCCTGTGTATATTCTCAACAACAACAAAATAAGTAAAATTTAGAAAAAAAAAAAAAAAAAATGAGCTGAGGACAGAAAACCACAATATTAACCGAATAATGCCCTGGACTCAGGCCACTGTAAGCCAGCCCTGGAACCAGTGGAAGATGGGTGTTTGCATGTGTGGAGGTACCCGGGGGGCAGACTGCAGTAAGCCAGCCTGGGACCAGGTGGGGGTCTGCCCCAGGGGCAGGCCAGGTAAGCAAGCAGTGGGGGGGGAGACCAGGAAATGAGGAGAGCAGTTTAGATCAGCTAGGGAAGACAAATTTGTCTGTCACTTTGTCATACTGGGGAGGCTTGAGTGTGGGGTGAGGCTGAAGACTATGCCACCAGTGTTTCAAATGCCAGCAGGATTACCCACGATGGGCAGGCTTCAGTGGAGCTTCCAGACTAAGTCCGACTCAGAAGAAGGAAGAGGCTATGCACTTCTCAAAGAACTGGCCAGTGAAAACTTCATAACTAGCAGTGAAACACTGATAGATTACTGAAAACTTAATGAGTAGCCCTGAGACATTGTGTGATACAGCGCTGGAAGATGAGACCCTCCAGTGTGAAGGGATTCAAACTATGACTGAAGAAGAGCTGCCTCCTCAGAGTAGAGCCGACCTTAATGATGTGGCTAGAGTAAAACTTTTGGGACGCCCATTTGCTGATGTGGTACATCTCAAGATGACAAGAAGCAGCTGCAAATATCCATTAAAAATCAGAACATGGAATGTATGAAGTATGAATCTAGGAAAATTGAAAATTGTCAAAAATGAAATGGAACACATAAAGACAGATATCCTAGGCATTAATTAGCTGAAATGGACTAGTTTTGGCCATTTTGAATCAGACGATCATATGATCTACTATGCCGGGAATGATCAATTGAAGAAGAATGGCGTGGCATTCATCATCACAAAGAATGTATCAAGATCTATCTCGAAGTACAATACTGTCAGTAAGCAGATAATATCCATAGGCCTAAGAGGAAAGGAGAAGGGAGCTCTGGTAGCATAACGGCTAAAGCACTTGACTGCTAACCAGAAGGCTGGCGGTTCAAACCCACCAGCCACTCCTCGGAAGGAAGGTTGGGCAATCCTACTTCCGTAGTGATACTGCCTTGGAAACCCAAGGAGGGGTCGCTATGAGTCGGGGATGACTCGACGACACATAACAACATAACAACAAGAGGAAGACCAGTTAATACTACTACTACTCAAATTCACACACCAACCACCAAAGCCAAAGATGAGGAAATTGAAGATTTTTACCAACTTGGGGAGGGATCCAAGCCCAAACCCCCAAGTGGTAGGAAAAGTGGAGGGGAAAGGGAAGGAAAGCCAGGGCATCCAGGACACACTGAGCAAAGTGGCAGGGATCCTGGTAAGAGGAGGTTGGAGAGGGTTCAAACAGCTAAGGGAGACAAACTTGTCTGTCAGTTTGTCGTGCTCTGGTGGCGTGTTGCTGTGAGGCTTGAGGCTGGGCCACCAGTGTTTCAAATGCCAGTGGGGTTGTACAGGGTGTACAGGTTTTGGCACAGATTGCAGACTGAAACAAACTAGGAAGAAGGAGGAGGCCATCCAGTTCTCAAGAATCAGGAAGGGAAAACCTTATGAATAGCAGAGAAACACTGTCCATTACATTTCTGTTATATTGATAGGCAACTATATGAATAGCCCAGAAATACTGTCTGATACAGTGAAGAACAATGTGCCACTTAGGTTGGAAGGCTCTCAAAATAGGACTGAGAAAGTGCTGCATCATCAGAATAGAACCAATCTTACTGAATATGGATAAAATAAAGCTTTCAAGACCTCCATTTGCTGACATGACATGACTCAAATTGAGGAGAAACAGCTGCAAACATCCATTAATAATTGAAACATGGAATGTACAAGGTATGAATCTAGGAAAATTGGAAGTTGTCAAAAATGAAATAAATGCATAAAGATTGGTATCCTAGGCATTAGTGAGCTGAAGTGGACTGGTTTTGGCCATTTTGAATCAGACAACCATATGATCTACTATGTCAGAAATGACAATTTGAAGAGGAATGGCATGGCATTCATCATCACAAAGGATGTTTCAAGATCTGTCCTGAAGTACAATGCTGTCCATGATAGGATAATATCCATATATCTACAAGGAAGACCAGTTAATATGACTATTATTCAAATTTATGCACCAACTACCAAAGCCAAAGATGAGAAAATCGAAGATTTTTATCAACTTCTGCAATCTGAAATTGCAAGATGTGTTAACTATCACTGGTGACTGGAATGCAAAAGTTGGGAACAAAGAAGAATCACTGGTAGTTGGAAACTTGGCCTTGGTGACAGAAATAATGCTGGAGATCACATGACAGAATTTTTCAAGACCAACAACTTATTCATTGCAAATACCTTTTCTCAACAACTCAAATGACAGCTATACATGTGGACTTCATCAGATGGAATACAGAGGAATCAGATTGACTACATCTGTGGTAAGAGGTGATGGAAAAGTTCAATATCTTCAGCCCAAACAAGGCCAGGAGGTGATTGTGGAACAGACCATCAACTGCTCACATGCAAGTTCAACTTGAAGTTGAAACAATTAAAACAAGTCCACAAGAGCCAAAATATGACCTTGAATATATCTCTCCTGAATTTAGAGACCATCTAAAGCATAGATTTGATGCATTGAACACCAATGACTGAAAACCAGAATAATTATGAGATGGCAACAAGCATATCATCCACTAAGAAAGCAAGAGGTCATTAAAAAGATGAGAAAAAAAAAAAAAAAAAAAAGACCAAAATGGATGATAGAAGAGACTCTGAAGCTTGTCCTTGAGTGGAGAGTAGCCAAAGCAAATGGAATAAATGACAAGATGAAAGAGTCGAACAGAAGATTTCAAAGAGCAGCTTGAGCAGACAAAGCCAATTACTATAATAAAATGTGCAAAGACTTGAAGTTAGAAAACCAAAAGCAAAGAACACGCTCAGCATTTCTCAAGCTGAAAGAACTGAGGACAAAATTTAATTAAATTTAATGAAGTTGCAATATTGAAAGATTCTATGGGAAAAGTATTGAATGATGCAGGAAGCATCAAAAGAAGATGGAAGGAATACACAGAGTCACTGTACCAAAAAGAACTGGTAGATCTTCATCCATTTCAGGAGGTGGCATATGATCAAGAACCAATGATATTGAAGGAAGAAGTCAAAGCTGCACTGAAGCAATTGCTGAAGAACAAGGTTCCAGGAGTTGATGGAATACCCATTGAGATGTTTCAGCAAACAGATGCCCCACTGGAGACACTCACTTGGTTATGCCAAGAGATCTGGACGACAGTTACCTGGCTGGAAGAGATCCATATTTGTACCCATTTCAGAGAAAGGTGATCCTACAGAATGTGGAAATTATCAAACAACATCATTTTTATCACACACAAGGGAAATCTTGCTGAAGATAATTCAAAAACAGTTGCAGCAGTATAGTGACAGAGAAGTTCCAGAAATGCAAGCTGAATTTAGAAGGGGACATGGAGTGAGGGATATTATGGATCTTTGCTGAAAGGAAAGAACACCAGGAAGATGTTTATTTGTGTTTTATTGACTATGCAAAAGCATTTGATTGTGTGGATCATAGCAAATTGTGGATAACATTGAGAAGAAAGGGAATTCCAGAACACTTAATTTTACTCATGAGGAACCTGTACATAGACCAGGAGGCTGCCATTTGAACAGAACAAGGGGATATTGAATGGTTTAAAATCAGGAAGGGAGTGAGTCAGGGTTGTATCCTTTTACCATACTTATTCAATCTGTATGCTCAGCAAATAATCTGAGAATCTGGACTATATGAAGAAAATCATGGCATCAGGATTAGAGGAAGGCTCATTAACAATCTGAGATACACAGGCAACACAACTTTACTTGCTGAAACTGATGAAGGTTAAAGACTAAAGTCTGCAAGATGGATTATACCTCAATATAAAGAAAACAAAAATCCACATAACTGGAACAATAAGCAGCATCACAATAGATGGAAAAAAGATTGAAGTTGTCAAAGACTTCATATTACTGGGTTCTACACTCAATGCCAATGGAAGCAGCAGTCAAGACATCAAAAGACATATTGCATTTGGCAAATCTGTTTCAAAAGACCTCTTTCAAATGCTGAAGAGCAAAGACATCTTCTTGAAGAGATGTGCCGAACTCAAGCCATGGTATTTTCAATTGCTTCATATGCACATGAGAGTTGGACAATGAATAAGGAAGAATGAAGAAGAGCTGATGCTTTTGAGTTGTGGTGTTTGCAAAGAATGCTGAAAGTACTGTGAACTAGAAAAGGAACTAACGAATCTGTTCTGGAAGAAGTACAGGCAGAATGCTCCTTGGAAGTTAGAATGGCCAAACTTTGTCTCAACTACTTTCATCATGTTGTCAGAAGGGATCATTTCTGGAGAAGGATGTCATGCTTGTTAAAGTGGAGGGCCAACGAAAGAGGGGAAGGCCCTCAGTGAGATGGATTGACCTGGTGGCTGAAGCGATGGGCTTATGAGTGATCGGGAGGCTGACACACGACCAGGCAGTGTTTCATTCTGTTGTACATAAGGTTGCTATGAGTTGGAGATGATGGCATATAAGAACAACAACAACAATACTGAATAAAAGGGATAGAGGGCTAGGAATGAGTTGAGGATTCATTATCAAGAAATCTGGCAGGTGAAACATTGCTGAGTGTTCAGATGGAAGAAATTTATCTGAATTCAAATCTTGGCTGTGTGACCTTGTTCAAGTAAATTAATCTCTGGGAATGTGTGTTTTCTGAATTGTGGAGTGAGAATAGTAACTGTACCTAGTTCTATAGTTGAGCAAGGGTGATGGGACATGATACATATAAAGAACTTGGAACACTGCCTTGGATATCAACTGTACCAAATACGCCTTGACTAATATCATTAAAGAATAAATAAGGAGCTCTGGTGGTATAGTGCCTGAGGTATTTGACTGCTCACCAGAAGGTTGGTGGTTCAAACCCACCAGCCACTTCATGGAAGGAAGACTGAGCAATTTACTTCTGTAAAGATTTGCCGCCT
>NW_006921849.1:1630032-1636883 GCF_000298275.1 Orycteropus afer afer | reverse complement strand
GTAGTGTCTAAGGCACTTGACTGCTAATCAGAAGGCTGGAGGTTCAAACCCACCAGCCACTCCTCAGAAGGAAGATTGGGCAATCTACTTCCATATTGATATCACTTCAGAAACCCAAGGAGGGGTCACTATGAGTCGGGTCCGACTCAACGGCACATAGCAACAATATGTAATAGACACATATTACCTTAACATGAGAAATACACATCTACCTCAAACTTCATCCATCATCCTGCTTAATGAAAAACTCTAGAAGTATAGCCACTGAAGTCAGAAACAATAAGGAAGTTCATGATCTGCACTGTTAGTTAACACTTTTCTGATGGCACTAGCCAATATAATTAGACAAAAGAAAGAAATCACATATAAAAATTGGAAAAGACTTGGTACAATCATTATTATTTATAAATGATATAATAATTTAGGTGGAACACTCAAGGGGATCAACTGAAAAAGGAAAGCTTTTATAAATAATAGGAAGTTTTTAAAATGGGACTGGGAAGAAAATTAATATATGGAAATCAATAACTTTCATAAATACAAACAAAAAGCAATTACACTACAAAATAGAATAAAATACTATATTTTTTATTGTAAACAAAAAGGTGAATTATCTAGGTGCAAAGTTATGAGCAGATGAAACACATACACACACACATACACATAAATACAAAGAAAATTTCAAAATGTTATCAAGAAACACAAAATTGGAGATGCTACCTAAAGTTTTGCATGCAAAGACTAACCATCATAGTGATAGCATTTTTCTCAATGTCAATTTGCAAATGTTTAGGAGCTCTGGTAGCATAGTGGCTCAGGCCCTTGACTGCTAACCAGAAGGCTGGCAGTTCAAACCCACCAGCCACTCCTCAGAAGGAAGATGGGGCAATCGACTTCTGTAGTGATACTGCCTAGGAAACCAAAGGAGGGGTTGCCATGAGTCGGGGCCGACTCAATGGCACATAACAACAACAACAAC
Organism: Orycteropus afer afer; assembly: GCF_000298275.1. Classification (NCBI taxonomy): domain Eukaryota; kingdom Metazoa; phylum Chordata; class Mammalia; order Tubulidentata; family Orycteropodidae; genus Orycteropus; species Orycteropus afer. The sequence continues at coordinate 1,635,904 of NW_006921849.1, read as the reverse complement.
AAAACAGTATCCCATGAGAGTGCCACAAATTATTTTTTAATTAGATACTATCATTTTAAATTTACATAAAAATAAACAAAATTGTAAAAATGGAAGGGTTCTGAGATAATGCCAACTAAATCAAATATTAAAGTATATTATAAAGCAACAATAAATAAAGAAGTGTGGTACTAAACTAAGGATATAAAGACAAATTAACAGAACAGAAACTGGAGTTTAGAAATGGATTAAAATACTGAAGTCAATTTAGATTGCTAAAAGTAGTATTTCAAACCAGTGAGAACAATAGATCTTAAAAAAACAAAAAGTGGTGTTTGAACAACTGAGTAAGTATCTAAATACGCCACAGGTTATATGCCTCACAAAGCTGAGTGTAGCATAGTGCCTAAGGCACTTGATTGCTAACCAGAAGGCTGGCAGTTCAAACCCACCAGCCACTCCTTGGAAGGAAGATGGGGCAATCTATTTACATAGTGATACTGCCTTGGAAACCCAAGGAAGTGTCGCTATGAGTTGGGTCTGACTCGACGGCACATAACAACAACAACAACAGGGCCATTCTAAAAGAAAATACCACAAATTGGATGGCTTGAACAAACAGGAGTTTATTCTCTTACAGTTTGGGAGGTTAGAAGTCCAAGTTCAAAGCACTAGTCTCTAGGAGCTGGGTGAAAGCTCCTTGACCTTAAGCTTCAGTTCTGCCTCTTGTTCCCAGCCCGCTGAAGCTGGAGGCTTTTCTTCACTCAGGCAGCTGCTGGCTGCTGAGGCTGACAAACCTAAGGTCGACAAGTAAAAAGGCACAGTCCCGAAGTTACCAAACGACACGGCAGGCCACTAATTCAAGTCCAGAAGAATTCCCAAGATTGGCAGGGCATGGCAGACTGTTGAACAAATGACTCAACTACATGCAGGATTCAAGTGTGCCAAAAAGCTAGACACCTTCCTCAAAGCTGCTGATTATCTACTGGAAGCAGCCCACACCTCTAAAGCAGCTACTCAGCTGCTCCAGTAGATTCCACCATGGAGCTGATAGCCAGTCTCACCCTGGGGAATAAATACCTCCAGGCCCAGCCAAGTTGACAACAATCTTAACTACCACACCAGGTATATCATGCATTTAAACATAAAAACTCCAGAATTTTAAAAGTACTATTCCAAATCACAGAAGAATGTTTTATTATTACTATTATTAGCTCAGAAAAGACAAGGTATGAAACACAAAGCAGAAGGTATAAGAGGAAATAATGCCTCATTTAACACTCACACACAATGGACTATATGGATTACACCTCAATATAAAGAAAACAAAAATCCTCACAACTGGACCAATAAGCAGCATCATGATAGATGAAGAAAAGATTGAAATTGTCAAAGAGTTCATATTACTTGGTTCTACAATCAATGCCACAGAAGCAGTAGTCAAGACATCAAAAAACATATTACATTGGGCAAATCTGTTGCAAAAGATCTCTTTCAAGAACAAAGATAACTCCTTGAAGACTAAGATGCACCTAACCCAAGACATGGTATTTTCAATCACCTCATATGCATGTGAGAGCTGGACAATGAATAAGGAAGACCATAGAAGAGTTCATACTTTTGAGTTATGGTGTTAGTGAATAATGGTCAAAGTACTGTGGACTGCTAAAAGAACTCACACATCTGTCCTGGAGGAAGTGCAGCCAGCCTGCTCCTTGAAGTGAGGATGGCCAGACTTCATCTCACCTACTTTGGTCATGTTGTCAGAAGGGACCATTCTCTGGAGAAGGATGCCATGCTTGGTAAGGTGGAGGGTCGATGAAAGAGGGAAGGCCCTCAATGAGATGGACTGACATAGTGGCTGCAGCGATGGGCCCAGGCATAATAGGGATTGTGAGTCTGGCACAGGACTGGGTAGTGTTTCTTTCTATTGTACATAATGTCGCTATGAGTCAGAGATGACTCGACAGCACATAACAACCACAACAACACAACAAACAAAAATTCAATGGCAATTTCCTTTTTTGTGATGCCTTTGTCAATTTAGAGTAATAATGATCACCTTATTTTGCTAAAGGAGCTTTGTTGCTAAAGAAGCGCAGTGCCTTAGGTATATGACTACTAACCAGAAGGTTGGTGGTTCAAATCCACCAGCTGCTCCATAGAAGGAAGATGAGGCACTCTACTTCTGCAAAGATTTACTACCTTAGCAATCCAATGGGAGTCACTAGGAGTCAGAATCGACTCAATGGCAGTGCGTTTTGTTGCTAGGTGCTATTGAGTCTGTTCTGATTCATAGTGGCCCTATGCATAACAGACTGTAACACTGCCCGGTCCCGCGCCATCCTCACAAGCCTTGCTGTGCTTGAGCCCATCATTGCAGCCGTGGTGTCAATGCATCTCATTGATGGTCTTCCTCTTTTTTGCTGGCTCTCTGCTTTACCAACCATGATACCCTTCCCCAGGTACTGGTCCCTCCTGATAACATGCCCAAAGTACATGAGACGAAGTCTCACTCGCTTTAGAAATATGCCTTTTATTGTTTGTCAAGAACAATTTGAATGACACTGAAGTTATCTGCTTTTTAAAAAAGTTTTGTAAAATGCATAAAACCTTAAACAAAGTTTAATAAAAACAACCCACAAACTTGTAAGTTCAAATAAAGTCTTTGCTTCTTTAAAATATAAAGTCCCTTCTATTAGAAAAGGAGCCTGGTGGCCCAAGGGTTAAGTGCTTGCTGCTAACTGAAAGGCTGGTGGTTCAAATCCTCCCAGCAGCTCTGTAGGAGAAAGCCCTGGCAATCTGCTGCTGCAATGATCACAGCCTAGAAACCCTACGGGGCAGTTCTACTCGCCACACGGGGCTACTATGAGTCGGAAATCAACTCAATGGCACGCAACAACAGCATCTATAAGAAAAAGAATAATAACCCAATAGGAAAATGGGTAAATTACATGAACAAACAAATCACAAAAAAGGAAATACAAATGCTCTGAAGTACCTGAGACGGTAATAAATCTCAACTGTAATAAGAGTCATGTAGATGAAAATGAACACTATAATATTGGAAAGTATGGAAAAAAATGTGGTAACTTCCAGTTGTTGAAAAATGTGGGGAATAAGGCATTTTTATACATTGTTGGTGGAACTGAAACTTGTCTCCATGTATAGCAACCTGACAGTATCTATCAAAATTACAATGTACATATCTTTTGGCATGACAATTTTACTTTCAGGAATTTCTTCTATAGATTTAGTTTTTCAGTTGATCCTGGGAAAATGACATGAAAAGATGTTTCACATCATGGTTTATGACAGAGAAAGAAGATTAGAAACAACTTAAATGCCCATTACTAAAGCACCAGTAAAACAAATTATGGTCTCTCTAGAGTGATTGCCTCTCTAGGATATACCTCTGCTGCTTTTTAGTAAAGAATGCTCTACACTTAGAACCCTTGGTTACCATTTTTGTATATGCCCTTGTGTGTGTGTGTGCATGTGCACACGTATATGTTAGTTTCCATTGTTACTGCTGTTTTTGTTGTAAGGTACCATAAAGTAGGTTCTGACCTACAGCAACCTTTGAACAACAGAATCAAATACTGCCCAGTCCTGGCCATCACAATCATTGCTATGTTTGAACCCATGGTTGTAGCCACTATGTCAGTTTGTTTTGTTGAGGGTCTTCCTCTTCCTCACTGACCCTTCACTTTACCAAGTATGATGTCCTTCTCCAGAAACTGGTCTTTCCTGATAAAATGTCCAAAATATGTGAGACAAAGACTCACTGTCCTTGCTTCTAAGGAACATTCTGACTGTACTTCTTCCAAGACAGATTTGCCTATTCTTCTAGAAGTCCATGGTACATTTAATATTCTTCACCAATACCACAATTCAAAGTCATCTATTCTACTTTATTCATTGTCCAGCTCTCACATACAAATGAAGTGACTGAAAATACCATGGTTTGAGTTAAAAAATAAAAATAAAAACAAACCCACCGCCATGGAGTTGATTCTGACTCATAGCAACTCCCTTTGGGTTTCCAAGGCACCAAATCTTTACAGAAGTAGCCTAGACTTCCTTCTGCAGAGTGGCTGGTGGGTTTGAACATCCAAACTTCTGATTTGCAGTCAAATGCCTAGGCACTATGCCACCAGATCTCCTTTCCATTATGGTCCTTGACACTAATGAATGATAACTGAAAGAAGTTACTCCGTTTGTACTTTATTTCACAAAGCTTGAAAACTAAGCCAGAAGGGAATAAGGTGGGATTAGCTGTCTTCTTGGGAAGACTTCCAGTCTTAGCATAGTATGATTGGCCAAGAGGAAATTTTAATTGTATCAGAGACAATCATGAAACATTTTCAGGAACTGAGAAGTAGTATCAAATAGTGACTCTGCTAGCTAGAGGCCAGAGTAGATTTAGGCACACAAAAGGTGCTCAATAAATAATTGTGGACTGGAAGGATATGAATGAGTCTTGCAAACACTGAATATTAAAATAAAACTAAAACCAAAAACCATTCTACACTAGCAGACAGGAAGATTCAGGTAAGTCTCCAGCTAGATGTTGGGTCTCTTGGTTTCCATGTTTTTATTTCTAGCATGGCATTTATTACTATTTTGCTCTTAGTATTTACTAGTATTTCTTTCTATTTTGTATTCCTTCCTTCTAGAGTGCTTAAGATGGAAAATTGCATAGAGGTCATGTTTATCTTCCGTATTTTACAGGTGAGAGATATTTGTCAAATAAAGTTAATGACACACTGCCTACGCTCACATAAAAGATTGTCTATGAATTGCAACGAGGACATCCCATCCTTGGAGAAAGTGCTGTAGACACTCAGTCTACTACATCAAGAAGAGCTAACAGCTTCACCTAAGTGTACTCAGGGGTTCCAAAGTAACATTTGGATATTGGATTTTATAAATGGTATGTTTCAAGTTTTATGCATGATTTGCTTCTTGAAACTTCCAACTTTCAAATTCTCATGGAATCTAGACTTCCAGAGTCATGGAGGCTGGATGAACTCTTGAAACAACTGTCCTAAAATAATCTTTATACCTTAAACCAAAAAGAAAATAAAAATATTTTAGCTTAATAAGTAAAGAATATCTGCTTTAAGCATTATGCCCTTTCAGATTGACAACAGTAGCACAGAAAGTTAGATATGAAGCTTAGGGGGCAGTGAGATTATGCTGATGGGAGAGGAACAACTTGGAAAAGGAGGGTGAGAATGGTTTCACATCGTGAAGAGTGTAGCCAGTGTCATTGAATTGGACATGGAGAAAGTGTTGAACTGGTGTATATTCGACAGTGTGCATTTCCAATAACAACAACAAAAAGAAAGTAAATTATTAGCAAACAAACAACTGCCAACTTTTCAAGGAAAACTTCTCAAGGTCAGCAGACTTACAGTTATGAAACCTCTGGTTACTGTGTGTGTATTGGGTCCTGTTTTAGGCACTGGTGAAAAAGAAACAAGATACCTGGTTTCATGATACTTACGTTCTACAGACAAGCACAGGACACAGAGAAACAGAGAAGAATGAACAGAGGGTTACGGGAGATGATTCAGCTCATGAAAAATGTACAAGTAAAATAATACAAGGGATGAGATGGGATAGACAACCACTGAAATAGGGGAAACCACTTCAGATAGGTCGAGCAGGAGGAGTTGACATTTGTTCTGAGATCTCAATAACAGGAAGAAAGCAAGCAAAAATCTGGTCAGGGTATCCTAGGCACTGGGGACAATGATGATGATGAAACCATGACAAGAATGTTCCTCATTATGGTTGGCAGACAATGGTCCTATAAGTTTATGTGAATGATCAGAATTCCCAGGTATATAGTAGAGCTGACAAGGGGCAAGGTTATGGTCATTGC
>NW_006921849.1:1613408-1629247 GCF_000298275.1 Orycteropus afer afer | reverse complement strand
ATGTTCCTAATAATGATGAGAGAGCAGGTATTTATTGAATACTTAGTAGGTCCATTTTTTCCCTAAGCATTTCTCTATTTCACCTAACCTTCTTTTCATGTGTTTATGGTTCAGGAACTATTACTTTCTCTACTTTTATTGATGAGGAAATTGAAGTACAGGAAGAATAGACCATTGCCCCAGGTTCCACAGTTAGTTAACTGATCCCAATACAGCACGTACAAAGGCCTTGCCACAGGGAGAAAATGGATATGCTGGAAAAGCAAATATCAGGTCAGGTGGACTGGAGCTGGGAAGTAGACAGAGGACTGCTATGAGAGAAGTAAGGAGAGGCCAGACCCTGTGAGGCCTTGAAAACCAAGCTCAGGAGTTGGGATTTGTGGAGTGTAGTGGATGGTTTTATAAATGGTTTGAGGTCCATTAAGAAGCAGCATGATCTGATCTATGTTTAAAAATAGCGTATGGTGCAGGGGCTAGTGTCATGGTAGTAGTTCAGGTGCTAAAGATGATGGCCTTGAGGACTGAGTTTTGAGAGAAGTCTGAGATAAACAGGGATGGGGCATCATGGGACTTGTCCAGTCCATGGGATTTGACCCTGTGTGCTTTTACTCTGGATAGTTTTCAAGTCATTCTGTCTTGATGCAGCTATTGACAATTTGGTAAAATAGCTTGATCATCTCAGTGGAAATGACTGATGTTGGACAGTTCTTCAATTCAACCCTTGGTGTTGTTAGTTGCTGTTGAATTGGCTCTCACTGATGCAACCTTATGTATAACAGGATGAAATGTTGTCCAATCCTCCCTGGCTTTGTGACAGTTGATATGTTTGAGTCCATTACTGTGGTTATTGTGTCCAACTATCTCATTGAGAGATTCCCTCATTCTCTCTGGTGCTCTACTTTACAAAACATGATGTCCTTGTCTAGCATTTGGTCCTTCCTGATGATGTGTCCAAAGCAAGCAAGCAAAAAATTTAGCCACTATTACTTCTAAGGAGCACCAGTTTTGATTCTTCTAAGACTTATTTGTTTGTTCTTCTGGCAGTCCATGGTATGTTTGATATTCTTCACTAATGTCACAATTCCAATATATCAACTTTTCTTCTATCTTCTTTTCTCACTGTCTAGCTTTTGCATTTAGATGAGGCAACTGGAAGATCATGGTTTGGGTCACGCACAACTTGGTGATCGTTTCTGAACATGCTCCACTGGTGATGAGTCAAGTCAATATGGAATTAAATTACTGCCTGGCTATTTGCCACTTGAATGATGTCAGAGGACTACCATAACCCTTCTGAGCCTCAGTTTCTTCAGTAGAATTGCAGCATTTACACCTATCACCCAAACTTGATGAGAGTATTAAATAAAATCAAGTTCATGTCTTGTCCATACTAGGCACTCAATGATACCAATAGGTATATCGTGAGCTTTTTAAATTTTACTTCTATTTCCCTTTATTTATGCTCCACTTTTATACCTATTCCCAACCTCATTGTTTAGACCAAGACTGAGGAATTTAACCTCACCTGTCCTCCCCCTTTATACATATTTGTTTATTAACTATGCACTATGTTTCTCATGTAGGTGGTACAAATGGTTTGTGCTTGACTACTAAACTAAAGATTGACTACTCAAACCCAGCTAGCAGCACCATGGATGGAAGCCCTGGCAATATACTTCCATAAAAATTATTGAGAAAATTCCTTGCCTTTGAGTCAATTCTGACTCATAGAGACCCATAGACTCATAGGGTTTCCAAGGCTATAAATCTTTACAGAAGCCGACTGCCTTGTCTTTCTCCTGTGGAGGGGCTGGTGGGTTCAAACCACCATCCTCTTGGTTATCTCTGAGCTCTTAATCACTCTGCCATCAAGGCTCCTTTTCCATTAAAGTTTACAGCCAAGAAAACCATATGGAGCAGTTCTACTCTGTAACACATGGGATTGTCATGAGTCAATCAACTAAAAGCAACTTTTTATTTGTTTGTTTGTTTCTCAAACTCTGCTATGGACAGTGGATGAGGCCAGATGATCTCATAGCAGTTGCTGTCCTTAAAGAATGTGAATCTCCTAGGGGCAGTAAGATGAACCTGTGCAAAGTTAAAGAGAGGCGAGAGAGAGTGGGCAAAGGGGACGATTCTCAACCTCATATCTAAGCAATGAAATGTACTAGCCCACTCTTCACTCTGCATTCCAGGCTCCTTCCCAGCATACACTCTTATGTTAAAATAAATTCTCTAGCCAGCACCCTCCTCCCGACCTTGCTTTTCCTATTGTTACCACTCTAGACAATTAGGAAGGCCATTTCCAAGGAGGACTTAACTCTAGGCTGCATCTTGCACTTAGCTTGGTACTCAATCAGCTTGTTTCACCAGATAGCCAATTTCCTGCCTCACCATCTCCCTCGATTCTCAGCATCTCACTAAGCAACCATTTCTTTCTCCTTCTCTTGTGCCTGAGACTGGGAAATTCCTTTCTTTAATCCAGGCCTTCCTTGGACTTTCAAGGCCGAGAATTTTAGAAGCATCCATGGCTATGAAATTGTTTACAGTGAAGGCAGCTCTGCTAAAATATTCCTTCTGTTTGTTTTTGTTTATGTTATACATGCTCGGGTGGTGCAGTGGTTAATGCATTTGGCTGCTAACCAAAAGGCCCATGGTTTGACTGCACCAACTGCTCCATGAGAGAAAGATGGGACAGTCTGTTTCCATAAAGATTTGCAGCCTTGGAAACTTTATGAGGCAGTTCTATTCTGTCCTATAGGGTGGCTATATGTTGGAACTGACTTGACGGCAGTGGGTTTGTTTTTGGTTTATGTATAAATAAAACCAGGAACCAGTTTCTGCCAAGTTAATGCCGTCTCACGGTGACCCACATGAGATGGGTAGAACTGAGCTTCACAACGTTTTCAGTGGCTGATTTTTCAAAAATAGATCACCAGGCCACCTTTCTTCTGAGGTGACACTGGGTGGACTTGAACCACCGTCCTTTTAGTTAACAAAAAGCTGAGCTTGCTAACTCTTTCTACCACCCAGGGTGTAAATACACACACACACACACATGCACACATTTATATAAATGTTCCAGTAACTATTCTCTCTGTCCTGGCCTGACTTTGGAAATCTTTTTTTTTCTAACCCACTGCTGTCCAACTCCCAGGGACCTTGTAGGACAGAATAGAACTGTCCCAAAGGCTTTCCAAGGCTGTCAACCTTTTCTTTCTTCCACAGAGCAGCTGGTAAGTTTTAACTGCAGACCTTTTGGGTAGCAGCTGAGCACTTTAACCACTCTCCCACCAAGGCTCTTCCTTGTCTTCTAGGCATTGAGATGTCTGTAAGGAGCCCTGGTGGCACAGTGGTTAAGCTCTTGGCTGCTAAGCAGAATGTTGGTAGTTCAAACCCACCAGTGGCTCTGCAGGAGAAAAGACCTGGCAGTCTGGTTCTTTAAAGTTTGTTGTTGTTGTTGTTATGTGCCGTTGAGTCAGACCTGACCCATAGCAACCCCTCCTTGGGTTTCCAGGGCAGTATCACTATGGAAGTAGATTGCCCCATCTTCCTTCCGGGAAGTGGCTGGTGGGTTTGAACCGTCGGCCTTCTGGTTAGCAGTCAAGTGCCTTAGCCACTACGCTACCAGAGCTCCCGTTTACAGCCTAGGAAACCCTATGATGCAGTTCTACTCTGTCGCATGGGCTCACTATGAGTCGGAATCGGCTTGAACATGACATTTTTTTTCGATGACTGTGTGTTGTGCTGATTTCCCTTCTTTAACTGCTAGCTGCTTTAATGCCCTTATCATGTAGTCATATGTGCTACTTCCTTATCTCCAAATGCAATTAAAAACATCCTTCGGGTGCTCTGTGTGTGAGCATTCCACAGCTCTGAGGGGCTCTCTGCCTCCGGGCTGATGGGCCTTTCCTGGAGACAGATCAGAAAGCCTAGAACGAGCTCTTATGGCAATCCCTCCGTTCTAAAGTCCCATCCCTCCACCATGGGCTCATGTCAAGGAACCAGTGCCCATCCCAACCATGGGGTGGAACAGTGGCTTTGAGAACAAGCCAGATCTGAGTCCAAGGAAACACTTCTGTCCTGGACTGGCTTTGGGACCTTGGGCACTGATGGATTTTATTGGTTAAATGGGGCCACTAATGCCTATCTCATCATTTTATTGGGAACATCCACGAGTTACTCAATAATTAATGGTCTTATGATGATCATCTTTATTCTGAAAGGTTCCTGGAGAAATGAAAGGCTGCTTCTGAATCAGATCCCCATCACAGTGCTTTATGGCAGTGCTCTTCAAACTGTCTGTGACAAGTGGTCATCCATCACTTGACTTGTAGGTGGTTCGTACCACGTGCAAATTGGTATGCAAGCTCCCTAACTCCTGAACTGCTCTATATCCTGATCAAAAGGATGGTTCACTGGTCAGACCCTTGGAGGTCCTAACAATATTCAATTGCTATGAAAGTTTTGAAGTTCTTCCTCTCATTTTCTCAACTGATCACAGATGAACAATAAATAGTTTCCCAACCTGCAATGTTCTTTCAACCACAGTTTAAATAGCATACTTTACACTCTAAGCCTTTGGGGGTCTAGAATATGCTGGGTACTTGTGAGGCACCAAGGGTTTGTTGGTGTGGCTCCTGCATCCCCAGAATATCAGTCCTTCATATGGGCTTGTTAACTGTCTCTGTGAATCCATGAAGGGTCTGCTCAGATCCTGGCCCAGCTCACCACTAGTAACAATAACCACTGATTCATCTCCAATGGCTGAGTAGGGACTCCTGGTCCACCTGCAGGCTTGACTTGGCATTTAGGTAGGAAACAGTATTACATTGTAATCCCTCTTCATGTCATTAGACCAAGGAACATGTCTTGGCTGGGAGTCAAAGTCTTACAGAAATAAAAACTAAAATCCTCGGCAGACTTCCAAATGTCGATGCAGCCTCCTCGCACTCCTGGAGACCCGCTTCATGTCATTCTGCTGGGGGTCATTTTCCAGAGCTAATTGCCCAATTCTTCCAGGCACTGAACTACTCTCCTGTTGCCATCTATGAAGGCTACATGCAGGGACCAATGTTCTTTACAGTACAACAACAACAATAAAGATCTTCATTCAGTTGGGAAATTAAAGGTAGAGCCTCAAAACCCATTACAGTGAAACAAAATGCTTATTTGAAGAGTTAGATATACAACAAAGATACAAACATGCAAAGAAAGAAACAGATAGTTTTGCAAATCATTTTTGCTGTTAGCTGCCATGGAGTCTGCCCCCAACAGCTGATTTGCACGCATGGTGTAATGAAGTGCTGCCTGGCCCCTTGTCATCCCCGTGACAGGTGGTGGACTGGACCATTGAGATCCACAGGGTTTTCACTGGCTGATTTTTGGAACTGGATTGACTAGTGTTTCTTCTGAGTTTGTTTTAGTGTGGAGGCTTCATTGCAACATGTTCAGCATCCTAGAAACCTGCAAAACCTCCATTGACAGAGGACAGATGGGTGGTGGTGCACATGAGATTCCCTGGCTGGGAATCAAACCTGGTTCACCTGCATAAAAGCAAAAGTTCTAGCACCGATGCACCAATGCCTCAGTATTGAAAATGCCCAATGATAATGTTTATACATTTGCAATAATGTTTGTACTGGGACATGGGTGGCAAATTTAGGCCCCAAACTCCCTCCTGCTACCCCCTCGGCAGACATTGTTAATCAATCATTCCACTTTTCTCTTTGATCTTTCATAGGGTTTAAGAATCTCAACCTAGAATTCCAGGCCACAGCCAACCTATGGATGATGATGAATGGGATGAGACATCCTTGGCTTTCTGGTGTAGTAATTTAGAGTTTGTAAAGTATTCTTCACATACATTATCATTTCAGCCCTCATCTGTGATCTAGCTACTAGGGTCACCATGTACATAATTATCCACACACAAGAAAATAGAAGCTCTAAGAAATTAAGACATTTGTTCAATATCATTCAAAAATAACTGGCAAAAGTGAATGCTGAGCCCTGCTGAACTGCTCTGGAGTGGTCCAGGAGAAAGCTAGGACATATTACATTCCTTCAGTGTGCCAGACTCTTAGAAACTGTAGCTCACATAACACTCAAGTTCAGAGGATTAAATGTGAGAGGTTCCTATTTTCAGATGAAGAAAGAGAATCTAAATGACTTCCTCAAGGCTATAAAGGTCGTAGAAGAAGAGTAAGGATTTAAACCTTCTTTTCTCTGAATGTGAAAAACGTTTATTTTTCTGACCCACAAGGTCTCCACAGTCCAGCCTTCCATTGATAGAGAACAGTGCTGAGAGTGGACAAGACAGAGGCGTTTGTTCTTAGCCTTGGTGGAGTCAGCCCTTCATTTGTGGTGATGTCATATGCAACAGCATTAGAAAACTTGTGATCCACGCCGTTTTCATTGGCTGATTTTCAGAAGCAGATCACTGGGCCTTTCTTCCTGCTGTGTCTTACTCTAGAAGCTCCACTGAAATCTGTTCAGCATCGCAGCCACACTCAAATCTCCACTTGGGGTGGCTGCACTTGAAGTGCACTGGCTGGGAATCAAACAGGGTCTCCCACATGGAAGCCGGGAATTCTGGTACTGAACCACCAGTACCCCGACTAGAGTGTTGGCCATAATATTATTAATGATAGCAGAAACTTGAACATGACTTTGATGCTCAGTCTTAGAGAAATGATTAAGCCTTGTCATATCACCACAATGGAATATTTACAGCTATCAGAAATAGTTAATATGATGACTATGTAAAAACATGTGAATGTGTTTACCAAATAACATTAAGAAATTGTATGCATCCTGATTACATTTATCTAGGAATTATGCATATGTATGGATGAAGAGTAAGAAGAAAACACAAATAAATTATCTTTGGCTGGGATACAGGATAATAAGGTGCTTTATTTAAACTTGTGAGAAACATAATGATATTTAAACACCTTATTGTGTCCCTGCATCAAGAAAAGCTGGCCACAGAAACAGATGAAAATAATCACTGATAAGAAATGCTGTATTTAAATCACATGAACTATAGCTTCCATAACCCTTAGACCAGAAAAACTAGATGGTGCCTGGCTACCACTGCTGACCACTCTAAGGGATCACAAGAGGAGGGGCTACTGGGGATATAATGGGAGAAAAGTGTGCAACAAAACTCAAAATCATAAAATGGAGCAGGCTTACTGGTGTGATAGAGACTGGTGGAACCCCTGAGACCATGCCTTTAGATAGCCTTCAAACCTGGAATGGAACTAACCCCCATAGCTCAACTCCAGCCACACAACAGAGAGGCCCATAAGGTGAACAGTAACACCAGGGAGGTATGAACTCATTAGAGGAATCAACCAAAAAAGATCAAAAGGGTAGTATTTGCCCAGGGATAAAGCTAAGAGAGTGGGCAGGGACAAGAAAGGACAAACGGAAATGGTAAACAGAAGGAGGAAGTGGGAAGAGTGCCGTTACAGGACAGGGATTGCAGTGAGTGTAGCAAAACAAAACGTGTAAGGATTGCTGAGTGGAAAATCAATTTGCTCTGCAAACTTTCACCCAAATCACAATTTTGAAAAAAAGCATTATCCTTAAGATTTGAAAGAATGCATTTCCAAAATAATGAGACAGACATAATGACATTCAGAGTAAAAGTTAAATACTGATTCAAAGCAAGTGAAAGCAGCGGTGTGAGAATAAATATTTGACTTTGGAAACTTTGAGTATTTAAATGGGAATGTTGCACAGTAGAGGTATCTGGGGGCCCACACCATGTTTCATTTCATTTCCTCAATGCATCCAGCTCCTCTGCTCCTCAGATACCATGGTGAAGTTCTAGGTAGTGACTTTGAAAATTAATCACTTTCCTCCTTACCCACCCCCAGGTGCTGTAGGTGGAGTGAATTCATCTTAATCTACTTGAGTTTTTGGTTCATTCGAAAGGTGGTCTTCTATTTCCCAAGTCACCACCACCCTCCTTCCATTCAAGAAACATTTATTGAGTGCTTATTGTGAGCTCTAGTGGGGCAGTGGTTAAGGCATTTGGCTGCTAATCAAAAGGTCGGCAGTTCAGGCCCACCAGCTGTGGGAGAAAGATAAGGCAGTCTGCTTCCATGAAGATTTATGGCCTTGGAAACCCTGTGGGGCCATTCTGCTCTGTCCTGTAGGGTTGCCATGAGTTGGAATTGACTCAATGGCAGTAGGTCATTGTGATCCAGGCCTTATGAGGCTCTAGAAATACAAGAAAATGGATCTGTCTTCAGGTTGCTCAGAGTCATGTGCAGAGTGAGACAAGTGGAGAGACAGCTTTTACAGAGAGCTGCCATGACACCGGCTGAAAACAACAGAGATTCTCTTGTTGTTCTGGAGGCTAGACGCTTGAAAGCAAGGTGTCTGCAGGGCCATGCTTGCAGGGAAGGCTCCAGGGGAAGAATCCTGTCCTACTTCTTCCAGCTTCTGGTGGCTGTCAGCGAACCTTGGCTTGTGGAGGCATTCTGACTCAGTATTCCCATGGCCTTCTCGCCGTGTGCCTGTCTGTCTCTGTGTCTCTCCTTCTCTTATTAATGAGGACATCAGACATATTGGAGAAGGGCTTGTTCTACTGCACTATAGCCACATGTCAACTAATTACATTGACAAAGACTATTTTACTGGTACTGGAACTTAGTACTTGAACATATCTTAACTAGGGGCACAAATCAAACCATAATAAGTGTCTATCAAGACTGTGGTGTCAGCAAAGAATGCTGAAAGTACCATGGACTGCAGAAGAACTATCAAATCGGCACTGGAAGAAGTGCAACTGGAATGCTCCTTGGAAGTGAGAATGGCCAGACTTTGTCTCATCTACTTTGGTCATGTTGTCAGAAGGGACCATACCCTGGAGAAAGATATCATGCTTGGTAAAGTGGAGGGGAAGACCCTCAATGAGATGTATTGACACAGTGGCTGCAATAATGGGCTCAGATATGACAAGGATTGTGAGGGTGGTGCAGGACCTGGCAGTGTTTCTTTCTGTTGTACACAGGGTCACTATGAGTCAGAGCTGACTTGACAGCACCTAACAACAACAAAAACAGCACCAACAGCTAAGCAGGAGACCACATCCTGAGCTCCTGGAGCAAAAGGTAGTGGCACTCAGCTTCACTATGAGGTAGCAAAAGGTCCTCCTCCAAGGGGATAAACAAATGGGGCCTGGAGGATGGGAAGGATTCAGCCTTATAAAAGGGAGTGGGGAAGAGACAGGCAGTGATGATGTTCCAGCCAGTGAATCATATTTGGAAAAGGTATGGCAGTACGAAAGCATGACCAATTTGGGGAGCTACAGGGGATTTGTGCTTCTACAGACCAAGGCAAGATGGGGAAGTGCAGCAGGGCAAGGCTGGAAATCAGGCAGAGGCTAGCTCATGAAGGGCCCTGAGTGCTGTTGTAATTGCTGAAGCAGAGCAATTGACCAGTACCCAAGTCAAATCAAAGTCACCTGCTGAGACTACAAAGGATTAAGGTAGCCTTGAGGTATGGGGAGCAAGTAAGTCTGACTGGAAGCCCCCTGCTGAGGATCACTGATGGTGTTGGCTGTCATTGAGGAGTGACCTCATCTTACAGTGACATGCCAATTAAACAAAATGCTGCCCAGGCTTGCACTATTCCCATGTTGAGTGGGTTGCAGATTGGACTCTTGTAATCCATAGGGTTTTCATTGGCTGATCTTCAGAATTAGGTCACCAGACCTTTCTTCCTAGTCCATCTTAGTCTGGAAGATCCACTGAAACCCATTTGAATCATGGCAACACACAAGCCTTGGCTGACAGGTGGTGGCTGTGCATGACGGGGACAGTTGGCTGGGAATGAAATCTGAGCCTCTCACATGAAAGGCAAGAATCCTTCCATCGAACCACCAAAGCCCCTTGACATAAAGGAAGGGCTTGCTAAGCATTAGCGGTTGTTCTGTTTGTCACTACACCTGATACAGACTTTTCTCCCAGCTCGGACTTGCTTTTCTTTCTCCTGTTGAGGGTAGGACCTTGGCAAAAAGAAGGTGCCCAATCAATGCTGGTGAAATGAAGAATGAATAAAAGGGCGAATGGATCTGGTGGGAACTGACAAGGCACCATGGCCAGGGGTCACTGGTTTGAATGACCAGATGCCAATCAAACTGCACCCTGCTTACTTGGGTGGCCAGATTGGATCTTGTCATGAAATGCCAGAGGGACAGCAGGCTGGCTGCTTTCCAGCTCATGTGGATTAGAAGACATTTCTGAATTCCCTGTCCTTCCTGCATTCTAAGGAGCCCTTATGATGCAACAGACAAGTGATCAGGTGCTAACTGAAAGGTTAACAGTTCAAATCCATCCAACTGCTCTATGGGATCTGCTCCCATAAAGACTGTTGTTGTTATTATGTGCCATCCATTGGACCCAACTCACAGTGATTCCCTCCTTGTGTTTCTGAGGCAGTATCACTATGGAAGTAGATTGCCCAACCTTTCTTCCAAGGAGTGGCTGGTGGGTTTGAACCGCCAGCCTTCTGGTTAGCAGTCAAGTGCCTTAGGCACTATGCTACCAGAGCTCCCCCATAAAAATTACAGTCATAGAAATCCTATGGGGCAGTTCTATTCTGTGACATGGGGTTGCTATGAGTTGGAATCAACAGTATAACAACCACCTGCCATTCTTGGCCTCTGGCTCCATCATCAGACTGTGCCCATAGTCTCACATCATGAAACGGCCCCTCCTCAGTAGCTTGGAAACATACCACTCACTTTCTGGAAATAATTGTTATTGTTGTCAAGTCAGTTGAGACTCATGGCAGCCCCTGTGTGAGAGTAGAACTGCTCCATAGGATTTTCAAAGCTGGGATCTTTCAGAAGAAGATTGGCAGGCCTGTCTTCTGCAGTATCTCTGGGTGGGTTTGAATCAGCAGTCTTTCAGCTCCTAGTTGAGTGCTTAACTATCGTGCCATCCAGCCATGATGTAATGGCTTCCTTGCTTTCTAAGCTTGCTCCCTGCCCCAGCCTACAAAACTATCACAGCATGACTCAATAAGCAAGCCCCTCCCTCCTTGGGGTCACCGAGCCAGTCCCCAGAGGAAGCCAGAACACACCTCGTCAGAGCTTGATCCCCACTCAGTGACCTCCCCTGGGACAGGTGAGTCAGCCATTATCATAGTCAGACACATTCGTGTCTCAGCACAGATCACCTACAACCTTGTTAAGCTGGGAGGCGGCAGGAGGGAATGCAGGCAATTTGACAAAGCAAGTCAAATGACAATAGCTGTTCTAGCTGTCGCTTCAAACACATCAGGTCACAGAGCTCCCTCCAAGTGCTAGCAGGTGGGCACAGAGTTCATCTGCATCTTCTGCATTCAATGATAGCATCCACAGCCCGGCTGGCCACTGTGTTTCGCCTGGTCCTCCTTCTGGTGATGAGAACAGCCTTGGGTCAGCTCTGAATATCCTCTAACCACAGGTCTCCATGAGGATGATTCAGAATTTCAGGGGAATAGATGGACTCATTTTGACGCAGCTAGAGATTGTAATTGCTTACTTGCTGTACTGCTTAATTTTATTACTGGAAGATGCAACATATTAAAATTTCACATGTCTGGGGTATCTGAAATCTCTATCTCTCCCTCCCAAAGCAGAAAGCACTCATTTCAATTTAACCACTGTCATCAACTCAATTCTGACTCACAGTGACCCCACTGGGTTTCCAAGGCTGTAAATCTTTACAAAAGTAGTTTGCCTCATCTTGCTGTCATGGAGCAGCTTGTGGATCTGAACAACCTTCTGCTTTGCAAATGTCTTACTGACTATGCCACCAGAGCTCCTTTTAGAAAGGATGTAGAAGGCCTTGAATTCATATTTTCAATGTACCTCTCTGACCTCCCTTTCTGACACGAGGAGTGGCTCTTGGAGCTCCCCATGAACTCTATTTGAACACAGCTGCAGAATAGTGCTCCTGAGGTCAAGTCACAGGCTGGCTCCTCAGATGGATGGGGAGCTTCAGGTTCAAGGTATTTTATTAATAACTGTGGTTTGTGATTGCTCAACTGTCATGCAAATACTAGATGACAAGATGCCTAGGGGACTCTGCAATCCTGGTTTTAAACTGAAGGAGTCATCTTTGTTGGCCATCCTTAGTGAGGACCCATCAGGCCAGGTTGGACCATGGGATACCTTGTGCACTGGTTTGGGACACTGTGGTTGAGATTTTCCTCAACTGGACCAATATGCAGCATCACGATAAATGGAGAGAAGATTGAAGTTGTCAAAAATTTCCTATTACTTTGTTCCACAATCAACACCAATGGAAGCAGCAGTCAAGAAATCAGATGTCATATTGCATAGGGCAAATCTGTTGCAAAAGATCCCTTTAAAGTGCTGAAGAGCAAAGATGTCTCTCTGAAGACTAAGGTGTGCCTAACCCAAGCCATGGTGTGATCAATCGCCTCATATGTGTGTGAAAGCTGGACAAGGAATAAGGAAGACCGAAGAAGAATTGATGCTTTTGAGTTGTGGTGTGGGCAAAGAATACTGAAAATACCATGGACTGCCAGAAGAACTAACAGATCTGTCCTGGAAGAAGTGCAGTCAGAATGCTCCTTGGAAGTGAAAATGGTCAGACTTGGTTTCACCTACTTTGGTCATGTTTTCAGAAGGGACCATTCCCTGGAGAGGGATATCATGCTTGGTAAAGTGGAGGGTCAGCAAAAAAGGAGAAAACCCTCAATGAGATGGGTTGACACAGTGGCTGCAACAATGGGATCGGCTGTAGCAAAGATTGTGAGGCTAGCACAGGACTGGACAGTGTTTTGTTCTGTTGCACATAGGGTCACTTTGGGTTGGGCCCATTTGACGGCACCTGACTACAACAACATGACCTACCAAGTGGTCCACGGGTGTCTCAAGGAATTGCTGTTGGAAGGGTGGTTTTCATCTTAACCCATAACGTGGGCTGCAGGGAGCCTTCCCTGAACCCTCCTGGGCCTTGTGTGTCTCTCCATTTCAGCACACCACACTGGAATTGTAGCTGACTGCACCTCACCCAACACCCCCAGGTGGTGCAAACAGTTTGTGCTTGACTACTAACCCAGAAATTGGCATTTGGACTCACCTAGCAGTGTAGGGGGATAAATGTCTGGCAATCTGCTTCCATAAAGATTGTTGTTGTTAAGTGCTGTCGAGTCAAGTTAGACTCTCAGAGATCCCATGTGTAAAGTCCCCTAGGCTGTCATCTTTGAAGGGGGACAGATCACCAGGTCTTTCATTCCACAGAGCTGCTGGTGGGTTCAAACTGCTGACCTTTCAGTTAACAGCTGAGTACTTAACCATTGTGCCACCAGGTCTCTTTTGTAAAGATTACATCCAAGAAATCCCTATGGGATAGTCCTACTTTGTAACACATAGGGTAATCATGACTTGGAATCGACTCAATGGCCATGGGTTTGATTTTTCTTGTTAACACCTCACCTGTCTCGGCAACTTGTCTGTGGGAGAAATATGAGGCAATCTGCTTCTGTAACAATTTACAGCCTTGGAAACCCTATGAAGCAGTTTTACTCTGTCCTACAGGGTCGTGATGAGTTGGAATCAACTCGATGGCAGTGGGTTTGATTTGTCTTACCAATGAGTTCATGAATGCTACATTGAGGATGAAGGCCTTGTCTGCTCTATGGAAGGCCCAGCATCTGGCATATTGCTAGCAGTAGAGTGTTGTTGTGGTGTGCCATAGAATTGATTGGGCCTCATAATGACCCTGTATGATAGAGCAGAACTACCCCACAATGTTTCCTAGGCTGTAATCTTTATGGAAGCAGATCACTAGGTCTTTTCTCCCATAGAACAGCTGGTGGGTTCAAATCACCAATCTTTCAATTGGTAACTCAGTGCTTAAACATTGCACCACCAGAGTTCACAATGATAAGAATATAGACTGGGCTCAATTAAAGCATCTTGAACCAATTGATAGATGAATAAGTGAATGAATGATTAAACAAAAGAAGAAATGGAAGCAAGAAAGTCAACTTGCTGTTGAATCAGATTGGGAAATAAGGTAGGGCTGAAGAGGAGAGCCAAATGCCATGTTGCTCAAAGGGGCAATAATAGGCATGAAGTAGGGGCTCAATAAATGATGACAATAAACACTGACTAGGCATTTCTATCTCCAGCACTGTGCTATGTCCCTTACATAGACTGCCTCATTTAATCAGTGCACTGAACCCTACAAAAAACAAAACAAAACAAAAAATCTAAACTCACTGTCATCGAGTTGGTTCCAAATCATAGTGGCCCCTCCTTGGGTTTCCAAGGTGGTACATCTATGGAAGTAGATTGCCCAACCTTCCTTCCAAGAAGTGTCTGGTAGGTTTGAACCACCCACCTTCTGGTTAGCAGTCAAATGCCTTAGGCACTACACCACCAGAGCTCCTACAAAGAGCTGGTATTATTTTTGGCAAAGTGAATGAAGGAGCCATGACTAATGCTGACTCGCTAGTGTATGGCAGCCAGGAACAATGTGACAGCTTCAGGAAACCTTCCTACCTGCTTCTTCTGTCTTGCTCTTGTCCATTCTTCAACACTCAATTCCAGCACCATCTCTTCCATGAAAACTTCTGTGACTGATTCTTATGAGGTGTCCTTGTGTTGTCTTCTCTGATTCCTTCTGGAAACCTTTCTCATTGTATCTATTTTTCTATATAATCAGCTCTTGATGCATCTGCCCCTCATAGGAGGGGTTTCATAATGGCAGGTCCTGTGACTGTTGTTTTCAAGTCTCTAGTGTCCAGCCCAGTGTTGTGTACATGGGAGCTGCTAGGGATGAACTATTGAGTGAGTGAATGACATGGAAGACCTGCCCGAGTCCTTCTGAATTCACACAACAGCAAGCCTGATGGCCAAAGGAATATAGCATCTGAACATGAGCAAAATGGCTACACAAAGACAACTGTGAATAGAAGAGAAAATCCACAGTCCTGGACTTAATGGAAGGTAAGGAAGTAGTAGGAAAAACTTTAAGATGGGGAAGGGAGGCCTTGGGTTCTATACACTGTAGGAACTCAGCATCTCCAAGGCAAAGGCCTGTCAAATGTGGCCACTGCCTTCTTGTTAATTCTGAAGCACAGTGCTTGCTTTAGGAATAAAACTCTATATTCAACCTGTAACTCAGCTACTGCAATTCTATTTTAAAAACCCGTGGGATACACAATACCCTTGTCGACAAAAAACGGAGGTTATAAGTATTATACAGGCAGGAAATTTTGCCTAAAATGCTTACTTTTTAAAAATAAAATCTGTCTATATCCAAACCAGAAAATCCCATTACACGTCACACAGTCAGTTCTGAAGGAGCCTTACAAGTGGTACAGCTCTGGGTGGAATTCCCTCAGGACACTCTGAAGTCATGGTCCATTTCTAGAGGGCACATTGGTTATCCTCAGGGGTGACGCATTGAGTTATCCACATTAGTCCCTGGGTAGAGAGCTAGTGACAGGGCACTCAACAACGGCACAGCACAAGCCCAAGACAGACAGAGAGGAAGCAGGGCCGAGGCATTTTATGAGACGGAGACATTTCTAGCCTTTGAATAATTTCAAAAGTGATGCACATAGAGAAAGGACGCTCGACCCTAACAAAGTCTAAGTTTGATGTTTTGCTAATTACATGCCATCCCATTGAATGTGCACATACATGGGCACGTGCACACACACACACACACACCCTAGCATAATACATACATATCACGCTGTGTCATCTCATTATAACCTCTGGGTTCAAGATGCATCGAAACTACTTGAGTCGTTTTCAAAATCACCAGAAAAGATAATCACTCAACTCG
>NW_006921849.1:1580849-1598930 GCF_000298275.1 Orycteropus afer afer | reverse complement strand
GAAGCAGTTCTGCTCTGCACACACAGGGCCAGAATTCACTTGATGACAACTAACAACATGAACAAACTGGTGCTAAACAGAAGGAGACATAAGGAAATATCCCCTGGTCTCCATGTCTGTGTTCATGAAACTATCTTGGTAATAGCAATACAGCTTTTATTTTTTTCTATATTTAATTTTTCTCACAGTGATACTACCAAATAGCTTTGTCTGTGTACACTTATACATACACATTTACTTAATCAGTAGTAACCAGTTGCTGTCAAGTTGATTCTGACTCATGGAGACTCCATGTGTGTCATTGTAAAACTGTGCTTCATAGGGTTTCCAATGGCTGATTTCCCTGAAGTAGATCACCAGGCTGTTCTTCCAAGGTGCCACTGGGTGGACTCAATCTTCCAACCTTTTGATTAGCAGCCAAACATGTTTCATATGGACCACCCAGTACATACACTCAGCTTCCCATCATCTAAAATGGGAATAATAATAAAAACCCATCTGTTTGTGTTACTGTGAAGATTAAATATAATTATACAACATGTGTGGCACCAAGCCTGGCAGAGTAAGGACCCAATAGTAGCTAGTGTTTGTTATTTTAGAAGGGTGGTGGCTGATATGAGGTGTATTGGCCAGGCCTCCCGTGTGGAAGGGAGAATTCTACCACCGAACAACTACTGCTCTCTATGCAATATGTTGTTGTTATTAGATGCCATCAATGTGGCTCCAGCTCACGCGATCTTATGTATAACAGAATGACATATTGCCCAATCCTGTGTCTTCTTCATGATCATTGGTGTGCTTGAATCCATTGTTCAGGCTGTTGTGTCAACCCATTCATTGAGGGCTTCTCTCATTTCCATTGGCCCTCCAGTTTACCAAACGTGTTCTTTCCTAGTAAGTGATGGTATGTCCAAAGTAAGTGTATTAAGTCTTATCATTCTTGCTTCTAAGGAACATTCTGGTTGTATTTCTTCTAAGACTGATTTGTTCATTCTTTTGGCAGTCCCTGGTATATTCATTATTCATTGTCAATACCACAGTTTGAATGCAACAATTCTTCTTCTGTCTTCCTTTTTCACTATCCTACTTTGGTATGCATATTAGGTGATTGAAAAGACCATAGTGTCGGTCAGAAACACCTTAGTAAGGCAATGACTTTTGACTCCTTCTTCAGGGATTGCACCCCACTTGTTCCTATCAAGTCTTATCTTTAAGACATATCTCCAGATTGGCATGAAATCAGACTTTAGAAGTAGCAAGTGTTTAAGAAATTTGATGTAATTAATAGTAAGTAAAACCAAGAGATTTGGTTCAAACTCACTTGTGCAAGACCAAATATTCCACTTCGATTCCAACCCCCTGGGCAGGAAGCACTGAATCCTGCTGACACAGATCTAAGGTACACAAGTTCCAGGTCTTGTCAGATGGTTCTAATCAAAACCGAACACTGTTTTTCTTACTTGTTTTATTTCCTTCTCCAGTTATACATAACACGTTTATTAGCCCAGGCATACCCGTACTTGATAATGAGTGAATGGAATTTAAGGAAAAGTACAAACTATTTATTGAGGTAACCTCAATGCTGACTTTAAAATAATAAAACATGAAAAACAGTTTCACAATGCACCAAACTTGGAAGCAAATGAAGGAAAAAAAAAGCCTGTGGATTAAAATGGTTGAGGGCAAAACTCAATAATTTAGAGTTAATTACCTAAAGCGTGAAAACTGCTGGAGATCTTTCACTGAGACAGAACTGGGCTTTTCCCCTTGAGTAAAATAGGGAAAGAAAAAAAAAAGGAAAGTGAAATAGAAATTAAATTACTTACATGCATGGCTAGAATGCTTCTTGGGACTAACTCTCTGTATTGTCTAATGGTAAAGTGCCATGTTTTTATTCTCATGAGATCATCAAAGGTGAACTCCAAGATCAATCTGCCTTCTGTACATACCTGGAAGTGATAAACAACACACTCATTGGTGATCCACATTGTGAATGCCATGTTTTATAACTCACCCATCAGCTGCTCAGTGTAGTCTCCCTTACTGTCCTTGGCCATTTCTGCTTTTTTGGCAAAGCTGTGACACAAAGGCTTATCCCGGGCATACTGGAACAAGCATAAGCTCTGGAATCAGTGTCTCCATATCCTTGGGTTCAAAAACAAACCTTACTGATGATCACGTGACCTACTGAAACTCTATGAACTTGTTTCTTCTTCTGTCAATATGAGGATCAAACCTATCTTCTAGAGATATTATATCAAAAACTCTTGCCACATAGTACCCCCAAAAAATAGTACTCTCTTACTTTTTCCTATTGTTTCTTCTACTTTTTTCACCCTCCTAACGTAAAAGCTTGAACTCTCATTCAACTCTTCGTTATCTTGCTCCTGAGACAATGTATCTAATAGAAGTATTCATACTTAATTGTTACTAAAAGTTTACCCATGAGAAATTCCAGAGGGTAATGCTTAACTCAAGCTGGTGGGGATTGATTACTCCCTGTGGAGAAGAGGTGTGTTTAGAGTATATCCTTAAATCAGATTAAATCAGTAATGGTAAATTCTGCTTCCACAATGAGTCAGCCTTTGGGGGGCATTATGATCATTTGACAGCTCTGGTAGCATAATGCCTAAGGCACTTGACTGCTAACCAGAAGGCTGGCAGTTCAAACCCACCAGCCACTCCTCGGAAGGAAGGTTGGGCAATCTACTTTTGTAGTGATACCATCTCGGAAACCCAAAGAAGGGTCGCTATGAGTCGGGTCTGACTTGATGGCACATAACAACAACAACAACAACAACATGATCATTTGAAGAAAGAAAGAATTGTTAATGAAGCATCATGAAATTTCTAAGACTCTCTTCCTTGACAGAGTCATCAGTGATAGGATAGCTTTTGCTTATTTTTTTGAGATTCAAATCATTTTTAGGATGTCATTTTTGCTTGCTCTTTTCCACAGTTAATGACGTTGAAATGGAAGAAGATGGTAGCCATCCAAACACTACTGGGTCCATTTCTACTATAAGAGGGGAACGGTGGTAGCATATTGATCCAGTTTACATGATTACAGCTCATTGATCAGTCCAAATTTCCCTTAAGAAAGCAGTGCCAAGCAGTGGATGGAGCCATTGGCATCAGATAGTGTTGGATCCAAATTCTGGTTCAATTTTTTGCTCATTCTGGAATTGGGGAAAAAATCAAATAAATTCTCCAAATTCTAGCCTTCTTGTCTGTAAAATGGGGACAATAACACCCTTAGGTAGTGTAGTTGGGAGAGTGCATGGAATGAAGCTGTGTATGTAGATCACCTGTCGTCATACTTGGCACATCATAAGATGACAGTAAATGAGAGCTTTAAAGGTAAAAGAAGCACAGCCAAAAAGAAAACACATCCTTAGACCAGTGTTGTCATTATGAGCCATCAGAGATTAAGGGGTTCATGAAGTGCCACTTAAGGGCCCTGCTGGAAGGCAGAGGGCCTCCATTTGGAATCTGCATCCAACCTTCAATTTTAAGGAGGTGTGCTGGTGCACTGGTTAAGCTCTTGGCTGTGAAATGAAAGGTCAGTGGTTTGAACTCACTAGCCACTCCTCAAGAGGAAGATGTGGCAGTCTGCTTCTGTAAAAACGGTAGCCTTGGAAACCCTATGGAGCAGTTAGCTCTACTGTGTCCTATAGAATCTCTTTGAGTCAGAATTGACTCAATGACAACAGGTGTAGTTGGTTTTTTGGATCTTCAGTGCTATCTATTTTAACAGATTGGCATTCTGGTTTGGCTTTTTTATAGGAAGATTGCCTAGTCCAAAGTGAAGCACACAAAATTCTGAGAATCACTGTACTGCAAATTTAAAAAATAAAATACATAACTGACAATAAACTAAATAGGGGAGATGCTTATTTATAAACCTCCCATCCATTGAGATGATTAACAATTTATATACAACTTTAAATGAATCTTCACAATACTTCTGTTTCATGAATTTAATACAAATCCCCCTATTTATTGAGCACCAGTTGTTTCTAGACACTGGTTAGGGGCTTTATATGCACTCTAATTTAAGATAATGTTTCCTTTCAATAAGCCAAACCAGGAGAGGAGCTTTACCAATAAGTGTGATAGGGCACGTCTCAGGAGAGATGCTGTTACCATTGGCCATCTTTGTTTTATCAAGTCTCAGAAGCTTGGTGAGGTAATTATTGGTAATCTGGGTGAAGACCTCTGCCTCTGGTCCAATGAGCAGAAGGTGTGAGTAATTTCAGGCATTTGGGTATCTTGCCCCAATACTTCTAGTTGAGTGGTCTTCAAAATCTTGTTTTTGGTATCTCAGCCATGAGAGTTGGGCACATCGAATGGGGGAAGGCTTCAGTGTCATGAAACCACTCCCTCCAGCACATCCTCAACATTGGAATTAATTTCCTAAGATTTTCAAAAGGGATACTTAGAGATTAAGCCACACATTTTCCCCCTGGGGTGTTTGTGTGACAGAAGCCACCTGTGGTGAAGGTCTCACAAAAGGGAGGTAACCATAGCCAGCCACTAACAGTGAAATGTCCTGACAATATAGGACAGGCATATTTGGATGTTATAATCCTCTTTTTAAAGAGAAGAGATTATTGGATATTTAAACAAATATTAGCCCAGTTAAATGTCATGCTTCTTTATTATCTAATCTATTTGTTTTAAGTTTATGAACCACAAACCCAGGGCAGGCAGAAGCTGTGGTCTGTTTCTGAAACTGGAGTAAAATTTCAGAATGGAAAGGCATGTTGTCAGGAGGGACCATTCCTTGGAAAAGCACATCATGCTTGGTAAAGTGGAAGGTCAGCAAAAAAGGCAAAGACCCTTAGCAGATGGACTGACATGGTGGCTGTGGTGATGGGCTCAAACGTAATAACAACTATGCGGATGGGGCAGCACCATGCAGTATTTTGTTCTGTTGTATGCTATCAGTTGTTGCTATCAGTTGGAACTGACTCAATGACACCTAACATCAACAACAAAAAAACATGTATGTAGTGGTTCTGATGAATCACTCCACTGGAGCTACTATAAGGTCAAGCTTAATTGTATTCTTTGTTCACTGTGACACTGCAAACCAGTTGGTGACCCTTCTTGTAGTTAAACTGTCACAGGCCTACAAAACAGAAAGTTGCAACAAATATTGCAACCAAGGACTGTCCTAACCAAGGACTCAGTTTTATCCAGCACATATCATGTACAAGATAACATTTCTTAGAATTGAATCTGGGGTGACTGTGTTGGGTATTTTATTTAAGGAAAATAGGATGACTTCCTTGAATGAATGAAATGAGGAGAATTCTGGTCATGGATAGTCTTGTCCAAGTAATAATTCCACAGCTTTCTCCCAAGCCCTACACAGCCTCTCTGCTCCTTCTACCCCTACTATGGAAGTTAAAGGAAACAGAAGGTTTTGTGATTTATTTTATAAGCAATAATCAGCAAATGGAATAGAGGTGCATGAGAAAAAAAACAAAAAAGCAAAACATATATTCCTACTTCTGAAATGGGCAGAAATGAGCATAGCTAAAAAGAGAAATTAATGTTTTCTCTTTTCAGAAAAATTCTGTGCATTCCTCTTAATCAATACAATTAATGCAGCTTTTATCTAAAGTTGGTCTTTTTTTTTTCCCCTCCCAAAGCCACCTTTCACTTGGAATCCAAAATCAAAAGGGTCCCCAATTAAGAAAACATTTTCTGTTGTACTGAATTCATGTTACTGTGCTGTGAGCTCTGACATTTTGTTTCTGTGGTAACAAAAATCAGCTGATTAGTTGGCATGGCAACAGAAAAGATGTAATCCCAGCAGACACACTCTAATCAATGCCCCCAGCACAGATGGTCTCCAGAGGATCAACAAGAAAGAGGTTGGCAGGCATTCAGCAGATCACGTGCCAGCTTGAGACTAGGCCAGGAACAAGGGAACTAAAAAAGGACATTTCTCAAACTAACCGGTTGCTTTTTAACCCTTTGCTTTCTTTGACTCATTGTAAAGCCATATTGACCGTGTAGTTGTATCATATCCTACCTCTCATGTGGCCTTTATGAAATAAAATGTGCTTCTTAAATGGAAGTATTTCTTTAATTTCCTTGGTCTTTATGTTTGGAACAGCATGGATGGGAAAGTACTATTAGGTGAACAGTTGTGTAAAGCTCACTGCATTTTATTTAGAGATATTGTTGTTGTTATGTGCCGTTGAGTTGGACCCGACTCATAGCGACCCCTCTTGGGTTTCTGAGGTGGTAAATATGTGTGTGGGTAGAGTTGGATGTATTTATACGTACATATAAATCTAAGAGAAAGGCAATCATTAATATTTTAATTTGGCTAGAGCTGGGACAAGAGTACAAATTCTGTGCATGTAATGTGGTATAACTACTAAGGTAAGAATGATGAAATGAATGTCAAAAAGAGAAGTGAGTATTCATATAGGAAAACTGGATGGTGCACTTCCATGGTATTTTGCTACAGTAATAAATGATTTCATAATAAATAATTGAGCACAGAAAAAAACGTAAACCTATGTTTACAGAAGTGATAAGTGTGTCAAGTAATCTCTATAACTATTTTCCCAGTGTGTAAAACCGAAAAGTAACTGCTATAATGTACCCTAGAGAGTGCTTCTCTTAGCATCTGCCAGTGCTTACACCCTCAAATAAAACTCAGGGGTCTTTGATTCTGAAAAGCTTGACACATGCTTTTCTGATTTTTAGGCCTTGTTTTCTATTTGACTCAAAATTGAAAACATAAAAGAGAGGCTTTCTAATGTGTGTTTTAAAACTCTAATTACATATTTATCCATAATCCATTATGTTCCTGGGATCAGGAAATTGCAAAGTGTATATTACACTCCTGAGGAATATTAAATATTACTGTTGATTAGGACTACGACTAGTTTTTGATTCACCAATTGGCCAAATTTTCATAAAAGCAACTCAGAACTGCTGGGTCAAATGTTATTTGTGGAATTAGAACTTATTAACAGTCTAAATGAGAACAATGGGATGCTGCCTACACATAATGTGGTAAGTAATGCCATGTGCTAGTAGCAGGTCCCCGTTTAAAAATTAAACATCTGCTTCCGAGTTGTTTTTCCTTGTGATACCGATAGGTCATGAGTCCACTGCTTTATAATAGATAGTCAGAGTAGTTTATTATATAAAAATGAGTTATTTTTAATTAACATAAGAACAAAAGAAAAAGAATGGAGAGATTCTGTGGGCAGTATAATGACTACCAAGGAGCAAAAAAAGGGAAAAAAATAATAATAAAAAATAATTCTCTAAAAGAAATGTGGACAATTAGCTTCTGGAGTAAGTCCATATAACTGAGCTGCATTTCCCAGAAAGTGGTATTTTTCATCACAGTATTGAAACAGTTGTTAAAGGAGTCAGCAGAAACATTGCCATAGAGAAGAGTAAAATGGGTGGTCCGAGTAATTGATACTTGTGGCAAAGGGTATTGTGTTCACCATGGCACTCAAGGCTTCCTGGGGACTGCCCTTTATGCCTGAAGAAAACACTCACCCATCTCAGAGAGGTGAGCTTCTGGGATAAGAGAGAATGCAGAAACCCTAACCCGTTGCTGTCAAGTCAGTTCTGACTCGTGGCAACCCCCTGTGTCACAGAGCAGAACTGTGTTCCCTAGGGTTGTCTGGGCTGTGATCTTTATGGAAGGAGATCTGCAGGCTTTTCTTCTGAGGTGCAGCTGGGTGGTTCTGAACAGCCAATCATTCAGTTAGTACTTGAGCACAAACCATTTGTGCCACCCAGGGAAGCCATAAGAAACAATATAGCAGAAGAAAATCTTAGATTCTTGATTTGGCTAAAGAAGTATTTTCTCCATTCACGAGAAGCATGGGATTATTGTTGATGTAAAACCGGTCCCAGACGGGCAATGCTGTCTTTTCAGAGTTACCCTGAATTATGAAAGAGGAAAGAGAAAGTAGAAAGAAGAAACAGTAGATATGTAAAAAGACTACTGCAGAAGAATGTTTATTTTGAAATAGTTCCTTAATTATGACAAAGCTTTATTGAATTATCATAAATATTTTTCCTATAAAACATAAATAACTTGTAAGTTTTCCTTGGATTACCTAAAATTAACATAAGCTCAGAGAAAAATAATAGCAATCCATAGAGAAAGGTAATATCTGCAACACTCTGGGTTAGTGACCTAGGCATGGTTGTGTGTCCATCTGATCTACCAGTTTCTGTAAAGGTTCTGTGTCTCCAAAATGAAGTGAGGGAAATTAAAGCCATCAGGTGATGGTTCCTTTCCATATGGCAAAACTCCCTTCCTTCCATGACAATCTGCACTCAACAGGAAGTTCCTTTGTCTTCTACTGACAAACAAACAATAATAGTTCTAACAGGCCAACTGTTAAAATGGGGAAAGAGAAAAATGTAACACCTGCCTCTGATTTAAAATGTCTATTGATAAAATTGTGAGCTCTGGTGGCGTAGTGCCGAGGGCATTTGACTGCTAACCAGAAGTCTGGCAGTTCAAACCTATCAGCCACTCCTTGGAAGGAAGGTTGGGCAATCTACTTCCATAGGGACACTGCCTGGAAATCCAAGGAGGGATGGCTATTGAGTTGGATCTGACTTGACAGCAGTGAGTTTGGTTTTGGTTTTTATTGATAAAATTAAAGGGGCTCTGGTGATGTAGTTGTTAAGGCATTTGTCTGCTAAACAAAAGATCAGGTTCAAACCCATAAGCTGCTTCAAAGAAGAAAGAGGAAACAATCTGCTTGCATAAAGATTTGCAGCCTTGGAAACCCAACGGGGTTTGCTATGAGTCTGAACTGACTTGATGGCAGTGAGTTTGGTTTCTTATTCTTGGTATTGATAAAATTAAAGGTGTTCTGGTGGTGTAGTTGTTAAGGCATTTGGCTGCTATACAAAAGGTTGGTGGTTCAAACCCACCAGCTGCTCCATGGAAGAAAGATGAGGTAATTGGCTTCCATAAAGATTTACAGCCTTGGAAACCCAATGGGGGTTGGTCACTATGAGTTGGGATCCACTCTATGGTAGTGAGTTTGTTTTTTTGGTTTTATTGATAAAATTAAGATACCATAATATCAATGGCATTTGGTGAGCTGTGTTTGCATTTTATAATCATTTCATTTGCCTTTGGTTTTTACACCAGCATATGACACCAGAATGATTGAACATCACCAACACGATCCATGAATACTTTAGAAAAATATTTTTATTCTTGCAGCAAAATGTAAATAAGTAAAAGATACATCTTCAGTTTTATAATTTGGATTTTTGCACTTAACCCTGATGATTCAACTTCTCTAACTATAAAGAGAGGCTCACCATTTATATTTTGAAGTAAAAGAAGGAGTTTATATTGTTATTATTCCAAATTAGTTTCATATTGAGTCTTCGTCAAAATGCTCTGGTAGCATAGTGCCTAAGGCACTTGACAGCTAACCAGAAGGCTGGCAGTTCAAACCCACCAGCCACTCCTCGGAAGGAAGGTTGGGCAATCTACTTCCTCAGTGATACCACCTTGGAAACCCAAGGAAGGGTCACTATGAGTCGGGTCCGACTTGACAGCACATAACAACAACAACAACAGTGCTCATTAGGATAAACTTCCATTTGTCAGGATCTATGAATAAATATTTGCTCCTTCCAATTTTTCTACACTATCTGTAGTGTTTGGATCATAGATGTAGAATGTAGAGAAAGAAGATGAGGTTGAATCTCTAGTTCTTTCCTTTTTCATTTGCATCCTTCACAGGGCCTTGAATTCTGCCTTGAAAGTTGAATGCAGATGCCTGACACCTATCTTCCCTTCCCCTGTTTTGCTCTCTCACATTTTTACAATCAATTTATGCTCCTACTGCACTCACTAGTTTGATACTCTGATAAATCACAGAACTTACCAGAATCTGGGAGACACTTCATTTAAACAATGAATTGCCTAATTTTATTTATGTTTATAGTCCTCAAATTCTTTTAGGATTATGGCTAGTTGGGTCTTGTTTAATTGATTATTTTCTTTGAATGTTAAAATTTGAATTTAGCCTTAAGTTTATTCTTAATTTTAGTAATGAGACACAAATGCTGCACAGTGATAGGAGAACATCTTTTCATTGTAGAAGATGTTTTGCATAAAAGCAAAACTTTTAATTTAGCAACTAAAGTCTAATAGACAGATAAACCTTTCTTTTGAAGTTTGTGCTTTGAGGATCTGTCATATTTTGATGCTCCTGTGCTCCATGTCACCTACATACATCTTGGAAGCTTCCACCAAAAAAGGCTAACCATGTCACAGACACAAAGGATTATCTCACAGTGCTGAATGTATCTTAGGTACAAAATATCAGCTCAACATTCTAGAAGTAAACTGGAATTATTACCCTTTAGTATATTCAGAAAAGAAAAAGCTAAGTGTAAGTGTGTTAGTGGGACAATCCCATACCTTGGTAAACATGGGCTTCCCATGTTGGGTGACCATGGCACACTGGTCGCAGTCCACCGTGATGGATGAGTTGTGGTATGACTCTTTCGAGTGTTTGAGAATGTAATACAAGTCGGTCACTCCTCCTTCAAACACAGTGCTAAAGTAACGGGGGATGAGGGTCCTGCCGATAGCTAGAAGAGAAACAGAAACAAACCATTAACTTGAGTTTTAGTTTCTTCATGTACTCACCCCACATCATCACCAAACCTCCAACAATGGCATGCCAATCATCTCAA
This sequence comes from Orycteropus afer afer, assembly GCF_000298275.1. NCBI lineage: Eukaryota > Metazoa > Chordata > Mammalia > Tubulidentata > Orycteropodidae > Orycteropus > Orycteropus afer. The sequence goes on along the minus strand of NW_006921849.1, from coordinate 1,588,193 downwards.
GAAACCATTTGTTGCCTGCCTTAGAGTCAGCTCCCACCATGGTGACATTATACATAACAGATTGAATTGTTGCTCTGTCCTGTGTCATTCTCAGGATAGTTGGTGTGGTTTTGTGCAACTATTGTGTCAAGTCATCTCACTGAGGATTCCCGTCATGTTTGCTGTACCTTCCACTTTACCAAACATGATGTCCTTTACTAGGAGGCAAATTTTTCTTTATAAACAGTCATGATCCTTCTGGGTTCTAGTTATTAAACGAGAGTCCCAAATTATTCAGGAAAATTTTATATAGTCATCTCTCCAGATTTGGTATCCATTGAAAGTCAATGATAAATGAGAGAAAAGGCATTAACTGCTTGGGTCACATAGAGTCTCCAAAGGAACATGTTTTCAAGAAAGAAAACGCATCAAACTGACTTGGATTTTTTCATGGGTCACTTACAAGCCAGTTTATCCAATTCTGCTTTATTATTATTATTAGTAGTAGTAGGTATAATAATATAAGTTTAATAATATAATGCTTTGTTATATGTGAAGTTTTTTGGTATTCTCTTGTTGGATCTTCAGAATTATCCCAATACTCTAGGGGACCCATATGGGTCTCTTTTGGAGACCCTAATACTTTATGAGAGAGCTCTGGTGGCATAGTGCCTAATGCGCTTTACTGCTAACCAGAAGGCTGTGGTTCAAACCCACCAGGCACTCCTTGGAAGGAAGGTTGGGCAATCTACTTCTGTGGTGATACCACCTCGGAAACTGAAGGAGGGGTTGCTATGAGTCAAGTCCTACTTGATGGCACATAACACAACAACAGCAAAAAGTTATGATGATTAAAAAACAAAAATGGTACTCAGGAATGTTTCAAAGTTGCATGACTTAGAAGTAACTAACTGGAGTGTCTAACTCTGCAAACACCAAAACCTGCTCTTTCTAACACTATGTCTTAAACTGCTATTGGGTTTCCTGTCCACTTTTGGAGCTGGGTAAGCTATTTTCCCAGAATACATGGTCTTTATTAAGAGAACTTGATACCTTCCACTTGGTCTACATTGGTATTTATTATACCATGTGTTTTTCCCAGCTCCATTTTACTTTAAACAGTTGTGTAAGTAGCTGGGTCTCTCAGCTCTGTGACGCTTAGAAACAACCAACACGCTCTTGCTTCAGCCACGATTTAAATCCTCTTACAATGAAAATCCCAACTCATAATATGAGGAATTTTGCTTATGTACAGCTATGAAGGCAAAGTCCTAAAGCACTCTCTGGCAATTCAAGGTTTTAATAAATCTCTCACATTTGCCATCTAATGCCTCCTGAAAGACAAAAATAATATTTAAGATAAATAAACTATCAAGGAGAGCTTTAGCTAGGAAAGATCATCCAGTCTTTCACTTGAATGTTTTATGATATTTAATTTCCTTTAAAAAGAATCAGTGTTAATTCATTCCACATAGATCTATATCTCTTTTGTACATGGACTTGGGAAAAATGAATATAGAAAGAACTCCTTGCCAAATTATTTTTGAAAGTGGTCTAAAGAATTCCAGTGGGAATGACCAGCCCCTGCATAATTTATATAGTTGTGATTGCTTCCCATTTACTGCAGGTAAAATCAATCAACAAGTAGTGCTAAATAGTTCAGGATATTTGAAAATCTCATTTTAAATAATTCTTACACATCTATTTCCTAAATACCGCCTAATCCACAAAAGCATATGTTCATTCACTGAATATAAAACCCAACTGAGAGTAATCTGAATTCACCAGTCTCTTCAACATATGCATAGCCAATATTATAAAGAAAATTTTGTAATGCTAAAATCCTTATTGTGCTTTGCTAAACATATAAAATTAATTTAATGCATTTCAAATGTTCTAGCTTAAAGCTGATTACCATAAATCAGCCCAAGGAATTTCAACAATTTGGAATCTGTACCGCTGAGCATAAATATCAACCATAAAAATGTAGACAAAGGTTGAAAATATTTCACTGTGCTGGCCAAGGAATTTTTATATTATAAAGGTCGCTATAAGGAAACACAACTGGATTAACCACAGTATAGTTATTCACCACCAATTCAACACACTTTAATTCCTTCATTGCTTGCTATACATTATTGTTATTTTTCTTCATACTCAATAAAACCTGAGAAAGCCAGAAACTGTATAAGGTGGAACCTGAGCTCTGGTAGCATAATGGCTAAGACACTTGCCTGCTAACCAGACTGCTGGCGGTTCAAACCCACCAGCCACTCCTCGGAAGGAAGGTTGGGCAATCCTACTTCCGTAGTGATACTGCCTCGGAAACCCAAGGAGGGGTCGCTATGAGTCGGGGCGACTCGACGGCACATAACAACAACAACAATACAAGCAACAGAAAAGTGGTAAGACTGAACCCTGTGAAAGGTGGAAAACTTGCAACCTGGAAAAACAAGGCACTCCCATTGGTTTCTGGTTCTCACTGGTTTCACTCTCTAAAAAGAAAACTGAATGGAAAAAAGGTTCGAGATTTCTTAATTTTAAACTGAAATCTTTAATTATATGTCCAACTCCAGAAAATGCAGAAACTAGGTAGTAAATACACTGCTTCGAAGGCAAAGGAGCTTTACTTCATTGGACAATTTCTATCACTTTAGAAACTGATTGTTATGGACATTTGAGATTTGTTTTCAGCATTTTCCTTTGGAGGTGGCCCCTACCACTTTCCATGTGGTTCTGTTTGGACTGTCATCACAGAATTTCAATATGCATTGTGGTAGACTGTACTCAGGTGGCCTCCAATGACCATGACAATGGCACTGACTTTTTTGTGTAAGTAGTTTCCTCTCTTTACATCTGGGCATGGTCCTGTAATCTGCTTTAATTAACAGAATGTAGCACAAGTAACCTCTGTCAGCTTTGAGATAAACTTTAAAAATCCCTAGAAGCTTCCATCTTTGTGCTCTGGGAGAAGTCAGCTATCATGTACAAATTGTTGTTATTTGCTGTCAAGTTGGCCCCGACTCCCATGCTGTGAAACGCCTGATACAGTCATATGGAGGGATCACATGAAGAACTGAGTCTTCCAGTCAACAACCCCAGCTGATCTTCCAGCCAACAGCCAACAGCCAACATCAACTTGCTAGCCATGTGCATGAGGCCATCTTGGAAGTGGATCCCCAAGTTCTGGTTGAGCTGCCTCAGGATGGACTCATATGGCGCAGATATGGGGCCATCACTGCACCCTGCCCAAACTGTAGAATCATGAGTACATATTTTAGCTTCCTAGTTTTCCTGTCATGTTATTGTTGTTGTTATGTGCCATCGAGTCAAACCCGACTCATAGCGACCCCTTCTTGGGTTTCCGAGGCAGTATCACTACGGAAGTAGGATTGCCCAACCTTCCTTCTGAGGAGTGGCTGGTGGGTTTGAATCACCAGCCTTCTGGTTAGCAGGCAAGTGTCTTAGCCACTATGCTACCAGAGCTCCTTGGGTGGCTTTAAAGAACAGAAATTTATTTTTCCACAGTTCCATAGGCTAAACATCCAAATAAGGGCCAGGAGGGCCAGGCCATGTTGGTAGCTCCAGGTATTTCTTGTTTCCTGGGTGATCCTCACATGGCATCTGTTTTCCCCCATGCCTCTGTGTCTACTCTGTTCTTTTTACAACTCAGAAATGATTAGATCTAGAGCCCACCCTACTCCAGTATGATCTAATAACATAAAGAACATTTTCCAAAGAGGATTACGTCCACATGTATAGGGATTAGGATTCTAACACATGTTTTTGAGGGACACAATTCAATTCATAATCATAGATAAATGTTTCTATTTCAAGATACATTCAAAATACATTTTGGGGTGTATTCAAGGGGGCAATGGATGACCATAGCACCCTTTCAACCTCCTAGACTATAGTGGTAGGAATACCAGAATCCTTCCTTGAAAGAAAGGGGGAAGCTTTGCCACTGAAAATCTGAGTCTTAGAAATACTAAAGTCTACAGAAGAAAGTAGAGCAAAGAAACAGAGTCTTTGTGGGTTGATTTGGGCCCATGTATCAGCTGGGATTAAAGCCAACTCTATCCCTTGAAGGTCTCAGGTATGTGAACTGCATCTCCTCCCCTCTTTATTTTTGCTTAAGCAAGTTTGTGTTAGGTTTCTGTCATTTTACAAACAGAGGAATCCTGATCAATTATTTCCTGTTCCAGCTTGGAATGGGGCAGCAAACACTGAGGCAGTAAAAGAAAAGATGAGAATGTTCAACTGCAAAAGATATCTCAGTTCCTCATTGGGGGACATGCTGTTAAGTTGCAGGAGAAAAAAAAAAAAAGGTGCACCAGAGACTGTATTAGTTTCCCATTGCTGCTGTAACAAATCACCACAAACTTAATAGCTTAAAACAATACAAATTTATTAAGTCACAACTCCAAGACTTCAACACCAGGCTCATTGGATGAAAACCAAGGTGTCAAACAAGCCACATCTCTTTCTAGATGTTCTAGGGAGAGAATCCATTTTTTTTTTTTTTGCCTTTTCTAGCTTCCAGAGGCTGTACATACTTCTTGGATTGTGAGCTCTTCCTTCATCTTCAAAGCCAAGATGGCAGGTTGAGTCCTTCTCTGATTGCATCACTCTCTTCCGCTTCCTTCTTCTACTTTTAAGGACACTTGTGATTACATTGAACCCATCTGAATAATGCAGCATGATATCCTTATCAGATGAGTAATGTCTCTTTTACCATGCAAGGAACATATTCACCAGTGCCAGGGATTAGGATGTGAATATCTTTGGGGATCAGTACTCTGTCTACCATGGAGAGTATCTTTGGCAAAGAATATCTGCTCTGCAAGGGAGAATAGTCAAACCTGTAACACACACACACACACACAATACACAAATAATATGTTGTACAATATATAAATAATGTGTAGTGAAAGGGACAGGCAACCAGAGTAAAGCCACATGTGGTTGAGAAAATCATCCAATCGCTCATTCATTATGTTCCTCTATAAAAGTCAGAGTAGGTGCTGAAAACACAAAGACCAACTTTTGTTCCTGTCTTTCAAAGTCATTTCTAGCAAGAAAATTAAAAAGAATGTAAGAATCTATAAAATAATGTGATAATTATGAAGTTAAGAAATGGATTTGTGATTTTGAACTCTGCCCATTTGTTTCATATTTTGAATTCAAAGTACAGTTTTGACTTTGTACTTATTGAAACACTGAAAAGATGAAAATATCCTTTTAACTTAGTAAACTGTAACCACATGGCACAGCTAATATACATGACTGACTCAGTCAACATTTTGGATATAGATTTGTTGATCCCTAAGTCAAGGAAGGTTGGGCAATCTACTTCCGTAGTGATACCGCCTCAGAAACCCAAGGAGGAGTCGCTATGAGTCAGGGCTGACTTTACAGCATATAACAACAACAACAAGTCATCAGTCACTGCAATTCTGAACCTATTTGAATTCCATACTGTCACATATGTGTGCTACACTTACACATGAAAATGATACTTTAATTTCCAGAATTAAAATATTTTAAATATTTACTGTGATGGTTAATGTTATGTGTCAGCTTGGGTAGGCATGATCCTCAGTGGTTTGACAGACATTAGGTAATCACCCTCCATTTTGTGATCTGATGTAAGCAGCCAGTCAGCTGGGAGGGAAGTTTCCTTGGGATTGTCGTCTGCATCCAATATGTACATGTATTCCTCACTCACTTATCAACCATCTTATTATCTGACATCTTGAATCTATAATAATAGTAAAAAATTTACAATCTATTTCGTGTATTAACAGCATATGTCTGGCAGTAACGAACACCAAGGTGCAAGGCAAGAGAAATGCTGGCTGCAATGGTTAAAGTTATGTATCAAGTTGGCTGGGTCATGATTCTCAGTGGTTTAGCACTTATGTGATGATGTAATCATCCTCCATTTTGTGATCTGATGTGGTCATTTTCCATTTTTGCACAATGCTGATTTTTGCATGACAACCTGGTCTTTGGAACTAAATCATGGCGATGAGTGAGGAGTGGGCATATAGATGTTCTGTCAATGCTTGCTCTCTTTCAATCTTACATACAACTACTGATCGATCTCATCATCCTTTGACCTCTGTTTTTTGGCATGTGAGCCAGAAGGCTTCACCTGCCCTGCCAACATGGGGCTTGTCAGCTCCTGCAATCACGTAAGTCAGGAGAGGCCTCTAGCCTGCCACCTGACCCTCTGAGTTAAGACTTACCATCCTGTAAAAAATAGCCAGAGCCATTTCCTTGAACTACATTTTTCTCTTTATATTTATATATACTCCTTACTGGTTTTATCCTCTAGAGAACCTAGCTTAAGGCATTGATATACACAAATCTACAGTGTGCTCCCATTAAAGAAAGGATGATATATTTCAAATATTATGGGATAGAGACTAAGAATATGGAAGATTATAAAAGAAATTCCATTTTTATAGCACATTTAGGTTAAAATCCCAAAAGTTGATAATAATAGAGATTAAGATTTTACAACAAGATTTTCTGTGACTGGAATGCAATACATATTATTTATTCTTATGTTTATCTGTAGTAAGAAAAATCACAGATTATATTATTCAGAAGCCTGAATTGTGGATACAGTATGTGTAAATCCTAACTTTCCTTGTAGGTAAATATTATTAGTCCAGAAATAGCTAAAAATTTATTCATAGCCAATTTGGATGTTGAGCTCTGCCTTCAAATTCCTTGGGAAATTTTTGTTCGATTGCCTGTTATTGTTATGACACTCCCCCTCCCCTAGAAGTTCTTGCTCAGGAAGGTGGCAGGCTGACGGTCCTGGGCAAGCTTCCACTTTTTCTATTAAAAGTAATCCTGAGCACTTCAGAATATCAGGTGAAGATCTTCCCCAGCTGGGAATTGTAACTGTAATTAGTTATAAACTACCATGCATTCTTCCTAAAGCAGAAAGTGTGTTTTTTAGAGTGTCTCATCTCTATTAATGACTACTAAATGCTTTTCTTTCTTTTAAGAATGCTTATGTAATTAATGTAAGAACAATTATAATTAGAAAAATAACCATATGAGAAAAGGTTTAGTAATAAAGTACAAAATCAAAATATTAAAACCTAAACCTTGTATGGTTGTGGTAAAACAGGCACATTCAAATATTTCTAGGGAAATCAACATAGCAAATGCTTCTTATCTTGAGATTCTTCCACTCAATGATAGTTTATTAGGTGTGAATTTAAGCTCTTGGTAAATACCTTCCTAAACTGTAATTCTAATGTTCACATCTTGTTGTTGTTTTTGTTGTTGTTATGTGCCATCGAGTCGGGACTGACTCATAGCGACCCCTCCTTGGGTTTC
>NW_006921849.1:1573573-1574658 GCF_000298275.1 Orycteropus afer afer | reverse complement strand
AGAAGGCTGGTGGTTCAAACCCACCAGCCACTCCTCGGAAGGAAGGTTGGGCAATCTACTTCCGTAGTGATACTGCCTTGGAAACCCAAGGAGGGGTCATTATGAGTCGGGACCGACGCGATGGCACACAATAACAACAACAACAACATACGCATGTGAGAGCTGCACAATGAAAAAGGAAGACCGAAGAAGGTTGATGCTTTTGTGATGTGGTGCTGGCGAAGAATGCTGAAGGTGCCACGAACTGCCAAAAGCACTAATAGATCTGTCCTAGAGGAAGTGCAGCCAAGATGCTCCTTGGAAGCAAAAATGGCCAGACTTCATCTCACCTACTTTGGTCATGTTGTCAGAGGGGACCATTCCCTGGAGAAGGATGTCATGCTTGGTAAGGTGGAAGGTTGACGAAAGAGGGGAAGACCTTTGACAAGATGGATTGACACGGTGGCTGCAACAATGGGCTGAAGTATAGCAAGGATCATGGAGCTGATGCGGGATTGGGTGGTGTTTCATTCTGCTGTGCATGGGGTCACTATGAGTAGGAAGCAACTCGACGGCACTTAACAACAACAACACAATGACAACAGCAACAACTAGAAAGGGTCAGACACTGTTCTAGATACTGGGGATATACACCAGACAAGGATGCTGCACTTTTGTTGCTTTTCTTCTTCTTCTTCTTCTTCTTCTTTTTTTTTTTTTTGGCGGGCAGATAGAAATTGAGTCACTTCCAACGCATACTGACCCTATAGGATAGAGTAGAACTGTTCCCTTGGGTTTCTGAGACGTAAATCTTTGTGGAAACAGACTGTCACATCTTTCTACCATGGCATAGCTGGTAGGTTCAAACCACTGCCTTTTTGGTTAACAGCCAAGCACTTAACCACTGTGCCACCAGGGACCACTAAAGGACAAAGCCCAAAGACAGGAATGAGTTTTTTTGTAATGAGCTTGATGTGTTACAGGAGCATAGAGAAGGCAATGTGGTAGAAGGGCAATCAAAGAGAGGATGACTGATAGGAGGGGGGATCAGAGAGATCCAGGGCCATTATGTGGGACTTTCTAAAAGCCATGACCAAGGGTTTGCA
>NW_006921849.1:1569332-1573423 GCF_000298275.1 Orycteropus afer afer | reverse complement strand
ATGAAGGTAGACTTCATTCCTGCCCTTTTGGAGCTTTGGATCAAATACTTCACAGGGCCATTCATTCATTCATTATGGAAAGGGAGATGTATCCCATGGCTCTGCCATGTTCCCACTGCTAATCCATCGACTGATACCCAATAAGGACATATTTGATGAACAAATCAATGCAATGCTGTTGTCATCTTTGGGTGCCATCAAGGTGCTTCCCACTTACAGCAACAACATGTGATGGAGCAGAATTGCCCCGTATGGTTTTTGGCTGTAATCTTTTTGGAAGATCTCCAGGCCTTCCTCCTGGACAGCTTCTGGGTGGGTTTGAACCATCAACCTTTCAGTTAGCAGCCACATACATAACTGTTGTGCCACATATGAATGAATTTATAGAATTTTGGGTTTCAAGCTGCAAAAACTTCCATGTAAATCTGCAACATTTGGTCTCATTTAATTCAACCACTGTGTCCGCATATTTAGATTATTTTGGATCCTGATTTTGTCATTCATATTACAGGCAATTTCTCTCAGATGTGTGACTTTCCTGATAGGCAAAAACTCTTTAACTGTCTGTCCAAGGTAATGATGATAACATTGTGTAGGCGAGAGGTACAGTCATGGAGACCACATCCTAGCTTGACTTCTTTCCATGACTCAACACCTGTTGGGTATGACATTCAGCCTTTTACTGATTTCAGTAATAAGTCCATGTTCTAGCTATTGAAACATCCTGGACATGGTTCAGGGTCGATGGGAAGGGAGTGAGGTATCAGCTAATGGACAACTAGACACCAAGGAGGCAAAGGGGGCCAACTAGAAGGAGGATAAGCCAGGCTGAGGGAACAGCTTGTGTTAGGGAGCTCAGTGCATTTCCTATGATTTGGGATGCCATCTTGACCAGATGTTATATCTTTATGAGATCTTGTTGGAATGAGCTACACCATTATATAGATTACATAGAGTTCTCTCTCCTTATGATAGTACAGTGTTTTCATTACTGAAACTTTATGATATAGTGTACATGTAGTAGAATTATTTCTGTCCTCTGTATTACCTGTTTTATTTCAACATTTTCATAACCAAAGCAAAAACAAAAATAGGAGGGAGGCTGATTAAATCAAACTATCACACTTACTAAGTTGACATCTTTAAAATATTCAAGCTTTCTGTATGGGCAATTGGAATATATGTCCGTTTGTTTAAGTCTTAATTTCTATTTTAAAATAATTTGGTTGTTTTCTACATAAATGTACCTAACATTTTCTTAGAAGTTAAAATGATTCTTGACTATTTTATTTATGATGAATGGTTAATACAATATTTTTCATTGTTTTTCTATATAGCACCCATATATACCATATATACATACCAGCCACTCCTCGGAAGGGAGATGGGGCAATCTACTTCCGTAGTGATACTGCCTCGGAAACCCAAGGAGGGGTCACTATGGGTCAGGTCCGACTCGACGGCACATAACAACAACAACAACATATACTTAATTGTGATAAGTTTTAGAAAATTTTTGTTTTTGTTTCTTTTCTAGGTAAAGAAATCTATCATGATGAAATATTGATAATTTTGTTCATGTTCTTTTTTCCAATATATTTATGTAATTTATTTCTGACATTAATGAAATAGTTAGATTATAACTTTTAGAAGAAAATTAATGAAGGAAGCAATAGGTATTATTTTTTCTTCATTTTTTAGGGGATACCTCTAAGATTAAGGGAACTATTGTATGTTGATAGAGACAATATTACTTAGAGTGGCAAGAAAAACAAATTATTCACCTAATCCTCATTTTTTTCTTCTCTATTTTTAAATTTTGATGGCTATTTAATTTGATCACATGTATTTTCAGTAATTATTGCAGTTAGATTTTGCTTTAGAAATCTATTAATATATTTTTGATTACTGAACACTTTTTTTTTTTTGGTACTAGTATAAACCTGTCTCGGAAGGAAGGTTGGGCAATCCTACTTCCATAGTGATACTGCCTCAGAAACCCAAGGAGGGGTTGCTATGAGTCGGGGCTGACTCGACGGCACACAACAACAACAATAAACCTGTACACACAAATATACTTTTTGTATAAAAGGAGCTCATTCCTTCATTCCCTGAACAACTCTCAGGAAGGCAGTCTTCAGTATGAAGGATTGTGCTTGATAATATATTAGAATTAAACAGTCAGAAAGGACCCCAAGTTTAGCCCAATTGTACAGAGCAGCATTTTCTAATTCAATGGGTTTCTAAAGATTTTGAAATGTAACCCTAGCTAGTTCCACATATAGTTTTAAAAACATTATAAAAAGACCATGTTTAGCAATGTTTCTCTGATTCAAGTAGGGATGATCTCAACTCATGGTAATTCTAATTAGCTCCTGATTAGTTACTATGAGTAGCACTTAATATATGTGCAAGAATAAAATAAAAATGCTAACAATTATTTAATAAACATAATTAGGTTATCTGTGATTATATTCCACACCCTCATTTTATGGAAGAATCTGAAGTCAGGGGAGTACAACTGCATAGGAACTTGGAGTGAGGGTAGAATAAAATAGAACTCACTCTTTTTAAGCAACCATTGTTGGTTTATCTTCATGTCAGAAATTCATTTTATTAATTTTTAATTCTTTGGTAGTTCTTCTGCAAACTATGACACTTCCTGTGGCAGAGACTCATTCCTGTTCCCCAGACTGGATTCCTTTCCTTCCCAGGTATAGAACTACATACACCTCACTTCCCCCAAGTTCCCTTTCAGTTGGGGCTGCCGTGTAACAAAGTGGTAGCCAGTGTGCAGCAGACATGCACATTGTTTTCATTCTTCAATAGAGTAGACACCAAGAAGGGAAATTCCACTTCCAGGCATGGGAGCAAAAACTTTCTACATCGGCTTCTTGTGTTCTTCCTCAGGTGTTGAAGATCCAGTAGGGGATTCCATGACCAAAAGGGTGGAGGAATCACAAGGTGGAAGCATCCTGGGTCCTTGAATTACCACCAGGAGGAGAGCTGTCATCACATATTAGAAAAATCCATTTGGATGTTGGAGTGAAAAGTACCTTCCAGGGAACAGACATATGTGTCTGATTTCAAATATAATCTAAACCAGGAATCCCCAACCTATAACAATGCTGAGTGGTGAGAAAAGACATAGCTTCTTTCCTGTGGAGAGAGGGCAGACTTGGGGATAACTGGAATCTTTCTAAGATCCCTCCCCTACAGCTGAGTACTACACAAGATGTCCCCTTTAAACTGTTAAGTGGTCAGTAAAATATAAGTTAGTAAAACAGCATCCTTTAAAGTGTTTTTAGAAGCCTAAGGAAAGGGTTTTAAATAAAAATAACAAACTGGCTCTATCCATCATCCTTCTCCAACTCCATCAACCCCACCCACTTCAGGAGTGGTCCCTAAGCACTCCATTCACTCACATTCCTCAAAACCTTTGCTCATGCAGCACCATCTGTCTGGGGTATCCTAGCCCCAGCTCTCCTATTTCAATCTACCTCCCAGGCATCTTCAAGTCTCAGCTACAGCACATGTCCTCTGCCTGATAATTACCCTTTTCCTGTGAGTTTTCCACTACTCTTACCTTTTCTCTTAAGGTGACTACACAATTGGTTGCCTCTTTGTTCTTCCAAGTTTGTCTTAGTCTGGAAGCTCCACTGAAACCTATCCAGCATAGGTAGCCCTGGTGGCATTTGAAATACTGGTGGCCAGTGAAGACAATATAAATAGCAGTGAAACACTGTCTGATATAGTATTGGAAACCTTTATGAATAGCCCTGAAACATTGTCTGATACACTTCCGGAAGATGAGCCCCTCAGATCAGAAGGTACTCAAAATAAGACTGGGGAAGAGCTGCCTCCTCAGAGTAGAGACAACCTTAATGATGTGGATGGGGTAAACCTTTCAACCTCCATTTGCTGATATGGCATGACTCAAGATGAGAAGAAACAGCTGCAAATATCCATTAATAATTAGAACATGGAACGTACAAAGTATGAATCTAGGAAAATTGGAAGTTTTCAAAAATGAAATGGAATGCATAAAGATCAACATCCTAGGCATTAGTGAGCTGAAATGGACTGGTTTT
>NW_006921849.1:1541229-1568913 GCF_000298275.1 Orycteropus afer afer | reverse complement strand
TTCCAAACACTTTTTTCAACAACACAAATGATGGTTATACATATGGATTTCACCAGATGGAGTACGCAGGAATCATATCGACTACGTCTGTGGCAAGAGGTGATGGAGAAGCTCAGTATCTTTGGCCAAAATAAGGCCAGGAGCTGACTGTGGAACAGACATCAGTTGATATGCAAGTTCAAGTTGAAGCTGAAAACAATGAAAAAAAGTCCAGGAGAGCCAAAATATGACCTTGATTATATCCCTCCTGAATTTAGAGACCATCTCAATAATAGATTTGATGCTTTGAGCACTAGTGACCAAAAACCAGAGGAATTGTGAGATGACCTCAAGAATATCATCCATGAAGAAAGCAAAAAAAAAAAAAAAAAAATTGCCCTCAAGTCGGATCTCACTCATAGCGACCCCTCCTTGGGTTTCTGAGGCAGTATCACTATGGAAGTAAATTGCCAAACCTTCCTTCTGAGGAGTGGCTGGTGGGTTTGAACCACCAGCCTTGTGGTTAGCAATCAAATGCTTTAGGCACTATGCCACCAGAGCTCCCATGAAGAAAGCAAGACGTCATTAAAAAGACAGGAAAGGAAGAAAAGACCAAAATGGATGTCAGGAGAGACTCTGAAACTTCTCCTTGAGTGGAGAGTAGCTAAAGAAAATGGAAGAAATGACAGGATAAAAGAGCTGATTATAAGATTTCAAAGTGCAGCTCAAGAAGACAAAGTGAATTAGTATAATGAAATGTGCAAAGACTTGAAGTTAGAAAAGCAAAAGGGATGAACATGCTTGGCATTTCTCAAGCTTAGAGAACAGAAAAAAAAAAAATGTAAGCCTCAAGTTGCAATATTGAAAGATTCTATGGGCAATATATTGAATGATGCAGGAAGCATCAAAAGAAGATGGAAGGAATAAAAAGAGTCACTGTACCAAAAAGAATTGGTCAATCTTCATCCATTTCAGGTGGTGGCATATGATCTAGAACCAATGGTACTGACCAGGAAGCTGTTGTTTGAATGGAACAAGGGGATAGTTCATGGTTTAAAATTAGGAAGGGCATGAGTCAGGGTTGCATGCTTTCACCATACTTATTAATATGGAAGGAAGTTTGGGCAATCTGCTTCCATATTGATACCATCTTAGAAACCCAAGGAGGGGTCACTATGAGTCAGATCAGACTCAAAGACAGTACGTTGCACTGTGTTTTGTATATTCAATCTGTATGCTGAACAAATAACCCAAGAAGCTGGGCTATATGAAGAAGAACATGGGATCAGGATTGGAAGAAGACGCATCAACAACCTGTGATATGCAGGTAACACAACTTTGCTTGCTGAAAATGAGGATGACTTGAAGCACTTACCTGATGAAGATTAAAGACTACAGTGTGGATTGCATCTCAATATAAACAAAATAAACTTACAACTGGACCAACAGATAGCATCATGATAAATGGAGAAAAGATTGAAGTTGTCAAAGATTTCATGTTACTTGGTTCCACAGTCAACACCAATGGAAGAAGCAGTCAAGACATCGGACAACCTATCGCACTGGGCAAATCTGCTGCAAAAGACCTCTCTAAAGTGCTGAGGAGCAGTCTCTTTGAAGTCCAAGTCTAAGTTTCCTTGAAGACTAAGGTGTGCCTGACAGTATTTTCAATCATGTCATATGCATGTGAAAGCTGGACAATGAATAAGGAAGACTGGAGAAGAGTAGATGATTTGAGTTGTGGTGCTGGTGAAAAAGGCTTAGAGTACTGCTAAAAGAACTAACAGATCTGTCTTGGAAGAAATGTAGCCGGAATACTCTTTGGAAGCGAATGGCCAGACTTCGTCTGACCTACTTTGCCCATGTTGTCGGAAGGGACAATTCCCTGGAGTTGGATATCATGCTTGGTGAAGTGGAAGGTCAACAAAAAAGGGGAAGGCCCTCAATGAGATAGACTGACACTGTGGCTGCAACTATGGGCTCAGATATTTCAGGTATTGCAAGAATCCTGAGGTTGGCACAGGACTGGGCAATGTTTCTGTTTTACATAGGGTCACTATGAGTTGGAGTTGACTTGACAGCACCTAACAACAACAACTACACAATTGGTTGCTGCAGCCAAACTTGCAATTTCATATGTTGGCTGTGCCACTGACTCACTCTGTGATCTTGAGCAGATGATTTGTATTTTTTAAACCCCAGTTTCTCTATCTAAAGGGAATAAAATAATAACTAATTCAGTAGGCTGTTACAAATATTGATGAGATTATGCACGTAAAGTGCATAGCACAGTGCCTGACATTGTTCAGCACTTAATATATATTTCAAAGGAAAAAAAAGCCAAAACAACTTACTGCCATCGATTCGATTCCAACTCACAGTGACCTCCTTTGGGTTTCTGAGGCAGTAAATCTTTATGGAAGCAGATTGCCCAGTCTTCCTTCCATGGAGTGGCTGGTGGGTTTGAACTGCAAACCTTATGATTAGCAGTTAAATGCCTTAAGCACTACGTCACCAGAGCTCCTTTAATATGCATTAGTCCTTATTATTACTCTCATAGGAGCTCTGGTAGCATACTGCGTAAGGCACTTGACTACTAACCAGAAGGCTGGTGGTTCAAACCCACCAGCCACTCCTCAGAAGGAAAGTTGGGCAATCCTACTTCTGTAGTGATACCAACTCAGAAACTCAAAGAGGGGTCGCTGTGAGTCAGATCCGACTCCATGGCACATAACAACAACAACAACATTACTCTCATAACAGGAGAGTTCTCCTCTGATACACTGGGGGGGTTTGCCGTGAGTCAGAATCAACTTGACTGCAAGTGGTTAGTTAATATCCTATATATTCATATAAAATCCAACCAAACTCACTGAGATCGAATTGATTCCAACTCATAGTGAAGCCCACTGGGTTTCCAAGGCTCTAAATCTTTGCAGAAGCATTCTGCTCCATCTTTCTTCCATGGAGCGGCTGGTAGGTTCAAACCACTGACCTTTTGTTTAACAGCCAAATGCCTTACCACCACATCACCAGAGCCCATTGTAGATACATATAAGAATTCTTAAAAATCATGTGCAACACCTAGGGACCTCACACCAAACTTGCTGTCATTCAGTAAATTCCAACCAAGGGCAACCCCATGTGTTACAGAGTAGAACTGTGCTGGACAGGATTTTCTTGGTGTAATTGTCATGGGAGCAGATTGCTAGGCCTTTCTCTTGTAATTCCGGTGGGTATGTTTGAACTTCCAACCTTTAGGATAGCAGTCAATTCAGGTTAGCAGTTTGAACACCCAGTGGTACTGTGGGAGACAGGTCTGGCTCTCTGCTTCTATTAAGATTATAACTCAAAAAATTCTATGGACCAGTTCTATTTTGCTAACACAGTCACGCTCACTGGCTACCCCAGGTAGTCTCACATGGAACTGACTCACTGGCAAGGAGTTGGGTTTGGTTTTGGATGGTACAAATGGTTAAGTGCTCAGCTACTAACCAAAAGGCTGGTGGTTCAAATCTACCCTAGTGAACTACTTCTGAAAGATCACAACCATTGAAAACCCTATGGAGTGCAGTTTTACTCTGAAACACACAGGGTCATCATGAGTTAGAATTGACTCTGTGCAACTGTTATGTGCATATACTATGGAATTTACCAAGGTGGTCTGACGGTGCACTGGTTAAAGCATTAGGCTGCTAACCAAAAGGTCAGCAGTTTAAACCCACCATCTGCTCCATGGGAAAAAAGATGAAGCAGTGTGCTTCCACAATGATTTGCAGCCTTGGAAGCCCTATGGGGCAGTTCTACTCTGTCGTATAGGGTTGCTTTGAGTTGGAATTGACTGTATGATAGTATGTTTTTTTGTGGGGTGTACCCTGCTGTATTGCAACAGCTCATTTTATTGCATTTTCTTCAGTGATGGTAGTTCCCTGAAGGTAGGGAACATGTCTTGATAATTTCAGTATCACTCACACTGTCATGATGTAAATAGCTACTGAAGAGATGTTTCGCAAATGGATGAGTGCGGACTTGGCATGTCTAGTTGGACAGTCTGCCAACCTCAAACTGGTTATGCATACACATGGGCTTCTAAAGTAGCCAAAACCTCAAGAAGAGGAAAATAAGGTTTTATGGCCCCATATCTGGAATTTTCACATCTGAATGTTCTAGTCCAGATAATTATGGATTAGGGACCAATCATTTGAAAAGATGCATTTTGGGATTAAAGTTAATTTTGAGTTTTGCTAATAAAAGAAGCCTCTCGTCTGAGACTATTCCTTTCAACGGGCTTCTCCCTTATAGTATTTATGCACACAATCCATAAACATCCCAACTATATAAACAAAAGCCCACTTCTTGAGAAAAAAAATTAAAACGTCTCCATTTGCAAGCCAAGTCAGCATTCCAGGGACATTTTACAGAGAAGTAAAAGTTCTTGGAAATGAGAGGCAGTAACAGAGGCTCAGACACACTGCACAGAAGTCCACTGGGGGCTGTGCTTCTGACCCTTAGATGTGTCTACAAGCAAAGGAACAACCATCCAACACTGAATTAAATGTTGCATAGGCTTTCTGGCAGCAGGGTTTAGCAGTCCAACTGTATCCACCCAAGTTTGATAAAATGGTGTAGATGCCAGCTGTTGGGCTCTGAAACTTTGTGTGCAGGTTTTTAGCAAAACCTGAAGATTCAGGTGCAAAAGGCAGCCTCTGGGATTTGAGGGGTGCTGGAATGGTCCCTGATTAGATGGAATGTTGACAGTGCATTACCACTGCTTGCACATCCCCACCAAGGTCCTTCATGGATCGAACAACATGGAAACCCTCTGATCTCCACCACTACCCGACAAGCCCTTCCTGATGCTGCCTTGCTGTGAGAAGAGATCCCAAGTGAAATGTCACTTCTTGCCTTTCTCTGTCCTCCACCACCTCCAGGAGGAAAGATGACCATCTGATGGAGAGATAGGGTGCCCTAGACGTGCATTGGACCTAGTGAACCTGGAGCAGGGGTTCTGCACAGGAACAGGTGTGGCTCTAGCCTCTGTCAGGTTCTGGTCTCTCTCTTCTTTGCCACTGCCATGAACTTAAGAAGTCCAGGGAACCCCCTGGACATCCTCTTTCCAGGCCTCACCAGACCTGGCCACCTCCCAGGAGAGGGACATGGGGTTAGGAGCATGGATTCTGGAGCCATTCTGCCTAGACTTGAATCCCATGTGGTAGCTCTGCCACATGGTAGCTGTGTGACCTCGGACAAGTTTGGGCTCAGATTTCTCAACTACAAAATGGGGAAGAGAACAGCACTTATCTTGCAGGCAGGCGTGTTGTAAAGTTTACAGAAAGTCACTCATGAAACAGCACATTTCAGGCCAAGCACTATCCCCATGCCCTAATTTTTCCATAACATTTATCCCTACATATGAATTGTATTTGTACTGTCATGTGCCACATAAAGGAGCTCTGGTGGTGTAGTGGTTAAAGCATCTGGCTGCTAACCAAAGGTCCACAGTTCGAACACACAGTAACCACTGTGAGTTGGAATCAACTTAAAGACAGTGGGTTTGCTTTGGTTTGGTGCCACATAAAGTCTGTTCAGGCAAGGTCCATCTGCATATATGCCTGTGGTCCCATCCCTGTAAAGCATATTATATTAAAAATTTAAGGTACACACAATTGTTTGCAATAACAAATGGGTGCAACTTTGCAACACAATTCAAACATTATTATTACTGTGTTAAAGATGTTAAATGTTTTAGGTGTTAAAGATGTTTTAGTGTATCTGGAAATGATTCTTTAATGTTTTTTATGCACAGAGTGGCACACTATATAGTATATACCTAAGACAAACATTTGACTAACTTAAGTTAGATATGGAATAGTATCCAAGTGTTCCCACTTACATACAAATTTGACTCATAGGCAGACCTAGGAACAGAACTCATTCACAATCTGGGGACTGCCTGTGTATAATATGGTGCTTGCATGATGCCCAAATCCCATAACATCCTTTTTCACAGAACGTATCATTAAGCGACATGTGACTGTATATTTGTATGTATAGTCGATGACCATTATTAATCAGTCCCATTCATGTGGATTACTCTACGTGATATAATTTATTTGTAACTCAAAAATCAATTCTTGCAGCATTTTTGTGGTCATTTGTTGACATGCACTGGACAGTGAAGAATTTGAGTCACTCAAAACCCACATTCCTAGCTGAGGGTGAATAAGGTGACACTCTGCTTGCATGTTTCAGCTCTCAAACCATAAACAAGTGTCTTTTCATGGCCTACTGAGTGCCATGTTTTTCATGTTTTTGTGCTCTTTATGGGTAACTTGACTGTTTAAAATCACCCCAGTGTAGTACTGAAGTATTGTCTAGTTCCTTACGTAAGAAAGTCGTGATGTGCCTTTCAGAGAAAATACGTATGTTAGATAAGCTTTGTCCAGGCATCAATGCTGTTGGCCATGAGCTTAATGTTCATAAATCCACAATATATATTAAATAAGGTATCTTTAAACAGAAACACACATAAAACAAGATTATACATAGAGAAGTTGAAAATATTGGGACCAGAGGCTCTCAGGAACTTAATTTGGCATTTGTCCTAAGAGTAATGGCTCAGTATTCACTAATTCAGTCTTTGCAGCAATTGTATAGAACATAGCTACCACAGACATCAAGGAATGCCTGCATTTGTATATGCATGCAACTCCCAGAAGGGAGTAACCATGTCATTTTTCTTCTGGCTACATTCTTAAAACAAAGAGTACTAGGGGGCACATAGTGGCACTGAAAAATTATTTGCTGAATGACTGAATTTTGCATTGGCACATGTTAAAGGTTATAACGGTTATATCTATCTGTTAGGTATTTTATTAGTTTATCATTAATATCTCTAGCTTGCTGTGAGGATTAAATAACATGGGAACATATGGCACCCAGTGCATGCTAAGTACACAGTGAATAAAAAAACAAAACTCACTGACATTGAGTCAATTCTGATTCGTAGTGACCCCCCTTGGGTTTCCAAGGTGGTAAATCTTTATGGAAATAGATTGCCTAATCTTCCTTCCATGGAGTGGCTGTTGGGTTTGAACCACCAACTTTCTGGTTAACAGTCAAATGCCTTAGGCACTACGCCACCAGAGCTCCTTACACAGTGAATATGTGCTAGAAAAAGAGAGAGAGGAGGGTAAATGGAAGGAGGGAAAGGAAAGAAGGGACAAGACTTCCCCAGGCAGATATTCTGGCAAAAAAAAATCAACTTAATATCTGTGTAGGCAGTGGGAAAAAGGGAGTGGGTAGTATCAGAAGATCAAAGACAACAGCCTTCAGTATGGATTGCACCTTAACATAAAGAAACCAAACATCCTCACAACTGGGCCAACAAGCAACATTATGAACGGAGAAAAGATTGAAGTTGTCAAGAATTTCATCTTATGTGGATCCACAATCAACATCCATGGAAGCAGCAGTCAAGAAATCAAACAACATACTGCACTGAGCAAATCTGCTGCAAAAGATGTCTTTCATGTGTTAAAGAGCAAAAATGTCATTTTGAAGACCAAGGTACTCCTGACTCGAGCCATGATATTTTCAGGCACCACATATGCATGTGAAAGCTGGACAAGAATAAGGAAGAAGAAAGAAGAACTGATGCATTTGAATAAGGGTGCTGGTAAAGAGTACTGAATATACTAGGGCCTGCCAGAAGAATGAGCAGATTTGCTTTAGAACAAATCTTCAGGAGGCTCTTTAGGAGGGAGGCTGGCAAGGTTTATTCTCTTGCACTTTGGACATGTTATCAGGAGGGACTAGTCCCTGGAGAAGGACATCATACTTGGTAAAGCAGCGGGTCAGGGAAAAAGAGGATGAATGAGGTGGGCTATCACAGTGGCTGCAACAATGGGCTCAAACATAGCAACAATTGTGGGGATGGCCCGGAACTGGGCAGTGTTTCATTCTGCTGTCCATAGGGTCGCAATGAATTGGATCTGACTTGATGGCACTACCAACAACAACAGTGTTAGGACAGGAAGGAGGTGTAGCCCAGGTCACACAAAGCCTTGAGCAAGCACCACACATTAGTGAAGCTTGCAGCTTACACAAACAAAGCCATAGGAAGGTCATGGTGGATGTGCATGACTCAGTGCTGCATTGGTGCTGCATTACTGCTGCCGGTATCATCTGGGGAAACCTCAGACACCACTCCTTTTTCTATTTCCTAGGGCTATGAAAATAGAGACACAGACTAGAGCTTCCTGCTCAAGGCAGAGGTCTCAGATCATCCTGTAAAGTGAGCTGTGATGCTCTGCTTCCTTTTACTCCCTCCCCAGGTGGTTAGAGAAGAATAGGACTGGGATAGTGTAAGAAACACAGGCTATGAACTTATCACGGAGCCAGACTCTTGCTACTGCTGCCATGTGGAGCCATGGTAGAGGACACTCAGTTACCAGAATGAGCCTGTTTGTTCTTCCTACCCACCCTCTGCCCATATCAACATGAGTCCTTCAGTGGCACAAACAGGTAAGCACTGGATCTGGCAGCTCACACTCACCCCAAGGCAGCTTGGGAGAAAGGCCTGGCCATTTACTACGGAAAGGTCACGGCCTTGAAAACTGTGGAGTGCAGTTCCACCCTGCACTCATGGTGTCTCTCTATCAGTCAGAATCAATTCAACAACTAACAACAACAGCTCACATCAGCACATTTGTATTATGTGCATTTGTATACAAGGTGCATTTGTATTATGCACCTTGGTGACTGGCCATAGCTACTTACATGGGGAAGATATACTTATTTTTCCAGATGACAATGAGGATTAACTGCAGTAGATACAGATGCCTAGCAGAGCTCCCAGGACACAGCCGTTCTCGACATACTGTGCCAGCTACAGATGCATAGCTAGCACCTGTCGGTGAGTTGCAATGTGGTGGCTTGCATGTTGCTATGATTCTGGAAGCTATGCCACTGGTATTTCAAATACCAGTAGAGTCTACCCTTGGTAGAGAAGTGTGGTAGTTAAGTTTGTGTGTCAACTTGGCTGGACCTGGTTGAGGGGCTGGGCAGCTGGATGTAGTATTCCCCATGATGAGACTGGTAATCAACTCCATGGTGGAATCTACTGTGAGCAGCTGAGTAGCTGCCCTGGGGATGTGGTCTGCCCCCCATGTATAAGGAGGAGCCTTGGGGAATGGTCTCTAGCTTACTGCATGCTTGAACCCTGCAAGTAGCCAAGTCATTTCCAGCAGCCTGCCATGCTCTGCCAACCTTGGGACTTTCAATGGACTTGAATTAATGGCCTAACGTGTGCTTTGGTAACTTCAGGATTGTGGCATTTTATTTGTTGACCTTGGGTTTGTTAGCCTTAGCAGCCAGCAGCTGCCTAAGTGAAGAGATGCCTCTAGCTTCAGTGGGCCGGGAGCAAGAGGCAGAGCTGAAGCCCAAGGTCAAGGGGCTTTCACACAGCCCCGAGAGCTTGGCACTTTGAACTCAGACTTCTAGCCTCCCGAACTGTAAGAGAACAAACTCTTATTTTTCAAGCCATCCCAATTGTGGTATTTCTGTGAGAGAGGTAGTAGGTAACCCAAACAACAAGGTTCGGTGGTACTTCCACACTAAGAGAGAGTAGGAAGAAAGGTCAGAATATCTACATCCAAAAACTAGCCAATGAAAACTCTATGGGTCATAACAGAATATTGTTGACTATAGAGCTGGAGGATGAGTCCCCTAGACTGAAGGCACTCAAAAATGCACAGTGGCAGCAACAATGGACTTGAGCAGACCAACAATCCTGAAGATGATGCTGGACTGAGCAGTGTTTTGTTCTGTTGTCCACGGGTCACCATGAGTTGGAGCCAACACAACAACTAACAACAATAAAACAAATACACATCCTGAACAACTACCTCCTGAAAGAAAGAACAAAGGTTGAAATACAGCCCCACATCAAGGATCACACAAAGCTTGTCTGCATTCCACCTTCAACAATGCAAGTCAAGATAATTCCAACCCTTTGTACAAATGAACCTGCAAGTCAGTACGAAAGTCTACACAGAGAGCAGCCCCATTCTCTTTCCTTCAAGCAAACCTGGGCCTAGCTCCATTCACTCGTTTGTAGTTCCCAACTTGTCCAAGACTCCAAAGCTGAAAACCAGCCTGGCAGTGTTGTCAAGGTCCGTTTCCCCTGCCTGTCTGTGATTCTTTTCTCAAATCTTAGGAAACTCTGTGCTTCCTTTTTGTAGTTTGCATTTGAATGGCTGCTATTTCTACTTGGCTACCTTCATAACATCTCTTCAAAATTCTCTCTCTTTCCTCCTCTTTTCTCTCACTCCTTTCTCTCCACAATGTTTTTGTTCTCAGATTTTCCTCTCTCCTTAGAGGGAACATTTTAGCAGGATGGGTTTACAGCTACCATAAAGAAGGAAGTTTGAAAGGCAGAGAGGTGATCCCTGGCTTTATAACAGACTCCTGTCAAAACATAACAAACCACGCCAGACATGAGCCTCGGTGACACAATGCAAGCCCATAAAGATGATGGAGATCAGTAAGACAGGCACTTTATAGAAACAAACACCTTCCTTGCAAACAGATATGGCCAATAGACACTGAAAACCCTCCCCAGGAAGAAAAAAAAAAAGTTGAAAGGAATAAGGACAAAAACATAAAATTCAAATGTCAGCTCAACCAAGGAGATAAACCCAAGCCAGACAAAGAATCCAATTGTAGTAAATCAAGCCAGCATCTCCTCCTGACTTTAATTGACCTCAGTAAGCTGGATCCTGAGCAAACATGATGTTAAGAAGAGGGTAAAACTCAGTGGAGAAATAGACCAACGGTATGAGGATATTTGAAGTTTCATTCCTTCAATCCATACTTCATCCTATTTGTGCTGTCAATTGTCAACCGAGTTGGTTCCAACTCATTGTGACCCCATGAGGTCAGCAGAATGAAACGTCCAGTTCTTCACCATCTTCTTGACTACTGGCATGCTTACAACACTCTGTTCTGCTCCACAGGTGTAAGACAGGCAAAGGATGTCTTTAGTTGCCATCATGTCAGTCCCCAACTCATGGTGCCATCATGCACAATGAAATCTTGCCTGGTCTGACTCCATCCCCATGAGCAGTGGGGACTGGACCACTGTGAGCCACAGGGTTTTCATTGGCTGATGTTTGGAAGTAAATTTCTAGGCCTTTCTTATTAGTGTGACTCAGTCTGGAAGGTCAGCTGAACACTGTCCAGTATCATAGCAACATGCAATCCATCACAGTATGAGAAACTGACAGACAGATGGTGGTGGTTTTATATTGGAAACGGAAAATCATTTACTTCACAGTTGACAGCAACCAATAAGCTAAAGCACCAAGAATGAGGTTGGGGATTCAGTGGTAGGAGCAACGTCTACGCACTTGGCTGCCAACTGAAAGTTTGGCGGTTCAGACCCACCCAGTGGCTCAGCAGGAACAGACACATGACAATCTGCTCCTGTAAAGATTATAGCCTAGGAAACTGTATGGGGCAGTTTCACTCTGTCATAGGGCCATTATGAGTTGGAATCAACTAAATGGCATTCAGTAGTAACAATAAGAGTTACATATGGAAGGTTCTAGATCTAAGGTCTGGATCCTGCAATAGGTCCAAACATCAATTCAGATTTTTATGGAAAGATGGAGGCACAGGAAGAGCATGTGAAACTAATGTACACAGTTTACGGAGTTTACGGAGCTGTCCAGACCCACAGGAAAACCTTCTGCTTTTCAACTGGAAGCCCTGCAGACAGAGGCAGCACAA
The DNA here is from genome assembly GCF_000298275.1 of Orycteropus afer afer. NCBI lineage: Eukaryota > Metazoa > Chordata > Mammalia > Tubulidentata > Orycteropodidae > Orycteropus > Orycteropus afer. The sequence continues at coordinate 1,557,141 of NW_006921849.1, read as the reverse complement.
CACAGTCTCTGTTCAACGGAGCAACTGAGTAATTTAGAGGAGTGTGTTTTCAAACATTCTACCATAGTCTCTTTCCCCCTGCTCTGTGGATCCCTCTTTACTCCTTTATTCATGTGGGTAACTCCTTCTCTTCCTTAGCTCCCAACTTGGGAACTAAGGGAGCTTTTCTCTGACTTCCACAGATCAGACTGTTTAGATGTACCTGCTACAATTCCACTGCCAACCTATAGTTTCTCTGATATAGTATCAATGACATTACTGTAATTCTCAATCTTAGACTCCTTCTGGGGAACTGTTGATTTCCCAGTCTCACTCCTTAAAGCATCTGTTCCAGTAGGACTGGGATGAGATCAAGGCCTAGAATTTTTAACAAGCATCCCAGGTGCTTTGGATTCAGGTAGTCCCTAGACCATATTCAGACACTCTCATCTATCTGAATTGTCTATAAGTCCTCTGAGTCTGTGGGCCCATGAGGACAGGCATAGACACTTCCTTCGCAGTTGTATCCTGGTAAGATAAGAGCCAGCCTTATCTCCAGCTCTTTATCTACCTGTAAACTCACTATCCACTCACAGTGACCCCACCTTGGGTTTCTGAGGCAGTATCACTATGGAAGTAGATTGCCTAGTAGATTGCCTTATGGTTATCTTCTGAGGAGTGGCTGGTGGGTTTGGACTGCCAGCCTTCTGATTAGCAGTCAAATGCCTCAGGCACTATACCACCAGAGCTCCTACATCTATATGTAAATCCACAAGTTTATATATTTACCTACATCTGCAGATATACCTTCTCCTATCTTTATATCTCACAGGAACCTGTGAGTAACAATGGACTCCAAGACACACAACATCATCTAGATCAGGAGTCCCTGGGTGGTGGGTACCATTAAGCATTGGCTACTAACTGAGAGATTGGTGATGTGAACTCACCCATATGCACCTTGGAAGAAAAGTCTGGTGATCTACTCCCCAAAGGTCACATCCATGACCACCCTATGGCTCACAGTTCTACCAATTCATGGGGGTCACCAAGAGTCCCAATCAACTAGACAGCAGTTTGTTTGGGTTTAGTTTTCCTAATTTCTGTATCTATAAAAAATCCAGTTGGTATCACTTTGACCCTGATTCATGGTTATCCCACATCTATCAGAGCAGAACTGTGCTCCGTAGGATTTGCAGGGGTTGAGTTTTCAGAACTAGATCACCAGGCCTTTCCTCATAGGGGCCTCTGGGTAGACTTGAACCTCAAACTCTTAGGTTAGCAGCTGAACACATTAAAAGTCTTCAACATGCAGGAGCTCCTACCTATACTTGTAACTACATCTATAACAATAGATATTCTATAGCTGTATGTAGTTGGAAGGAAGACTGGGCAATCAACTTCCATTGAGATACCACCTCAGAAACCCAAGGAGGGATTGCTATGAGTCGGAACCTACTTGACGGCAGTGAGTTTGGTTTGTTTTTGGTATGTAGTCTAGATCTAGTCACATTCTACATCTGTATGGATTCTCTCTGTCTCTGTCTATCTAAAATGAATGGATTGTGTTTGTAGGTTACAGTCTGCTTTGTTTAAAACCAAAAACCCAAACTCCCTGCTGTGGAGTCAGATCTGACTCCCAGCAACCCCTCGTTGGGTTTCTGAGGCAGTATCACTACAGAAGTAGAGTGCCCAACCTTTGCTTTGTTCAAAGGAGACAAGAATGCAACTGATTATGATCCAGAGGCCTGGGGTGCAGTGTTTGTGTATCTTCCAGGTGTCACCATAGATTCATTCCATGACCAAAATGCGTGGCTGAAATACTCAGAAATCAAAACAAAACACAGTCTCCTCTTGTTACTGACAACCAGATGACAATCTGGCTGCTTTGATTCTGCCAGACTCTCCAGAAAGCTTACTTTGTTGCTCGCTCCAGGGTGCAGTCCCTGGTTCAGGGGACCTGCTCCCACCAAGTAAGATCCTTCCCTAGCGGCACTTCTGCCAAAAGGACAAATACTTCCATCTCAAACTACTCAGAGAACAGTGGGGCCACAGGTGAGATAGTTTTGGGAAACAGATTTGAAAGGTGAAGTCTCTTTTCTAAAGCTCTCCAACTGTTATGTTTCTGAGACTACCCACACTCCACTTAGCATGTTAAAACACAATTGAGTGCCAGCTTTACCCAAGGTTCATCATAGCAGGACTATGTATGATGAATTTGTTGGAGGTGAGGGATTTGCAGTAATCTGAGAAGGTAATTCCCTGAGCCAACGGGCCATTGTGAGCATGTATGAATTGATAACCAGGGTGATCAGTGCTGTAATTTCAGGCTGTGGAGATATGAACAGTTATCTCACTAGTGGATAATATCAGTTGTCAAGCATATGTTTTATAACCTCCAGAACTCCCTCTTGTTTTTGCAAGCTGCTGGTGGATAGCTTTGATTTTTTTTTTTTTTTCTGGCAGCATAGAACTTTGGAAAGGTCTTATTCTTTCTTCCTTTTTTTGCCAGAAAATTAATTGGTAGAGAAAATTTAAAAAGAAAAAAAATCAATATGATAGATAAAAACATTAAGAATAACCATCCCAGCAGTATTTGAAACACCATGCAAAGAATTCTAAATTCCTATTTTAATATCTATAGTCAATGCAGGGCCGACTTTTTTTTTTTTTTTTTTTTTTTTGAGTCAAATGCACTGGTTTCTCTGTCTGAATAATTACCAGGATTGTGATGCAACTGTCTGCTACTCTCTCCAGCTCCTGGTTTTTTAGAAGTTCCCCAGGAAAAGGGACCATGCCTATCACGTTCATCTCTCCATCTTGAATGTGCAAAGTAGTGCCTGGTTGTTATTGCTATTGGCTGTTGCTGAGTCAATTCCAACTCATGGTGACCTGATGTGTTCCAGAGTATGACTGCTCCACAAGGTTTTCAAGGCTGTGACCTTTTGGAAGCATATTGCCAGGTCTATCTGCCGAAACACCCCTGAGTGGATTCGAACTGGCAGTCTTTCAGCTAGTAGTTGAGTGTGTAACAGTTTGCATCACCCAGGGACTCCTCAGTTGGCAAATAATTAATACATTCATTCATCACACTGAATCTCTAGGAGCTAGAGGACAGGGATGATCATGTAGGCTAGGATTTGGGAGCCAAGCCAGACAGATATGATCCAGAGAAAGCTGGAATAATATGCAGGCAAGAAAAATCAGGCAAGAAATAGCATCTGAGTTGATGGCTTTAAAATAAAAAGACTCAGATTAACTGGAAGGGGAAGTCTTTGGGTGGTGCAAATGGTAAAGTGCTCAATTACTCACTGAAAACGTGGTGGTTTTCAAACATACCCAGAGGCACTGAGCAAGGAAGGCCTGGTGATCTATGTCTGAAAGATCGCAGTGTTGAAAACCCTATGAAGTGCAGTTCTACTCTGCACAGATGGGGTCAGCACGAGTTCAAATCAACTTAACTTGATGAAAACTAGTTTGGTGTTTGGTGACTGTAAAGGGAAACCAATAGCGAGCTAAGAAAACTCAAAGAAGGCAGGGTGGAGCAGTTCTACTCTGGAACACAACGGGTCACCATGAGTTGGATCGACTCGACAGCAGCCAGCGGCGATAACAACCAGGCAGGTGAGGAGTGCCTTCCAAAACGATTGAAAATGGACGTGACAGGGAGTGTTTCTTCCCACTCTTGAGGGTATTTTCCTATGGATTGAGCTCCATTAAGGTAACACTCCTCTCTCTTAGTGCCTCTTCATTTAATGTACCTGGGACAGGTAGGGGCAGGGAAAGAGGGATATAACCTTATCAATGAGCTTAAATTTAGAAAGTAAAATTGGGCATGTGCAGCCTAACCCATTCCTCTTCCCTCTACAGGTACCATGTTCTACACAGCATCTCCAGGGGCCCTATCCTATACAGGGAAGCCTTGTGATCAAGAGCAGCTAGAGGCCTGGTAAGTAAGCCTACCTGTCCTCACATTTAATAGTGTTGTTATCATTGTGAGCCATCCAATCAATTCCTCCTCATAGCCATCCATATGACAGAAAAGAAATGCCCCACAGGGTTTCCTTGGATGCTGTCTTTATCAAAGCTAATTGACACGTCTTTTCTCCCACAGAGCCCCTGGAGGGTTCTAACTGTGGATCTTTTTGTTCTCAGCTGAGCACTTAACTGTTGTGCCACCAGCACTCCTGCATTTATTAGTAGGAAAGTCCTTTACCTGTTGATGTAAACCACATCCTCCAATCACTGTTTGTACCACGACTATAGATGATATCTTTCACTTCATCTGCCATTTCCTTCGTCTTATTTCTCAATTGGTTCAGAACTTAAGGTTTAAAAAGGTTGCCATTTATTCGAATCTCAAGTCACCAACAAAGAGTTGGCAGGAAGCAGACAGATTTTAACCTACTTCAGCTACACAAATTTTTCTCAGACACCTACTATGTGCACAGCACAGTGTTGGGTTTTACAGTGATAAAAGCAACAACCAAAATAGGATTTCAGAACCTGTACAATGCTTTAAATTCAAGAAATATGAGCATGTTTCTGATGTCATGACCACCAATTCAAAGACAAAAGCCAACTGCTCAGTGTCCAGGTTATTATAGGCCTAATCCCCAGGCTCCTTGAGGACAAGAATTCTGCCTTAGTCTTATTCTTGAGTTCAGTGTCTAGAACAAGTGTTAACCTAGAGCATCTTTACTGGATGGTTGGAGGGATGGATGGGTAGATGGATGAATAGGTGGATGGGTTATGTTGGATATGAGAAGATGTGTACTGAGCAGAAGAAAAAAATCATCTTAGCTTCAAGTGATAATAATGGCAATATAGATATGGTTAGAACTCTTCTAACAATTCCACTTCTAACGAAATTATGTCAACTTAGAAATTTTGTTTAAAATGCACAGTGGGGATTTGACCATGATTAAGAACCATCTTCAACATTACAATAAGAGAAGGTGTTTTGAAATAAGATAATTAGATGATAGCTGCTAGGGAGGGAGGTAACAAATCTATACAAAGAGGCTACTGCCTCTTTTTTCAATGAGTGACTTTCCTTTTGCTCATATAGGCAGTGAGTGATCACACTTGCCTTCAACAATAGGACCCACTGCTCAACAGGGAAGAAAGGCTACTTTGACTTTCTAAATGAGTTGGCCAGGTACCAACTGGAGAACCAACAGTGAGTGCTTACTTAGACCTGGAGGAGCCAGTTTGGAGTCAATTACTTAAGGCGAACACATACAGAGAAAAACTGACATATACAAGGCATTCAAGAATTATTGGTATAATAATAATAATAATAACAACAAAAAGACCTGTTGTTTGAATGGCAGAAATGAATCAGATGCATGTTTTAAAAAAGAAAGCCAAAGTAGGCACATATCACAAGTCACTAAGATGAGTCATTACTTAGAACTATGTACAATGGCTATACTATAATTTACCCTCTACACCCAAAGTCATTTCAGCTTTCAGATGTCTAGGGGAGTAAAGGCAGGATATTATCAAGAACAACAGCTTCTTAGGCAAGTTTTGAATGAAAAGCTATAGAATTCAGCAGTTAGAAGTCATTAAATGGGTTTGAGCAAGATAGGAGAAGATCTGGATTAAATTTTTCCCAGCTTTAAATTTTAAATAATGACTCTTTTGTAACAACCTAGTTGTGTTTAGTTTTCTCTGTTAACATGCACATCAAATCACTGTGGAACTAAGGAGGAATTTTATGTAACTTGGTGGCTCAGTTGTTAAAGCACTTGGGTGCTAACTAAAATGTTGGCAGCTTGAACCCACCAGCTGATCTGTGGGAGAAAGATGTGGTAGTCTGCTTCCACAAATATTTACAGCTTTGGAAAGCCTATGGGGGCAGTTCTACTATGTCCTATGGGGTCGCTATGACTCAGAATTGACTCAATAGCAATAAAAACCAACACTCATTGAAATTAACCAGGGTAACTAGGAGAGGAAGCACATGCAGAATACATAAACAGAAGAAACATTCTGCAAAGAAATGTCATATTATTGCTTTTAGATATATTCCTTAAAATCAATGACTATCAAGCTGTTATCAACTTAAATGACAATGGAGATGTTTTATTAAATAAATGTGGTCACATTTATTTACAATTAGCACATGGCATACATGCCTCAAAAGCCACTGAAAGTGAAATATGCATCTATACATTGATACCTATATCTATATCTAGATATGTATTTACAATGGCAGTTCAGTGGTAGACTTCTCACCTTCTATGCAAGAGACCCAGGTTCTATTCCTTGCCAATATACTTCACTTGGAGCTACCACCTGTCCATCAGTGGAGGCTTGAGTGCTACAATGATGCTCAACAGGTTTTAGCAGAGTTTCCAGTCTAAAATGGATTAGGAAGAAAGGACTGGTGATCTATTACTAAAAATCAGCCAGTGAAAACCCTGTGGCTCACAACAGTTTGTTCCATTACTGATCATGTAGACGGCACAGGACCAGGTCATATGTGTGTGTGTGTATACGTGTGTGTGTGTGTGTGTGTATTTGTTGTTGTTATGTGTCGTTGAGTCGGACCCGACTCATAGCGATCCCTCTTTGGGTTTCTGAGGCAGTATCACTATGGAAGTAGATTGCCCAAGCTTCCTTCTGAATACTTCTGAATATATATATATATATACCAAAAAAACCCAAGCTCACTGCCACCAAGTCAATTCTGACTCAGCGACCCCTCCTTGGGTTTCCAAGGTGGGAGGTATGACTATGGAAGTAGATTGCTCAACCTTCCTTCCGAGGAGTGGCTGGTGGGTTTGAACCGCCAGCCTTCTGGTTAGTAGTCAAAGGTCTTAGACACTATGCTACCAGAGCTCCCATATGTGTGTGTGTGTGTACACACACACACACACACACACATATATATATGTATATAGATTTTTTTCCTCCTCCTAAGGGATTAATACCCCCAAACTACTTCAGCTCTACCACCATCAGACTTTCCATTATTAATTTGTAAAGCAAACTGTTTTTGGTCCCATGAAGAAAATAATTTCACACCAAATCCCATTACTATGACCAAATTTGAGGTGTCCAAATACAAGAGATTTTATTACAATTAATAATATGATAGCAATTTTCTCTCATTGCTACCATCTGTGAGTTCTTTTCTGGTAGTTTTGCTTTACAAAAATACTAACACTATTACTGAAAAAAAAAAAAAAATGAAAAGGAGCTCTGATGGCATAGTGCCTAAGGCATCTGACTGCTAATTCAAAGGCTGGCGGTTCAAACTCACCACTCCTTCTAATAATAAGAATAATGTGAATGTTGTTGTTGTTATGTGCCATCGAGTTGGACCCGACTCATAGCGACCCCTCCTTGGGTTTCCGAGGCAGTATCACTACAGAAGTAGATTGCCCCATCTTCCTTCCTGGGAGTGGCTGGTGGGTTTGAACTGCCAGCCTTCAGGTTAGCAGTCAAGTGCTTTAGCCACTATGCTACCAGAGCTCCCTGTGAATGTGAATATCTAACTAAATTTAAGTTCTTAACATGACACAGCCAGTGGACTAAGTTTCATGCCTCCACTGTCTCTTCAATCAGGTCCTTAGGTGGTGCAAACCATTTGCACTTGGTGGCTAACCTAAATGTTGGCAGTCCAAACCTACTCAGCTGCACTGTAGAACAAAGGCCTGACAATCCACTGTCATAAAGATTGTAGCCAAGAAAACCCTCTGGGGCAATTCACTCTGTAACGGGGTTGCCATGAGTCTGAAATGACTGGATGGTAACTAACTCCAACAACATGTCCTCAATACGCTCAACGGCCTTATACAGTAGACCTCATAAACATCCCAGCTTTTTGGATAAAGAGACTGAGGCCTGGAAGATGAATTTCTCACAGATAGAATGTTTGACACACCAACATCAATTTGTTACAGTCCCATGAATCTTGTGCCATCTCTTACATTGTGTAGGACCAGTATGTGTGTCCCTTGCATTTGGACATAGCTTTATGCCCCTCTGAAGCTGCCACTATACCCAGCACGGTGTCAATCTGCACTGTAGATTAAATGAAAGATTGAATCAATCTAGAGAGAAGCCACTTTGTGAATCTAGGCTACAAGACTGGAATGGATTATTATATTTTATTCTGATAGCATTTCAAAGAAAACATGTTAGTATCTATTTGGGATGATTTCTATACACAGGGACCTTAAAGATCATCTAATCTAATCATCCATATGGGGCCAAGTTCACCAGTGTTTAAAAATCTTGTAAGGCCTCCCATTGCCTTCAAGATGAAGTCCAGATTCCTTGCTGTGACTTGTAGGGACCTTTCAAGACTTGGGCTTTGGTATGTCTTCAGGCTCACTGCTTGTAGCTCTATTTCTCCTTATCTTTACATGCTCTCTCTCAGTGTCCTGACTGCTTACCCACAGGACAGAGATACCCACTCTTCACTGCAGGAGCAACAAGCTTCCTCCAGCTCCTCTGAATCCAGTTACTCCCCCTTGACTCTGGGCTTTGGCCCATGAGGTTCTATCGCCTGGAGTGCAATTACCCTCTTCTGGTTTATTTTTCCTTTAAGAACCAGAGCAGGAAATCTGGAGGAAATGTTTCCTGCAGTGCTTCTGCCATTCCTTCTGCTCGATAGTGACAGAGCCTGTTCTCACCCTGGATTATAACCACTTACTTGTTTGTTTGCCCCATGATATTGTAAGGTAGGGACTTTGAAGGTAGGGACTACAATGGTCTTGACTTATTGCTGCATCCCCACCCAGGGATGGAGAAGGCTGGATATGTGTTTGGTGAATGGATGAATTTGACCAGAAGCCAGGATTTTCCATACCCACGGAGTGGTCTTCCATGGCTATATCAGCATATCCACTGATACAAAAACACAAAAGCAATAAAGTCTTTGCGCAGTGCAGTTTTGTGAATACCAGGGGATGAATTTGGCATGGGCAGCAGTTGGAGCTGCTCTGAAATCTCACAGAAGCTTAAGCACAGTCTTGAAGCCCTGTAGTTTTTGTGGCTTCTCTTAGCAACGGGAAACACTTTTTGATTCCCATGATAGCACCTTTAATGTAAAGAATGTCTTCAAGCTTCTCAGGAAAGCAAATCACTCCTGACTCCCACAACATCCCTATGGAAGCCTCTATTCCAGAATCACAGTGTGGCCCAATGGGGACGTGGCTAGAGGCCATCTCGTCCATCATTCTCATCTGTGATACCAGAAAGGATTCTGACATTCTAAAAGGCCACCCGGTAGTGGGCAGTGCACAGCACAGCTGATCCAAGCTTCCTGTGCATTATCTTATTTCATTGACACTGAACTCTGTGAGGTAGCCACTGAGAATGGCCGGGCTGCAGGGCTGAGAGCATGCAATTCCGTCATCCCAGTGCACACTGCAGGCAGTCAAATAATATTTTTGCATAAAATAAATAAATGAGAGGAAAAAGCATCAGAGAGAAAGTGACCATACAGAAGACCCATTGCTTTTCCCCTGGAGATGTGGCAACACAAGGAGCACAATGCTCTAACCCTCTTAGTGAATGACCACATGTACCACATGGGGCAGGATGAACAGACTGCTGAGGACTGGCCTGAACACCCAACCACTGCAAACAATGAGGCTGAGCAGCTCAAGTAAAATGAACATGCACAAGCAATTTACAAGCTGAATCCTGCCCCTTCCCACTGTGCACACATCATTAGTGAAACATGTGATCCCTGTGTGGCTGGGAAATGAAAACTCGGAGGAGATTAGAAAGGCTCATAACTGGTCCAGAAACTCTCTGAGCTTTGGGTTGAACACAGGAAAGGAAAGCAAGGCTCTATTTCAAATGTCTTGGGCTTAGCGAAACTGGAAAATACATCTTGCCTTGGACTTCTTCCTTTCACTCCTAAACCGTCATACACTCCACACGAATCAGAAACATATGAGTTGCATTCCTCTACTCAAGTCATCAAGTTGCTGTTTTGTAAGGATTATGTGAATTCCAGGGAGCCCTTGAAAAATGCCATTCCTTTATCTCATGCCCCAAATAGTATCCCTACAACATAAGGGGATATCATTGAGCAATGAAACTCCCAAAGACAGTTCTCCATCGTCCTGGGGTCTCTGAAGGCCCTGCTTGAAGTAACTGACTAGACCCTAAATTGATAATGATTGTCTCAGATTGGGTCATCACACTCAAACTCCCTAACGATTTTAGGGAAAAAAGAAAAAGATTTTTGGGAAGGCTCTCTCAACTTTCTTGCCTGACAGAACCCTACTCATCTTTCAATGCATCAAGTCTTTCCAACTCCCTTTATTATTAAAGAAAACCTCTCTACATTATGGTTACCCATACCCCTGTCCTTTTATATAGAAACAAATGTCCATCACCACTTCCATCCAGATTGTAAATGGATTTACATTTACTAGATCAAGGATTATGTTCAAAGGGGTGGGAGGTAATTGCCTAAGTAGTGTGTTGAGAAGGAGTCAGGAGTCACGTCTTCTTGTTAGCTGCCATTGACTTGACCGTTGGTTCATGGCAACTCCTTGTAGAATAGGACAAACATTACCCCATCCTGCACCATTCCCATCATCGGTTGCAGATAAGGCCATCGTGAACCATAGGTTTGGATTGGATGATTTTTGGAAGTAGATTTCCAGGCCTTCCTTCTTAGTTCAGCTTAGTCTGGAAGCTCAGCTGAAACTTGGTCAGCCCTAGCAACACCCACTCCTCCAATGACAGAGGGGTGGTGGCTGCACATGAGGTCCAGTGGCTGTAAGTCAAGTTCAGGTTTCCCACTGGAAAGTGAGTATTCTACCACAGCCCTCACTTGTGCTGTATGACGATCAATTAAAAGAGTATCAATTAAAAGAGAAGTGCCCCATGGGGTCGCCATGCGTCAGAATCAACTGAATGGCAATGAGTTTGTTTTATGGGTTAATCTTGCATCAGTTAGAAAATGAGGTAGACAGACTTTTTGAAAATATGTAAAAAGAGTTCAATGTATGGGCTAAAGGGCCGCAATCCAAGTAAGATACAAGAATTTACATGGAATTTATTGTCCCCAGTTTGGAGGCTCTTGTCTTCATCTCTCATGTCCTAGTTTCTCAGCTGTGCTCCAAACAAGCCAAGCCACTGCCTACAATGTGGTCTCTGCACATTTGAAGAAGTATGATCACATAGACAGTTAGTCATCTAGAATTCTTGAAGAGTTTAGAACTGTTTTCTACGAAGGCATATATGGAAAAATACTACCAAAAATTACTAACTCTCAATTGAGTTTTGGCATTGCAGGTCAAATGCTGCAAAGTCGTGGTTATGCTATTCCCGTTTTACAGATGAGAACACTGAGGTTCAGGGAGCAAACTGGCCTGCAAACTGCCACACCACTGCATCAGCAGCAGGAGGGAGATTCTTGTGTGCCTGGGTCCATGTGAATGCCACACCCAATAAAGAGGACTTTACCACTCTCTCCTACCCCTCAGACCCACATCTGACTCCCTGTGGTCATCCAACCAAAGAAACTGGAAATGGAGAGGCAAAAAGATGACAGTCAGCAGGCAGTAGCCACGAGATAGAACACCGCAGTGCCAGTCTAGGGCAGTGGATGAAATGTGTTAGGTTTCTGATGTGATTCTAGTTGTTTGTGAGATAAGACAATCCCTAGACAGTACGATTCTGTAATTTACCTGAAGGCCCTTCAGGCTGCATGACAACTTACATTTATGTATTTTGTTTTCAACTCAGCATCCTTATTCTTTGTGGTTAATAACGGGAATCTTTTTATTACAGTAAATCCTCTTATATTTGGATGAGGCAGCTGGAGGGAGGAAGGGATGGAAGGAGCAGTTTGAAACAGTGAGAAGCCCAAACCATGCAATGATTTTAGAGAGCTGACATATATATTTTTTTAAATTTCTAATTTATCTGCCAGCTAAAATAAGAAGAATAAAAAACTCTGAAGCACCTTGGAGTATTAAAGCTCATATACGTCAAAGCCGTTCAAACAGGATTTGTGAAAAAGAGTGTTGAGAAGCTCTTTAGAAGGAAAAGAGGTATAATTGCCTTGCGATTTTAGGAAGCACTGTCTGTATTGCATTTACTCTGCAGTTTGTCCTCCCCGATAACAAAGACTTTCCAGACAGGAGTCTAGTAGATCTGCTTTAATGTATTAATGTTTTAATTGAAATCAGAAGCCCCTTTCTGATCCCAGATGATGTAGGGGCTGAAATTCCTGAAAATCATTTAGTTCCAGGGAAAACGCAGGATTCTACTGACTTATTGTCACAATTTACTGGTTTTGGAAACACTTCTCTTCAGCTCAGTCCAGCTCAAATATTCACCAATTCTCTATCTGCAGAATCAAAATGAAGGTGTTTTAGTCACAAAAACTGGCTTTCTCTTGACCAAGCATGAAGAATCTCTGCTTACTGTGAGAACAGCTGCCCTGTCCAATGGGCCCAGGAATCCATGATGGCATTATTTATTTTCAGCATCCCCTGCTCTTAGGGAGAGGGTGGTCTCAAGTGGTTGAAGGAGGACTGTTACTCATGCAGGAAATTATGTGGGTGCTTGAATAATAACAGTCAGCCAACTCTACAAAATCACCATCACACTCACACAAACAATTAAACGAACAAGAGATGCCCTATGTGGCAGAGTAGAACTCCATTAGATTTTCAAGGCTGTGACCTTTCAGAACTAGATTGCCAGGGCTTTCTTCTGAGGCAGCTATGGATAGACTCAAACCCCTATCCTTTCAGTTAGGACTCAAGCACTTAACCACTTGCTCCACCAGGATCCTTCCATGGAAGATACCAGCATGCTGTTGTCCCCACCAGGCTTTTGCAAAGGCAAGTCTGACTACCTCCTGGATGTGACAAGTCCACATCCTTGTCATTCCAGGCTTCTCTTCACTGCCAGTCCTGACACCCTCCCCTACAATTAGAATCCCCTCCCATTATACTCTCAGAGCACCTGAGGCCTCCCTTGGTAGTTTTTGTCACACTGTACTATTGTATGTTCATTTGCGTAATCATCTGCATATTGTTAAGCTGACATTAAACTCCATGAGAACAGATGGGGACCATTTCCCTGTTATTCACCACTGGTCAACCATGTGGCTAGCAAATATTCCACAAATGCTTATGGACTGCACAAATAAGACATCACTGATGTCATAGAGGTCCCTGGGAGGTACAAATAGTTTGTGCTTGACTATTAACCTAAATGTTGGTTATTCAAATACAACTAGGGCCACAGAAGAAAGGCTTGGCTTCCATAAAGATCACAGCCATTAAAACCACGTGGAGCCTGTGATAATACAGGGTGTCATTATGAGTCAGAATTGACTAGAAGGCAATTGGTTAGGTTTTCTCTTTAGTTGTGGAGAGTTCTTCCTTTCTTCTATTGAGAGTCGGTGAAGAGAAATGACTAAGGCAGATGCTTGAGATACAAAGATGGACAACCTACATCCTCTGTCATAGGAGGGGGAGCCAAGTGCACTGGACTCTGCAGCCAGGTGCCAGGTTCAAACTCTGGTCTGCTCCTTGCTCGCTGGATAATGTGGACAAGTGAGTTCACCTCTATCTGCTCTGTTTCCTTATTTTTTGAATGAATTTTAATGGTGCCTACCTCTACACTAAATGTGACTTTAGGGTTCCATGGATTAAGTGGAGTCACTAAGTGTCACAAATGGTTAACAGGCCTAGCTGCTAACTGAAAGGTTGGGTGTGAGTCCACCCAGAGGTGCTCAGAACAAAGGCCGACAAATTGACTTCCAATGAAAACCCTACAGAGCACAGTTCCACTTGGATACACCTGGGCTGCTATGAGTTGCAATAAATTTGATGGCAACTGGTTTTAAGGATTAAATGAATTTATATACTTGAGGCTCTTAGAAAAGTTCCTGGTGCACAAGAAGGTTTCTGCCTGTGGGATCCTATCATATAGAGTTTTAATTCAAGAGGGACAGTTACATAAACCACTAATTGGGACAAAGGACTATATGACTGAGGGTCATGAGAGTACAATGATGAGAACAATGGCTTTTTCTGGAATATTTATTGAGAAGGAACAGAAACAAATACATTACACCATGCACAAAGAGCTCCATTCTTTCACTAACCAATCACAGTGGGCTTCATTTTCCTCATCTGTGTATTTGAATGCTAACCAGAAGATTGGCAGTTCAAACCCACCAGCCACTCTGCAGATGGAAGACTGGGCAATCTACTTCCGTAAAGATTTACTGCCTTGGAAACCTAAAGGCTATGAGTCAGAATCAACTTGATAGCAGTGAGTTTGGTTTTGGGTTTTTTGTGTGTGTGTGTGTGTGTGTGTGTGTGTGTGTGTATGTGTGTGTAATGGGAATAACAACTTCCTCAAAGAGCTGTCACTGAAGCATGTGTCCAAATAAGAATTCTCTAGGCAGTAGCATGAGGATGTCTTGGAGAAAACACTCCATAAATGTTTATTGATCAACGATGTGAGCCAAACTCAGGAAGTGACTTTGCCCAACCCAATGGAATGAATTGTTTTCCCTAAAAAGACACATTAAAATCTTAACCCTTGTGACCTATGAATGTGACCTTATTGGGAAATAGATAGGATCTTTGAAGATGTTGTTTATTAATGTGAAGTCATGCTGGAGTAAGGTGAGTTCTAACCCCATTGGAGGGGTGTCTTATGAAAAATGAAGACATAGGTGAGTTTAGACACAGGAAGGCCAGCCAGGAGATGACAGAGGCAAATGATGCTGCAAGGCAAGGGCTGTTGGGAGCCACAAGAAGCCAGGCGAGAGGCAGGAACAGTTGCTTTCTCAGAGCCCTCGGAAGGAATCAACATGGCTGATATCCTGAGTTGGACTACTAGGCTCCAGGACAGTGAGACATTACATTTCTATTCTTTACATCTTCGCTGCATTTAGTTATAGCAGCCCTAGAAAATGCAGACACCAATGCAATTCAGCTCAGATGTCCTCTAAAAGGGCAGGGAATCCCTGAGAAAGGCAGAACTAATATTTTAAGCAAAACTTAAAGGACTTCCTAAATGAAAAGGAGATGAACACAACTTGAATGTTATCAAATGTGTCCATACTCTCTTTTCAAACTAACTTTAATTGTCTTTGTGGTCTTTTTATTAATCCTTTCTATGCTGTAATTTCAAAGTCTGCATCCTCTATCATGCACTCATTCATTCAGCAAGCATTTATCTGGTAGACAACTGCTACCTGCCACGCACTGTGCGAGGTATTAAGAGTATAAAGGTAGGCACCTCACATTTCCTGCATCCAAGAAGTTTATCACCTGGTACTGGACTCAAACAAGAGAATAGATTGCTACAATGAGACAAGAGAGATGCTCTCTGTAATACAGGAGAACACAGGGTTTTCTGGGAACACAGAGAGACAATGTGCAGTTTGGAATTTGTAAGAAGACACTGTTTAAATGCCTTATTTCCTCACGATGCAGGAAGACAGCAGTAAACCCAGGCTTGGTTCTTTCAACACTGGAACAAAGCTTCAGAGCAGAGCTTGAGAGCTTTGATAGAGTTTGCAGAAAGGAGGAAAATCAACTAAAGATGACTCCCCGTCCTTACCAGCTTCACATTCCCCACCTGAATCGTTCTAGGTGAGTCTTTCCAGGCAAAGTGTGTCTAATGTTGTCTGGCACAGAAAACGGCTCTGAAATTTCTGTTGCCATGTGAAATAATTTAGAGGTTAAGAAGCTAATTGTGCTAAATTGAGCCTATAGAAATCTGGCATGGGCGTGACTTAGCTTCAGAGTGAGATATGAAACATAAGCCAGTGGCAGGTGTACCAGTCTAAATATACACCCAGCAAACAGATCTTTTAATGAGAAAGGCTAGTCATTATGATGAAAGAACATAAACAGAGGAAGCTGGAAACAAATGAATTACTTTCTTTTTTTCAAATATTGACATTCA
>NW_006921849.1:1521137-1534479 GCF_000298275.1 Orycteropus afer afer | reverse complement strand
CCAATGGCATAGCTTCCATCATCAAAGCAACATGCAAGTCACCACATTACAACAAACTGAAAGAGGAATGATAGGGACTGTGGTGTTAGTGAAGAATACTGAATATATGATGGACTACCAGAAAAACAAACAGATCTGTCTTGGAAGAAGTACAGTCAGAATGCTCCTTAAAAGCAAGAATGGGGGTTAGGATCCAAGATGGCCTAGTAGACAGATATACTGTCCAAATATTCTACAACAAAGGCCAAAGATACTAAGTGAAACAGATACAGATAACAATCCTAGAACCCAGAGCTTCAAAGGAAAGGAAAAAGAAGTAGATCAAATACCTATTAGAGCAAGGGACATAATGTGAAAACAGTGAACAAAGAGGCATAAAGAGTGACAGTTGCCAACTGGACTGGAACAGCATGCCATCTTGAATTATTGCAAACATTGTTCTGACTGAGGGAGGAATCAAATAATGAGGTCTGCTCACCTAGTAGTGCACTGGCACCTGCTCTGGTGACTGGTGACCAGAGAGGTATGATCTCATCTCTTGTGCAACCTCCCGGGGAATAGAGGGGTGGCCCACACCCCACATTCCCACCCACCAGCAGCTGGTCCAAGCCTGCCTCCAACTGCCAGTGCTGCACTCCTTTTTTCCTCCTTTTTTGTACTTCCATCTCCCTCTCTTTTGGTTTTATCTTTTCCTTTTATTGATTCCTCTTCCTGCTCTTTTATATTCTGATCCAGCAGTGCGGGAGCCTTGTACTCACAGCCTCTCTGGTGGGCAGTGCCTTCCTCTGACTCTCAGCCATCACCACTGTGTGCAGCCATGTTTAACAGCTGGCACCTGTGCCACTATTGGGTTGCATTTTCCCCTTTATTCTTAGTTCTTGCGTCTTCTTCCTCCCTTGTTTTCTTTTTTCCTTTTTATTTTCCAATTCTTTTTTTTTTTAATTCCCACAGAGGGAGGACCCCATCTCTGCTGCCTGTGTGGTCAGCAGCATGTTTCTCCACCAATCCACAGTTGGTGCAAGCTCTGCATTCCCGCTGAACCTGTGTTTGGCAGCTAACATTTGGTATTTTTCTCTCCTCTTTCTTTCTTATTAGCTTTCCCTCTTTCTCCCCTCCCTTTTTTGTTTTCTTTTGTATTTCTGTTTGGACCCCACAGAGCAGGTGTCCTGCTCCCTGCCACCTCCACATTCAACAATTCTTCCCCAATCCCTCCATGGTTGGTGATGCATCTCCTGCAGAACACATACTGCGCTCTTGCCACAGCTGTGTTTGGTGTCCAGTACATGTGCCAATACTGTTCTGCATTTTTTTTCTTGTATTTCTTTTCCTTTCTTCATTCTTCTGAATTTTCCCTCTCTTTTCCCCTAGTATTTTTTTTCTCTTTTTTTTCATTCCTCTCCTATCCTTTTTTCTTTTTTTTCCCCCCAGCAACTTGGAGCCAGAGACCCTACCCAGCCATACACTTCACATCTGCTGCCCCACCCACTAGGCAAATGCCACCACCCTTTGCAACACCCACTAGATTGACAACAAATGTCAGCCAACACCCACCCAGCCTTCCCCCAGCTGCTCTTCACAACCAGTGATCAGCCTCATACTCATACTCCCACATGCTCCCAAATCCAGCCAGAGACACATGATGAGCATCCTAGTGCTGCCCAACTGGTGACTGGAGTAGCACACCCTCCTCATTGCCTGGACATATTACAACAAAACAAAACGAGACATTAAGGTAAAGCAAACCAATATACAATCACATATAAATATAATAACACAGTTTCTTGGAGACTACAGACAACTTCAAATCTCTCTCTCTCTCACACACACACACATGAAAAATAGCACAAGATGGCTCAAACAAGTGGCCAAAATATAGGACTAGAAAATCTTCCAGAGGAAGAAATGCTGTTGTAACTACCTGATAAAGAATTCAAAAGAATTATACTAAGGACTTTGCAACAGATTGAAAAAGAGATCAGGGAATTCACAGAAAAAAAAATAAGGAAAACACAGACAAAACTCTAGAAGAATTCAGGAAAACAACACAAGAACAAATTGACAAAATAAATGGAAAATTAGAAACCACACAAAAACAGTAAATAGAAATCCAGAAGACTGATACTAAAATTTCAGAAATGGAGAACACGTTGGAAGGGTAAAGAAGTAAAATTGAATCAATGGAAGCCAGAATTATTGAAATTGAAGACAAATCTCTGGAAACTAATCTGTTAGAAGAATAATCAGGAAAAAAAAGGAGAAAGCCTAAGAATTTTGTGGGACACCATCAAGAGGAATAATTTATGTGTGATGGGCATTCCAGAATTCTGAAGAGACAAAAACAAAAACAAAACTCTGAGAACACTGTTAAAAATTTGTTGGAAGAAAACCTTCCTAATATCATGAAAGATGAGAAGATATGTACTCAAGAAACTCAACAAATCCCAAACAGGATAAACACAAAAGAAAATCACCATGATATATTATAATCACACTCTCCAAATCCAAAGACAAAGAATCCTGAGAGCAACTTGGGAAAAATCAAAAG
Organism: Orycteropus afer afer; assembly: GCF_000298275.1. Lineage (NCBI taxonomy): Eukaryota > Metazoa > Chordata > Mammalia > Tubulidentata > Orycteropodidae > Orycteropus > Orycteropus afer. Next base: position 1,531,934 of record NW_006921849.1, on the reverse strand, counting down.
TTATCCACAAAGGAGAACAACTAAGATTAAGCTCCAATTTCTTGCCAGAAAGCATACAGACAAGAAGGCAATGGAATAATATATATATAACCCTGAAAGAAAAAAAAATTGCCCACCAAAAATTCTATATCCAACAAAATTGTTCCTCAAATAAAATGGAAAAATTAGGACATTTCCAGATAAGCATAAATTAAGAGAATTTGTGAAAACCAGACAAACCTTATAAGAAATGCTGAAGTGAGTGTTTTGGACAGAGAACCAACAACAGACAATAACCTGAGATTAAGACACACAAAAATACCACCCAAAAGTCAATAAAGATATAGAAGAATCAAAAATAAATGAACCTATGAGACTGAAATTTGGAAACCAGAGATGTCAGTTTGTGAATTAAAGCACTTACAAAACAAGAAAAGGGAAGAAAAGTGTGGTTATAGAACTTCTAAATGGAGAGGAAGTCAAGACGATATCAAGATATAATGTTTCAAACTTGGGAAGATAATAAGAAGTTATAGGGTTATGTCAAAGACTAATAAACTTTCTCACAAAATAAAAATAATAAAATCCTAATGACACAGTAAACACTAAAACAACAGCAATGAAGAAAATGATAAGAAAATCCATAAACAAAATGAAGTCAGAACAGAAAAATGTATGTAACAAAGAAACCATCAACAATACAATCTAACAGACAAAAACTCACACAGCAAAATGACAGCAGTAAATTCTTACGTATCGATAATTACATTGAATGTCAATGGATTAAATACATCAGTCAAGAGACAGAGAGTAGCAGAATTCATAAGAAAACATAACTCATTGTTTTGGTTACCTAGTGCACCTCCGACAAGAATATACCACAAATGGGATGGCCTTAACAAACAGGAGTTTATTCTTACAATTTGGAGGCTTTAAGTCTGAGTGCAAAGTGCCAGACACTAGGGGCTGGGTGAAAGCCCTTCAACTTTGGGCTTCAGCTTTGCCACCTGCTCCTGGCCCACTGACTGGAGGCTTTTCTTTACTCAGCTGCTGGCTGCTGAGGGTGACAAGACCAAGGTTGGCAAGTAATAAGGCACAGTCCTGATATTACCAAACCACATGGCAGGCCATTAATTCAAGTCCATTAAAAGTCCCAAGATCTGCAGAGCATGGCAGGCTGCTGAATGATGACTCAGCTACATGCAGGGTTCATGTGTGCCATAAGCTAGAGACCAATCTCAAAGCTGCTGTTCATATATGGGAAGCAGATTACATCTCTAAAGCAGCTACTCAGATGCTTCTGGTAGATCCCACAACGGAATTGATTGCCAGTCTCATCATGGGGAATAACTACCACCAGCTGCCCAGCCACTCAACTAGGCCCAACCAAGTTGACACACAAACTTAACCACCACATTCATCAATATGTTGTCTACAAGAACCACACTTAAGACACAAAGACAAAACTAAACTAAAAATCAAAGGATGGAAAAACATATCAGGCAAATGGCAACCAAAAAAACAGGAGTGATAATATTAATTTCTGATAAAATAGACTTCAAAGCAAAATCCAGCAGAAGAGACATGGGAGGAGATTATACAAAGATTAAAGGCTCAATCCAACAAGAGGAAACAGACATAGTAAATATGTATACATCTAATGAATGAAAGGGCCCCAAAATACAAAAAGCAAACTTTAAAAGAACCAAAAAGAAAAGCAGACAACTCCTTAATAATAGTATAAGATTTTAATATACCATTTTCAATGAAGAACAGAACAACTAGAAAGGAGTGCAACAAAGATACAGAAGATTTAAACAAAATAATCAACCAACTAGACCTCATGGATGTGTACAGAACACTCCACCCAACAACAGCACAAAATTCATTCTTTTCCAGTGCATGCAGAACATTTTTCAGAACAGGCCATATGTTAGGCCACCAAGCAAGCCTCAAAAAATTAAAAAGTGTCAAAATACTACCAAACATCTTCTCGGATCACAATGATAAAAATCAGAAATCAATGGGTTCATCAAGGGATAAAAAAACATGAAATTCAGGGAAACTGATATAGCAGAAGTAAAAAAATGAAATTTAAAAAAATTTCTAAATCAAATGAGAATGAAAATACAACATACCAAAATCTCTGGAAACCAGTAAAAGCAGTGCTCAGAGTACAATTTATAGCACATACATCAAAAAAGAAGAAAGAAGCAAAATGAACACCTTAACCCAACATCTCCAACAATAGGATAAAGAACCTAAAAAAAATAAAAATAAAAATAAAAAGAACCCAAAAAAACTATAGTCACTAGAAGAAAGGAAATAATAAAGATTTAAGCAGAAATAAATGAAGTAGAAAGCAGAAAAATAGAATCCACAAGACTAGAAGTTGGTTCTTTGAAAATAATTAATCAAATTGACAAACCACTGGTACATTTAACAAAGGAAAAGAAGGAGAATATGCCAATAACACAAATAAGAAATGAAATAAGCCATGTCACAACAGAACCTACAACACAAAAAAGATAATAACAGAATAATGTAAAGAACTGCATGCCAGCAAATTTGGAAAGCTAGAAGAACTGGACAAATTTTACAAGTACATTACCGACCCACCATGATGTAGAAAATATGAACAGAGCCATCACAAAAGAAGAACTTGAACAGGTCATAAAAAAACTACCACCAACAACAAAGTCCTGAGCCAGATGGCTTCACTGGTGAATTCTATCAAACATTCAGTGAAGAGTTGACTGAAGAGTAGTTTGTTTTTACTCAAACTACTTTAGAGCACAAAAAAGGATAGAATATTCCTAAATTCATTCTATGAACCAAAACCAGGCAAAGGCAGCACTAAAAAAGAAAATTATAAACCAGTATCTCTCATGAACTTAGATGCAAAAATTCTCAACAAAATCCTAGCCAATAGAACCCAAAGACATATTCAAAAAATAATACATCATGACCCAGTGGGATTCATACCAGGTATGCAAGGATGGTTCTGCCTTAGAAAAACAATCAGCGTAATCCACCACATTGATAAAACAAAGGAAAAGAGCCACATGATTATATCAATCGACAAAGAAAAAGTATTTGACAAAATCCAACACTCATTCTTCAAAAAGCATTCAGGAAAATACGATAGAAGGGAAATTTCTCAACATAATAAGGGAATATACACAAAACCAACAGACATTATTCTCAAAGGAGAGAGACTGAAAACATTCTCCTTGAGAATGGGAACCAGACAAGGATGTCCTTCATCACCAGTCCTATTCAACACTGTATCAGAAGTGCTAGCTAGAGTAATGTGGCAAAAAAAGGAAATAAAAGGTGTCCAAATTGGTAAAGTACAATGATCTCCATCTGCAGATGATCTGATCATCTCTTACTCAGGTTTGACTCGACGGCACATAACAACAACAACAACAACAACTGTTGAGCTGATTCAACTCATAGTGAGCCCTCCTTGGATTTCTGAAGTGGTATTTCTACAGAAGTAAATTGCCCAATTGTCCTCCTGAGGAGTGGTTGGTGGGTTTGAACCGCCAGCCTTCTGGTTAGCTGTCAAATATTTTAGGCACTATGCCACCAGAGCTCCCTGATATGATGCTATACATAGAAAATACCAGAAACTTAAAAAGAAACTACTGGGACTGGTAAAAGGATTTAGCAAAGTGGTTACCAGAGGGAAGGTAAATCACTATTAGAGTGCAGACAAGTATTAACTTGGGTGAAGGATATGCAATATACAATAGGGGCAAAGTCAGCACAAAATCATCAAGGCAGAGGAAGACCCTTGGAGAAACACAAGAGCTAAAGGCAACAAAGGCAAACTATCACATACACAATCCTGCAACAACAATAATAGCAATAATCTGTTAGTGGATACAGAGACAAGACAGTTGAAGAAGTGTGGGGAAAATGAGTGGAACTACACCTACAAATATATATAGTTTGGACAGAGAATAGTTCTACAAATGTATTTACATATTCTGCTAATATATCCATAAATATAGTAGAGCATAAATATAGAAACTCTGGAGGCATAGTGCCTAAGGCACTTGATTGCTAACTAGAAGGCTGGTGGTTCAAACCCACCAGCCACTCCTTGGAAGGAAGGTTGGGCAATGTACTTCCATAGTAATACTGCCTCAGAAACCCAAGGAGGGGTTACTATGAGTGAAGTCTGACTCTATGGCACATAACAACAACAAACAGTAGAGCAAATACAGGGTGAAGTTATGAAAACTTCTTAGCCCTAACCAAACACCTTGAGGGAATGAATAGTTAGGATTGGGGACAAAAGCTCATAATCTTGACGATATCAAGGTCAATTGGAATAACATAGTTTACAAAGAATGTTCTATATCCTCCTTTGGTAAGTAATGAGTGGGGTCATAAGAGCTTGTGAGCAGCAATCTAAGGTGCAACTATTGACCTCTCCCTGTCTAGAGCACAGAAGAGTGAAAAAAATCAAAGATGCAAGGAAACCATTAGTCCAAAGGACTAATGGACCATATGAGCCCCAGCACCCATGACTCTGAGACTGGAAGAATAAGATGATGGCCAGCTAGTACTGCTGACTACTCTGGAAGGGATCACAATGGGAGGTCCTGGGTAGAGTGGGAGGAAAATGTGGGAAAAAACTCAAAATCATAAAATAGATCATTGGTCTGATAGAGAGTGGTGAAACCCTTGAGACTATGGTCCTTAGACACCCTTTAAACCTGGAACCAAATTCATCCCCATGGCTCAACTTTCAGTCAAACAATAGACAGGACTATACGGTGCATAATAACACAAGGGAGGTACACACTTCTCAGAACAATGAACCACACGAGATGAAAAGGGCAGCATTTGTCCAGGGGTAAAGCTCAGGAGGCAGGAAGGCAGGGGAAACAAGGACACAGATAAACACAGGGATGATGTGGGAAGAGTGCTGTTACATTGTGGAGATTACAATCAATGTCACAAATGATGATGTGCATGAGTTGATGGATGGAAAATGAATTTGCTCTGTAAACTTTCACCCAAATCATGACAAAACAGTAAAACAAAATAAAACAAGCAGCAGCAGTGAGCATGTATTTTGGAAATGTTATCAAGAGGGACCAGTCCATGGAGAAAGACATCATGCTAAGTAAAGTACAGGGAACATGAAAAAGGGGAAGACCCTCCATGAGATGGATTGACACAGTGGCTCCAACCACCGCCTCAAACATGGCAATGGTTTGTGAGGATGGTGCAGGCCAAGTTGGTGTTTCATTTTGTTGTACGTGGGGTCACTCTGAGTCCAAGCCAATTCTAGGGAGCCTAACAACAACAGATAATATGTGAGAGACCAAGAAGTTCAAGTCCAATATGTTAAGGAAAATTTGAACCTTCTAGAATGATTAATTAGTGTAATGCCTAAGGCACTTGACTGCTAACCAGAAGGCCAGAAGTTCAAACCCACCAGCCACCCCTCAGAAGGAAGGTTAGGCAATCTACTTCTGGAGTGATACCGCCTCAGAAACCCAAGGAGGAGTCACTGTGAGTCACCTTTGACTTGATGGCACATAATAACAACAATAACAAGAATGATTAATATGACTGTGAAATACACAGTAACTATGAGAATATTGAGGGAAAGAAAAACAAAAAACCCCAACTCACTGCCATTGGGTCGAATTTGACTCAGTGACCCTCTTTGGGTTTCTGAGGAGGTAAATCTTAATGGAAGTAGATTGCCCAGTCTTCCTTCCATGGAGTGGTTAGTGGGTTTGAATGGCCAGCCTTCTGGTTAGCAGTCAAATGCCTCACACACACATAGTGTCATCAGAGTTCCTTATGAGAATATACTAGTAGAAAAGAAAGGAAAAAAAGAGAACAGTAAAGAACATAGCAGACAAAAGACAACAAAAAGTCCCTGGGTGGTGGAAAGAGTTAAGACCCTCAAATACTAACCAAAAGTTTGGAGGTTCAAGTCTACCCAAAACATCTTGTGGATCTATTTTGGAAAACTCATCCACTGGAAACCCTGTGGAGCAGAGTTCTGCTCTGGTAGCATGCGGTGGCCATGGGTCAGTACGGACCTTACGGCAACTTGTTTGGTAAGAAAAAAAGTCATGAAAAAAACAAAGAGATGAGATGTCCCAAACAAGCTTCATGATGAAAAACAACTTGATAAGATCATGAAATCTGGAAACCAAGACTTCAGAGATAAGAGGATAAAATACCAGAATGAGATAAATTGAAAAAGAAAAATAAAGAAAACACATCAAGGAATAAAATAACATTATTTCAGAACCAATAGTAATCTCTTATGACTTCTTTCTCGAGAACCCAGATTCAAGGCCCGTTTCCCCTCAGTTCCAATGACTCTCCTCGAGGTTGCCACAATCACTTAGAGGTGGCGCTTGCCAAGGAACCCATGGTCTATTGTTCCATATCTAAATGACCTGTTTGTTCCTTGTCCCACTTAAAGCTTGAGCTTTTGGAATGATGACCTTCTCTGTTACTAGTCTCTGCATCTCTGTGTAAACACTTAGTAGACAATCAGAGAGTAAATGGTGAATAATGAGGCAGGAAATTGGCAGGAAGATCAATGTAGAGTTTCAGTCAGACTTAAGTTTGAGTAAAAAGGAAACATTCACGTGTATGGGCAGGTGAACTTTCTCTTTTGCATGTTTCTTAGGAAATGAGAATGTTCTCCTACTTGAATATGGTAGTTAGTGAAGAGTCTGGCCCCTGCATATGGTACCTGCAGAGCCACTTCTAAGGGAACCTCATTTATGTCATGGACGTCAGAGGTTTGTATATTTTATCATTGTTAGTTGACATCAAGTAGGTTTGGACTAGTGCTGACCTTAGTACAACAGAACATAACAGTGCCTAGTTATACGCCATATCCATGATCATTGGTATATTTTGTTTGTATATTTAGTACAACAATTTTCCGGTAGATGGCAGTAAGCTGTCTTTGTCTACACAATCTGTTTAGTCCAACAATTTTCTAACAGATGGAGATAAAAGTATCTGGGGAGGGGCACCTTTTCCTAATTCCCATGGAGTCTGCATATGTTCTTCCCACCGCACCCTGTGCATAGTTAGATGTACTTGTGTTCAAATAGTAACTCCACTAGTTACCAGTTGTCTGATCGGGAGAAAGTAATATAATTCCTCCAAGGTTCAGATTCCTTATCTGTAGCAAAGAGTTGGTAACAATTCCTTTCTTAGTGAGGGTCATTGAGAAGTTATTAAGACAATGCAAATAAAGAATTCGGTATGGCCAATTGACCCAAAATAAGACCTAAGTTTATTTGCTATTTTTGTTGTTATTAAATGGTACTAAAACATAGATTTATTTCCATTTTTCAAACCAAGAAAGCAAATTATTCTCAAGATAAAAGAATGCACAGATTATGCCTGAGAATATAGTAATTACTTGAAACTTGTATTTTGTATTTTAATCACTTCAAAGTATTTTGTTTATCCCAACTATTTGCCATAAACATCTTACAACAACTTCTACATATTGGTCTTTTGGGGACAGTATTTTGTTGCTAGCTGCCATTGAGTCATGGCGAGCCCAAGCAGAGTAATGCTGCTGGTCCATCACCGTCCCCTGGTCTGTAACAACTGTGACCTCTGTAATCCACAGAGTTCTCACTGGCTGATTTTCAGAAACACATCACCAGTCCCTTCTTCCTACTCAGTCTGAGTTTGGAAGCTCTGTTGAAACTTGTTCAGAGTCACCACACCACATAAACCTCCACTGGCAGATGGGAGACTGCTATGCATGAGGGGCATGTTTGGGAATTGAACCTGAATATCCCACATGGAAAGTGAGAATTTGAGCACTGAACCACCAATGTGAGATGGAGTACTTAGGAATCTTTAAAACAAAGAAAAAAAATTTGCCAAGTCATTGTGTGCATTTCTCAAAGTATTAGTAATGTACTTAGCACCTTATAGGCATGCATATGCACTGCTCTCCAGTCGGATCCGACTCATAGTGACCCCTCCTTGGGGTTCTGAGGCTGTAGCACTATGGAAGTAGATTCCCCAACCTTCCTTCCAAGGAGTGGCTGGTAGATTTGAACCGCCACCCTTCTAGTTAGCAGTTAAATGCTTTAGGCACTACACCATCAGTGCCTGAGTTTTGCAGGACATCTGTTCCTAAGTGTGTCAGTAAGTTGAATTTGCAGGTAAGTCAGAACAGGTGCATACAGTTCTTACTTAGCCTCACTTTAGTGCAAGAAAAGGCTGGAAGCCCCTTCAGTGATTTAAAAGTGCACACACAGCAGATGAATGTGATTTTGATAAAGAATTTCTTAGGAGGAGGAATTGGATCCATTGTTTCAAAGTGAGGACAAATTTACATAACAGTGAAGAGCAAGTACAGAACAATCGACCATATGAGATCAAAAGGGCAAGATTTGCCCTGGGATGAAACTCAGAAGACAGGGATGGGAAAGAAGGAGGTAAGGAGATAGGAAATAACAGGGGGGAAGTGGGAAGAATGCTGTTACATTGTGGAGAGTGCAATCAATGTCACAAAACAAAATGTATGTGTATTGTTGAAGGGAAAACTAATTTGCTCTGTAAACTTTCACCCAAATCACACACACACACGAAAAAAGGCAAGTACAAGTTTTCGATAAGTCAAACATTCATAACCTCGGAACTGCCTGGATGCATTTAATGCTATTTTTTCTTACCATACTACATGTATCCAAGAGATAATTTTTTAGTGAAATGGGAATACTCACACCTAGATCTGTTCTTGCTCTGTTTCTTTGGTATCTTACAAACAGTGAACAACCCTTCCAAGCACTGCTTCTTCAGTAATTGTTTTCTGTTAACTCTTGCTCAACTTGTCAATTGCTCACACAGTTTACAAACACTCTCATGGTGTAGCTGTCTCTGGTCTGATGGGGAAACTCACTTCTTTGGAATGTCATTAAATATGGCAGACCCATTCCAGTAAACTACATATATGCCTAGAAGCAGAGGGATGGAACATGGGGGATTTATTTTTTTGAATTCTGATTTGCACAGAACTTTTTTGAAGATGGAAGCCAAGCAGTACAGAGACACTAATGAACAGTACCTTGGCTTCAATAATTTATTCCAATCTCCAGGTGTTTCCTAAAGAAGGATGGATATAAAACCTTTAGGTCCTATTTCCAGCAAGTTGCCCATTTTTTCACTACCAGCCTCTCTTGGGTCTTTCACATCAGTTAGTTTCTGTCTTATCCTTTCAGATGTGATTTCTCTTTTTCATAATTGTACCTTCTAGATCCCCAAATATACTCTTTGAGCTAGATCTTTTCTGTGTACTTTCCCATATCAGATACTCAGGCAATGAATCTGCCTGCCACCCTCCACCACCTTGACCATGCCTCTGTTACCTTTCCAGATACCTTCAGATAATTTGATTTGCTCCCAGTGGTCCACCTGATGCAAAGGCATTATCACAAACCCTTTATTTGGGGAAAGAAGAATCCTTGGTTGTTCAGTTGTAGAATTTTTGCCTTCTGTGCAAGAGACCCAGATTTAACTCTCGGCCAATGCATCTCATGACCAACTACTATAATGCTGTACCAGTTTCAGCAGAGCTTCCAGACTAAGATGGTGTAGGAAGAAAAGTGTGGCAATCTACCTGAGAAGATCAGCTAATGTAATCTCTATGGACCACAAAGGTCAGATCCACGACAGATCATGGGAATGCTGCAGGATTAGATAGCATTGCATTCCATGTGCACCGGGTCACCATGAGTCATGGCCAGCTCAATTGGCAGCTAACAAAACATAGCAAGAGATGCCCCCTGAAGGCTCTCTCTACCTCGCAACATTTTGTGATTCTATGAAGTAAATAGAATCTCTCATACTTTGGTTACCAGGAAGGACCAGTCCCTGGAGAAGGATATTCTGCTTGGTAAAGTAGAGGGTCAGCAAAAAAGAGGAAGACCTTCAATGAGATGGATTGGCATGGGGCCTACAACAATTGGCCCAAGCATAGCAAGGATTGTGGGGATAGTGTAGGACCAGGCAGTGTTTTGTTCAGTTGTACATAGGGTCACTATGAGTTAAAACCAACTCAATGGTACCTAACAACAACAACATGAAATAAATCATTGGAGGACCCCTTAAGTACTGAAGAGGAATGTGAAAAATCAAAAGACTAATTACAAATTTTTCCACCTCTTCATTAAAGCACATCTCCCAATAAGATGTGGAAATAATTTGGAAATTTTCCTTCTTTCTTTCATTTTGTCCAGTGCCCTGCATGTTGTTGTTGTTAGGTGCTGTCAAGTCACTTCCGACTAATAGCAACCCCACGCACAGCAGAATGAAACACCGCCCAATCCTGTGCCAGCTCTGTGATCCCTGCTATACTTGAGACCATTGTCGCAGCCACCGTGTCAATCCATCTCGTTGAAGGCCTTCCCCTCTTTTATTGAGCCTCCACCTTACCAAGCATGACATCCTTCTCCAGGGAATGGTCCCCTCTGACAACATGACCAAAGTAGGTGAGATGAAGTCTGGCCATCCTTGCTTCCAGGGAGCATCTCGGCTGCACTTCCTCCAAGGCAGATCTGTTAGTTCTTTTGGCAGTCCATGGTACCTTCAGCATTCTTCACCAGCACCACAACTCAAAAGCATCAACTCTTCTTCGGTCTACCTTATTTATTGTTCAGCTCTCACATGCATATGAGGTGACTGGAAATATCATGGCCTGTGTCAGGCACACCTTAGTTGAAGATATCCTTGCTCCTCAGCACTTGAAACAGTTCCTCCACAGCCGACCTGCCTAGTGCTACACGT
>NW_006921849.1:1513165-1519892 GCF_000298275.1 Orycteropus afer afer | reverse complement strand
CTTCTCGAGCTGCTCTTTGAAATCTTCAGTTCAATTCTTTTATATTGTCATTTCTTCCATTTGCTTTAGCTACTCTCTGCTCAAGGTCAAGTTTCAGAGTCTCTTCTGTCACCCATTTTGACACAGTGGTTATGTTCTTTTGTTGTCTTTTTAGTGAACTCTTGCTTTCTTCATGGATGATGCTCTTGATGTCATCCCATAATTCATCTGGTTTCCAATCATTAGTGTTCAGTGCATCAAATCTATTCTTTAGATGGTCTCTAAATTCTAGAGGATATAGTCTAGATTATATCTTGGCTCTCGTGGACTTGTTTTAATTGTCTTTAACTTCAAGTTGAGCTTGCGTAGGAGCAGTTGATGGGCTGTTCAACAATCAGCTCCTGGCCTGGTTTTAGTTTTGGCTGAAGATATTGAGCTTTTCCATCATCTCTTGCCACAGATGTAATCAATCTGATTCCTGTGTGTTCCATCTGGTGAAGTCCACATGTACAGCTGCCGTTTGTGTTGTTGAAAAATGGTGTTTGCAATGAACAAGTTATTTGTCTTGCAAAATTCTGCCATGTGAGTTCCAGCATTATTTCTGTCACCAAGGCCAAATTTTCCAATGACTGGTAATTCTTCTTCATTTCCAACTTTTGCATTCCACTCACTAGTGATAATTAACACATCCTGATTATAAGTTCGGTCAATTTCAGACTGCAGAAGTTGATAAAAATCTTCAATTCTCTCATCTTTGGCTTTGGTGGTTGGTGCATAAATTTGAATAATAGTCGTATTAACAGGTCTTTCTTGTAGGCATATGGATATTATCCTATCACTGACATCATTGTACTTCAGGACAGATTTTGAAACATCCCTTGTGGTGATGAATGTCACACCATTCCTCTTTAAACTGTCGTTCCCAGCTTAGTAGATCATATGGTTTTCTGATTCAAAATGACCAAAACCAGTCCATTTCAGCTCACTAATGCTGAGGATATAAATCTTTAGGTGTTCCATTTCATTTTTGAAGACTTCCAATTTTCCTAGATTCACACTTCGTACATTCTGTGTTCTGATTATTAATGGATGTTTGCCTCTGTTTCTCCTCTATTTGAGTGGTGCCACGTCAGCAAATGGAGGTCTCGAAAGCTTTACCTTATCCATATGAGTAAGGCTGATTTTACTCTGATAAAGCAGCTATTGCCCAGTCTTACTTTGAGAGCTTTCTAAGCTAAATGACTCATCTTCTGCCTCCTGCATACAGGAGGATGATAGGACAATGTTTCTGGATTATTCATAAAGTTGTGCAGTAATGTATTAGACAGTGTTTCTCTGCTAGTCATAAAGTTTTCCCTGGCCAGTTCTTTGAGAAGTGGATGGCTGCCTCCTTCTTCCTAGTTTGTCTCAGTCTGCAAGCTGGGCTGATACCTGTGCAACAGGTGCAACCCACTGGGTTTGAAACACCAGTGGCACAGCCGCAAGACTGACAGCAACACGTCGTTGCAGTAGGACAAACTGACAGACAAGTTTGTCTCCCTTAGCTGTTGGAAACCCCTTCAACCACCCTTACCTGGATCGCTGCAGCTAACTCCTCGAACAGCATACCACTCTCGTATAGGCCAACTTAGTTTTAAAGGACTTTGGACTCCATACTGACTGTGGTCTATTAGAACATTCTTCCCAACTCATTGTTCCCTTCTTATAATTGGATTATTTAACACCTACAGAGCCATGTGACTGCAGAAACTCTAAGAAAAATAGGCAACTTCCCACACTATTGACTTAATCATCTGATTTGCTTTGGCCAACAAAAAGCTAGTGCTGTGACATGGCCTACTGTATTGTCTGTCATCTGTCACCACTGCCGTCTGTCAGTTTATTGTACTGTGGTTGCCTACTTCCTGCTATGACACTCAAAGCTTTAGTAATGGTATTTCCAATATAAGCAGGGTCACTCATGGTTGGCAGGTTTCAGCAGAACTTCTAGATCAAGACAGACTAGGAAGAAAAGCCTGACAAAATATTTTCAAAAATTAGCCAGTGAAAACACTCTTTTCACAACCAAATATTATGTGATATAGTGCTGAAAGATGAGCCTCCTAGGTTGGACCAAAAACCCAAACCACTGAGTCAATTCAGACTCATATAGACTCATGTAGGACAGAGTAGAACTCTTCCATAAAGTTTCCAAGGCTGTCGATCCTAACAGAAGTGATCTGCCACATCTTTTTCCATGGTGTAACTGGTGGGTTTGAGCCCACCACTTAACCACTGCACCACCAGGGCTCCCTAGGTTGGGAGGCATGCAAAATACACACTGGCCACAGCAAAGGACTTGAGCATACCAGTGATCATGAAGATGGTGCAAGACTGCCATGCATGGAATCACCACGAGCAGGAGCTGACTGACTCGATGGCAACTAACAACAGTAAAAACCCTTCTGAGAGAAGAAGTTTGCATCTAATGTTAGCTTGTTCATGGCCCAAATTAGTATACCTTACAGGCTTAATGAGCTTTGCTCTGCATTGCTTTCCTGTACTCCACGGCACACAGAAGGTATCCAGTACATCTCTTCATAATTAAAGCAGCTGATCACAATTGCTCTCCACAGAAATCTTAAAGACGCTCACATTTTATACATCAAGATACTTGGTTTCAGAGAGGGTAGGTAACTCGCTGTGGTTTCATGGCTACTGAGGGTTACAACCAGGGCTTCGAAACAGTTAAACCCCCTAAAGAGAATTTTCAATTTCACCCCAGATATACTGAATTAAAATCTACATTTTAACAAGATCTGCATAACAGTAAAACAAAATCTTATGTATACATAGCAATCACCTGGGGAAATGCTCTGGTTACAACTGGAACTTCAACTCAGAGCTCCAACCCTAAATCCCAGCTCCTTCCCATGCCATCATCAGAAGTGAAGGCATTTTCAACTAGATTTGATGGGACACTTAACAGCAGATCTTTCTAGCTATTCATGCCTCAGATTTTCTGGAAGAAATACACAATGTGGGGTGTGTGCACTTGGATAAGCAGGAGCTGTTCATTCATATCCATTCCTCCCTGTCTCATCCTTCTCAGTTCTGCAGCTTGGTTAATCTTCTTGCCATCCAGGACCAGGCAGGAACTATATAAACCTTTATGTGCCAATCTCTCCTACTGATTCATGCCCACAGCTTCGTTTCATGTGTCTACATGTCAAATGAGAAAGACACTCTACAATCTGTAAACACTAAGTGATTCTTTTCACCTTGACAGTGGAGCTTATAAGCTGATTTGCAGAGTCTTAAGAATTAAGTGTATATACAACACAAGTCCAACATTTCAATGTAAAAAGACTATATTATATTTAATTACTTTTCTCAACTCCTTATCCCGACCCACCTTAAAATTCCTCTTTTTTTTTTTTTAAACTGCAAACTTCAAGCCCCTCTAGTTTTTTTGAACTCAAGCATGGCTGGAGCAATTTCATTTATATTTATAGCTAAATTCCAACTGCATATATTCCACACATGATTAATTCACAGAGGAAGGGTTCTGAGCTGGAATGTTCTGAGTGAGTACAAACCAGGGCAGTTTAAAAATGGTAGCTGAAGCCAATAATTTGAATTTTTGAAAGAAAAAAAAAAAAAACAGAAATCACAGACAGTCACTGGTTTAAAAATTTATGATCCCTTAGAAAATGACTTTTTTTATGTAGTAAAGGAAAATACTAATCCTATGTTAACTAGACAGTGGCAAAAAGAGACACCTCAGCTTCCAACTTTATTGCTTTATTCTCTTGGCCGGACTCTAGTAGGAAAGTTAGTCAGAATCTTCTTCTGTCCAGAGGTGACGACTATGGTTGGCTTTCCGAGTCAAGTGATGTAAGAACTGCAAGTTCAGCTGCTAGTTTTACACTGGGGATGAAATGCTTCCATTCCTGATGATGAAGTCTAAGTCTGCCCAAAAGATTCCCTGTAAAATATATGACCCATGTCTATTTGCCCATTTCTATGGATTGAATTAGGAGCTCTGTTGGTGTAGTGCTTAAGGCATTTGACTGCTAACCAGACGGCTTATGGTTCAAACCTGCCAGGCACTCCTCGGAAGGAAGTTTGGGCAATCTACTTCCATAGTGATACCGCCTAGGAAACCCAAGGAAGGGTCTCTATGAGTCAGGTCCAACTTGATGACACATAACAACAAAAACAACAACATGGATTGAATTGTGTCCCTCCTCCCCAACACACACACACACACACACATACACACATACACACAAATATGGGTTGGAGCCCTGACCCCATACCCATGGACATAAATCCATCTGGGAATAGAGTTTTATTTCTTATGTTAATGAGGCCTTAGGTGCAGGGTGTGTCCTAACCCTAATCACTGCTGGGTGATGTAAGAAGTATAGTTATAGTATCAGGAGCCCTGGGGGTGTAAGGATTACATATTTTACTGACAACCAAAATGCTAATGGTTCAAACCCACCCAGTGGCTCCAATGGAGAAAGACCAGGTGATCTTCTCCTGTAACAATTATAGCCTAGGAAACCCTATGGAGCAGTTCTACTGTGTCACATGGGGTCAGTCATTATCAGTCAAAAAATGACTTGTTGGTACCCACCAACAGCAGTCAAATAAGCACAAACTTGGGAAGGTGGGTGAGCATCACGGAGGAACCCAGCAACACTGGGCTACGGAAACTGAGACAACAATATCCCTCCACAGCTGGCAGAGACAGCACCTTTCCTGGGGCCAGAGCCCTGAGTGCAGACTGCTGGTCTCCTGCTCTAAGAGAAAAGCCATTTCTTCATATTACTTGGTTCCACAATGAACACCAATGGAAGCAGCAGAAGAAATTAGATGACATATTGTATTGGGCAAATCTGGTGCAAAAGACCTCTTCAAAGTTCTGAAGAGCAAAGATGTCTCTTTGAACACTTGTTGTTGTTGTTATGTGCCATCGAGTCGGACCCGACTCATAACGACCCTTTCTTGGGTTTCCGAGACAGTATCACTATGGAAGTAACCCAAACCGTGGTATTTTCAATTGTCTCATATCCATGTGAGAGCTGGACAATGAATAAGGAGGACCAAAGAAGAGTTGATACTTTTGAATTGATGCTCTCTCAAATCAGGTGTCTAATTTCCAAACCCAAATGTACAAGCCCTTCCAGCATGCTAATTTCTTCCTTCCTAGCACTCCTCAGAAGGAAGTTTGGGCAATCAGAAGAGTTGATACTTTTGAATTGATGTTCTCTCAAATCAAGTATCTAATTTCCAAACCCAAATGTACAAGCCCTTCCAGCATGCTAATTTCTTCCTTCCTAGCACTCCTCAGAAGGAAGTTTGGGCAATCTACTTCCATAGCGATACTGCCTTGGAAAACCAAGGAGGGATCCCTATGAGTTGGGTCCGACTTGATGGTACATAACAACAATAACAGCATTTATGGTTAGCTTATTCGTGGACAATTCCAATTTTGCTCCTTCCACTTCCCTTGCATTTATTACTGCCTCCACCTCCCAGACTGTCACATGTTTACTTTACCCACTAAACTGAAATAAATTGTGATGTTGGCAAAGAATACTGAAAGTACCATGGACTGCCAGAAGAACTAACAAATCTGTTCTGGAAGAAATGCAGCTGGAATGCTTCTTGGAAGTGAGAAAGGCCAGACTTTGTTTGACCTACTTTGGTTATGTTGTCAGAAGGGACCATTCCCTGAAGAAGGATATCATGCTTGGTAAAGTGGAGGGTCAGCAAAAAAGGGGAAGGCCCTCAACAAGATGGACTGACACAGTGGCTACAACAATGGGCTCAGGTATAGCAAGGACTGTGAGGCTGGCCCAGGACCGGGCAGTGTTCCATTCTGTCGTACACAGGGTCGCTGCGACTCGGAGCCAGCACAACAGCACCTGACAGCAACGTGTCTATCCCTGCTCCTGCTCTGACTGCCTGTCCTCATGTCAGGGATTAGAGGGACTAGTCTCTTCTTTAAGTGATGTAGTAACTCTGTCCTTAATTCCTTAAGTATTCATTCTTAGTCCTAAGCCATGGGAAATATGCCAGTGGTTGAAGACCAAGGGCTGGGAAACTTTTTTTTTTTTTTTTAATAAAGGGCCAGATAGTAAATGTTTTGAGCTTGGTAGGCCATATGGTGTCTGATTCAACTCAGCAGTTATTGCACAAACTCAGCCATGCCCTATACAGTGCATAAACAGATGTGCATAGCTGTATTCCAACAAAACTTTTATTTACAAAACTGATCAGTGGGACAAGGGACAAGGTTGAAGTCACTTTTTGGTCACAGCCAGCTACCCAGAGGGAGCAAGTAGTTGCACCTGTGGGCTCAGGACCATGGTCACAGGGGACATCAATCTCGACTGGCCTTACATACTACATGAAAACATTGTTCCACATCCTATTTTGGTGAGTAGCGACTGGAATCTTAAAAGCTTGCAGGCAGCCATCTAGATGCAACAATGGGTTTCTCATCATCCAGAACCAAGAAGAATGAAGAAAACCAAAGACACATGGAAACAGTCCAAGGGACTGGTAGACCATCCAATATTTAGCCTACATGACTATGAGACCAGAAGAACCAGATGGTGCCCAGCTACCACTGTCAACCACTTGGAGGGGGATCTATGTAGGAGATCCTGGATAGAGTGGGAGAACAATGTGGAACAAAACTCAAAATCATTTAAAAAAACAAAAAAAGGACCAGGTTTGTGGGTCTGATAGA
>NW_006921849.1:1512339-1512850 GCF_000298275.1 Orycteropus afer afer | reverse complement strand
TCAAATTTTCCATCCTCATAAACAAAAGCTCCCTGCTACCTAATCTGCGATCCTTGCCCCTCTGTCTCTCTGCCCCCAGTAACCACTATTAAACTTCATCTCAACACATTTGCCTATGCTAGGTACTTCATATTACTAAGATCATACCATATTTGCCCTTTTGTGGTTGAGTAATTTCACTTAGCATGTATTCAAGGTGCATCCATGTGGTGGCATTCGAAATATTTGTATAAAGGGTTATTTATCTCTTCCCTCTAACCTATAGATACCTAGTGAGTGAGATGCGTCTCCTTTTGACCTGAATTCAGTCCACAGAAGTAGTGCAAGTCTTGAATCTTTCTGAGCTAGCTCCTTGGAAGTGGAGAAAGCACTATCCCCAACAGACAACTTCTCCGCTGTTTAATCAAGACAAGGGGTGCTTGGAAACAGTTTTTGGAACAAATGTGTCTAATTTCCAATCCCGGCACCACCACTAACAAACTGTGGCTGTGAGCAAATTTCTTAACCTCTC
>NW_006921849.1:1501752-1511286 GCF_000298275.1 Orycteropus afer afer | reverse complement strand
AAGTCCTAACTCCTGTATCTGTGAATGTGATCCTATTTAGAAATAAGGGTTTTTCTATCATGTTATGTCAGAAACTCTGGTGGCATAGTGCCTAAAGCATTTGACTGCTAACCACAAGGCTGGTGGTTCAAACCCAGCAGATCTCCTCAGAAGGAAGAATGGGCAATCTACTTCTGGAGTGATACCACCTTAGAAACCCAAGGAGGGGTCACTATGAGTCAGGACTGACTCAATTGCAGTGAGTTTGATTTGGTTTTATTGTTATGTTATGTCCGGAGCTCTAGTGGCATAGTGCTTACTGCATTTGACTGCTAATTAGAAGGCCGGTGGTTCAAACCCACCAGGCACTCCTTGGAAGGATGATTGGGCAATCTACTTCCAGAAACCCAAAGAAGGGTTGCTATGAGTCAAATAGACTAGATGGCAGTGAGTTTGGTTTTTTGGTTTGGTATCGTCATGTTAGATTTCAAAGAGCAGCTTAAGAAGACAAGTAAAGTATTATAATGAAACATGCAAAGACCTGGAGTTAGAAAACCAAAAAGCAAGAACACATCCAGCATTTCTCAAATTGAAAGTACTTAAGAAAAACTGCAAGCTTTAAGATGCAATATTGAAGGATGCTATGGGCAAAATACTGGATGCAGGAATCATCAAAAGAAGATGGAAGGCATATGCAATGATATCATTGTATCAAAAAGAATAGGTCAATGTTCGGTCATTTCAGGAGGTGGTATATGATCAAGAACCAATGATACTGAAGGAAGAAGTCCAGCTGCACTGAAGGAACTGGTGAACAAGGCTTCAGATATTGATGGAATACTCATTGGGATATTTCAGCAAACAGATGCAATGGTGGATGCTTCATGTGTCTATGCCAAGAAATTTGGAAGACAACTACTTGGCTAACTGACTGGAAGAGATCCATCCATATCTGTGGCCATTCCAAAGAAAGGTGATCCAGAAGAATGTGGAAATTATTGAACAGTATCAATAATATCATATGCACGTATAGTCTTATTGAAGATAATTCAAAAATGGTTGGAGCAGTACATCTACAGGGAACTACTAGAAATTTGAGATGGATTCAGAAGAAGATGTGGAATGAGGCACATCATTGCTGGTGTCAGATGGATCTTGGCTGAAAGAAGAGAATAACAGAATGATGTTTATCTATAGTTTCTTTGACCATGTAAAGGCATTCAACTGTGTGAATCATAACGAATTATGGGTAACATTGTAAAGAACTGGAATTCCAGAACACTTAATTGTGCTCATGAAGGACCAAGAGTGGCAGATGTTTGAACAGAACTAGGGGATACTGCATGGTTTAAACACAGGAAAGGTGTGCACCAGGATTGTATCCTTTCACCATACTTATTCAATCTGTATGCTAAGGAAATAATAAAAAAAAGAACAAACTGGACTATATGAAGAAGAATGTGGCATCAGAATTGGAAGAAGACTCATTAACATCCTGATATATGCAGATGACACAATGTTGCTTGCTGAAAGTGAAGAAGACTTGAAGCACTTACTGATGGAGACTGAAGAGAACACTTCCAGTATGGACTATATGTTAACACAAAGAAAATAGAAATCCTCACAACCAGACTAATAAGCAACATCACAATCAATGGAGAAAAGGTTGAGGTTGTGAGGGATTTCATTTTACTTGGAGTCACAATCAACATCCACGGAAGCAGCAGTCAAGAAATTAAATGACATATTACATTGGGGAGAAAAAAAAAGAAAAAAAAAAGATCACTAAGAGAAGATGTCACTTTGAGGACTAAGATATACCTGAGCCAAGTCATGGTATTTTCAATTACCTCATACGCATGCAAAAGCTGGATAATGTACAAGGGAGACCAAAGAAGAATTGATGCTTTGGAGTTGTGGTGCTGATGAAGAATACTGAAGATGCCAGAAGAACAAACAAATCTGTCTTGGAAGAAGTAAAGCTAGAATGCCCCACAAAAGTGAAGACCACAAGACTTTGTCTCATGTACTTTGGACATATTATCAGGAGGGTCAGCAAAAAAGAGGAAGACTCTCATGAGATGGACTGACAGTTGTTGCAGCAATGGGATCAAAGAATCATGATTGTAAGAATAGGGCAGGACCGGGCAGTTGTTCACTCTGTTTACACAGAGTTGCTGTGAATACGAACCACCTAGATGGCACCTAATAATACCAATCGTTACGTTATTGAGGTCATGTTGGAACAGAGTGTGTCCTAAACCTAATCCCCTCTGAGTGGTGTTTTATAAAGGGCAGTGCTGACACAGAGAGAGACACACACCACAGGGGGGAAGAGGTCATGTGAAGACATGCAGACAGAAGCAGATGAGTCTACCGACTCAGGAACACCAACAACTCTTTCAGTCCTGGGCTTTGGAATATTGTGTGGTAGCAGTCCTAGAAAACCAAGACACATGATGATATATAACTTTCTTTTTAATTCTCCAACAGGAATTATTCACTGACTCACATGAATTTTTTTTTTTTTTAGCATTCACTATGTGCCAAGTAGGAGGTCTGGTGGCACTGTGGTTAAAGCAGTCAGCTGCTAATCAGAAGGTCAGCATTTTGAAGCCACCAGCTGCTCTGTGGGAGAAAAATGAGGCCGTCTGCTTTTGTAAGGATTTACAGCCTTGGAAAGCCTGTTGGATGGTTCTCCTCTGTCCTATAGGGTTGTTATGAGCAGAATCGACTTGATAGCAGTGGGTCTTTTTTTTTTTCCTTATGTGTCAAGTCAGAGCTATGGTGGCATAGTGGTTAAAGTGCTTGGCTGTTAACTGAAAGGTCAGCCGATGGAACCCACCAGCCACTGCACAGGAGAAAACACCTGGCAATGCGCTCATCTGAAGATCGTTGTTGTAGCTGAATACCGTCCAGTTGGTTCCACCTAATAGTGGCCCTCTAGGACAAAGCCCATTGGGTTCCCTAGGCCACAATCTTTACAGGAAGGAGCAATGGTGATGACAACAATAACAACCACAACACTTGCAATAAAATATGACTGTGGGAGATATTTGCCACGAATAACAGGATTTGGAATAAGAATGTAGGATTTTCTGGACCTTTTCATGATTGGATCTAAGCATGAACTTGTTTCTTCTCTTTTAGATAAGGGATCAGCATCTTTCACCCAAAGGCTTTGGTCACTCAATCTTGATCAAAGGAATATCAGTAAATCATATGGTTTACTTGGTTAGGAGATAACATGCCAATCAAATGGTGTTATTTGGACATTTGTTCTCTTAAAATTTCCTCACTGGCCATTATATCCAAAGGATTTTGTAAAAGATGTACCTCTTTTTTTTTTTTTTTTTTCTTTAAAATGTGTAACTGACTGCTGTCAAGAAGGATTCGACCCATAGCCACCCCTCCTTGGGTTTTTGAGATGGTATCACTGCGGAAGTAGATTGCCCCATCTTCCTTTCAGGGAGTGGCTATTGGGTTTGAACTGCCAGCCTTCTGGTTAGCAGTCGAATGCCTTAGGCACTATGCCACCAGAGCTCCCTAAAATGTGTAAAGGATAATCTATTTTGCATGTTAGTAATATGCACCCTAAGTATCTGAAATTAATAAACGTGAAAAGAAACGAAGTACACTCTTCAGAACTTTCAAGCTGCTTAAATAGATTCCTTTACTCCAAATCAAGAACTAGAACATCAGGTATGAACCCCAAGACAATGCTTTGTGACTGAGCTAGACACCTTGGGCAATTCTGAATTTATCATGATCAGGCTGCTAGGTTTCTAACCCGCGTCATAACAGGAGTCTCTGGTGGGCAAACAGTTCAGCTCTCAGTTGTTAAATGAAAGGCTGGAGTCTCCAGTGCACCCAAAACTGCCATGGAAGAATGATGTACGTATGAAATGTTGTTGATATGCGCCGTCCAGTCAGCCCCGACTCATAGTGACTCCTCTTTGGTTTCCCAGGTGGTATCACTATGGAAGTAGATTGCCCAACCTTCCTTTCGAGCAGTGGCTGGTGGGTTTGAACTGCCAGCCTTCTGGTTAGCAGTCAAGTGCCTTAGGCACTATGCTAGCAGAGAAACGTTGTTGTTTGCCGCCGGAGCAGTTCTCTGACACACACGAGGTCTCCATGGGTCAGAGTCGACTAGATAGCAACTGGGCAGAAGGCTGGAACCAGCCTGAGCACACATCACTTGAGAGGGAGATGCTGAGATTCTGGGATCTTCCTTGACCTTAGGTATCATTTCAGAAGCATCCCCAAAGTGCTTCCTCTCCCTGGGTTTTGGGGAAGAAGAGGCAGTTTTAACGAAGCTCCCTCCCAAATACACCAGGTGTGATTTGGGAAGCCCCAGTCAGTCCCACTTCTTGAAGGGAATGGGGCCACTCAGTGGCACTTGATTCTCTGTAGTGGTTCCCGCAGCTCCCCGAGGACACGATTTTTATTTTTAGAGGAGCCTCCATTTGCTGTTGTGAAGGGAACACTCAGGAGGAGCTATTAGCAGTCACTTGTTTCAGTAAACATTGAATGTAACATATGCCTCTCAAGTAATGTGTATCCAAACATACAATTTACAAATAATTAACATCATGTTAATTAGTCACATTAATTTATGCCACTTTGTGGAATTATTTCCTCAGAGTGTTTAGGAAGGCTGCCAGGAGCTTGAGCCAAATAGTGTAAAAACGGGCTTGAAGTTAACTGTTGTGAGTGGCTGCGAAACACAGCTTGAGCAAGTTGTCGGGCTACGCAGCTGCTTAGAGAGCTCTCTGGTTCCCGCTGCGCCTCTAGGCACAGCGTCATTCACCGTGAAGCCTGGACCGCCTTTTCTGACTCTCACCCGCTTTTCACTTGTAGGTTTCTGCTGGCTTGTTGTTGAGCGCCTGCTCCACATCACCAGCCACATGTGAGGCCAGCGGGCAAGCTGGTGATGAACTTGACAGGAAGTTGTAGTGCACTCACAGCCAGTTGTTTGGTGATTGAAAATTAAAAAAAAAATAGGAACCCTGGCAATTATTTCTTGTCATCAAAGCTCTGAGGCCACACGTTGGCCAAAGTAAAGTGTGAAAGTCTCCAAATAAAAGGGGATTTGCAGAGAACTTCATCTGTCTTTGAAATGCTGGTTATCTTTGGGAAGAAGGAAGCTCACTCTTTTCCAAAGTGCTTGAAATCAGAAGTACAGCCAAACAGTTAATAGAAACAAAAGGAGACAGACAGAGAACATGGAATTTGTACTATTTGCAGACCAGAGTCCCTGGGTAGTGCAAAGAGTGAATTGTATTTGGCTGATAACTGAATGTTTGGGAGTTTATGTTCAACTACAGGTGAAAGAAAGGACTGAGGGTCTACTTGTGAAGACTCAGTTATCGACAACACTGGAGAGCACAGTTTTAGTGTGCCACACACGGGGTCACTGTGAGCAAGAGTTGGCTTGACAGCCAATAGCACAAGACAGAATGCAAAAGTGACAAGCAAAATGCAAAATGAACAAGCAAAAGTAAGTAACACAATAAAATGGAAGTAAGAGTGCTGAACAAAGGTCAGGGGATGTGGGCCTTGGGCCCTCTCAGTGGCTGAGTTCCAGTGGGAGCAGGACAGTCCCTTAGTATAATTGGCGGCCCACAATCTAGGAATCTGTGAAATGTGCCATGATTGCTGGGACCCATGACTCCTTCTCAGATTCAGGCATTGTTATCAATGCACCCAACCAAACACACACAAACAAAATCCCAACCAGTTGCCTGGAGTCCATTCTGATTCACGGCAACCCCATGTGCTCCATAGGGTTTTCAATAGTTGATTTTTTAGAAGTGGATGGCCGGGCATTTCTTCACAGACACCTGGGGTACATTTGAACTGCCATACTTTTGGTAAGGAGCGCAGCACCTAACCACTTGAGACTTCTAACGACTCTACTCTGCAAAGTCTACAAATTCTGTGTTCTCCATATGTCTCCTTCCGTTTTCAGTCCTGAGCTGTTTTGGCTGCATTTAGCCCTCTTGGACTCCTCACTGAGCCCAGAGGTAATTAGATCTAAAGTTTATCTTATTAGTGGAACTAATTTGGTAGAAAGCAATGCTGGAAATGCAGAACTCTTCTCTGAATGTCACTGTGTGCGTTCTGGAAAGCCCCAGCTCAGCCATGGAGCCCTGTCACCACTCTATTCTGGGTAACAGCTTGCAAATGGGCTGAGGAATCTAACTTGATAATTTATGTCAAAACTTCAAGTCTATATAATCTTACCCTGTCAAGGTCCAAATGTTAGTGTAAAGCACTTACATGAAAATTTAGTGCAGACACATATTTGAGAGGAAGAATATGAGCCAATGGAAGGAAATGGATGGATAATAGAAGAAACAGAGAGCCTGGATGCTTCTCAGACTGTTTCTTTCTACATCCACAAGAACAAGAAGACTGGGGTAGATTATCTCCAGGATAAAATCCTGGTTCATCCATGTACTTGCAGAATAGTCATTGCAAGCTGCCCTGACCGTGTCTCCACCAGGGATTAGGTCAAGGGACAAAATGGTGGCGAGTCTGAAGGGGGCAGGGCTAACCACTGTGAGATACTAACACCACTGCCATCCCGGTCCTCGGGGAGTGCCAAAATGCACAGCCATCCCTCCTCTCATTGTGCTTCTCTTTACAGCACTTTGCAGACTTTTTTTTTAAATTGAAGGTTTGCATCAACTCTGCCTTGAGCAAGTCTGTCATCATCATTTTCCCCAATGTGTTTCTATCATATTTTGGTAATTCTCACAATATTTCAATCTTTTTCATAAGTGATTGCACATTTAATAGACTATCGAGCCCAAAAGACCAAACTCACGGCCATCGAGTCAATTCCGACTCATAGGACCCTCTTTGGGTTTCTGAGGTGGTAAATCTTTACTGAAGTAGACTGCCTAGTCTTCCTTCCAAAGACTAGCTGGTGGGTTTAAACCACCAACCTTCTAGTTAGCAGTCAAATGCCTTACACACTGTGCCGCCAGAGCTCCTTAATAGACTAGTGTCAATAACTTTTATGTGTTCTGGGAAACCAAAAAGTTCTTAACTTGCTTCACTGCGACATTCGCTTTATTGTGGTGGTCTGGGGCCAAACCTGCAATATCTCTGAGGTATGCCTATAGCAGAGAGACAGATGTGTACGTGAAGGAATTAATATGTGATGTGTTGCAAATACCCATGAAGTATAATGCCCTGAAGGTGCAAGAGTTAAGCTGACCAAAAGGTTGAAGTTTCCTACTTACCCAACCATTCTGCAGAAAGCTGATGGGCTTCCATAAGGGTTACAGCCAAGAAAACCCCATGAGGCAGTTCTACTGTGTCCCATGGGGTCACTATGAGTCACAGTCAACTTGACAGCACCCAACAACAATCAAGTATAATATAAATGACAATAAAATCTGACATGAATGCCAAAAATTAGACCCAAAAATGTGTTGTGGGACCCAAAGGAAACAATGATCCACCAGAAAGGGCAATTTAACCCAGAGAGAGTTCCTTTCCTCAGGTCTGCCCTAGCATCATAAGGTATCTATTTCCACATGGACAGACTGAAGTGTATAAAGACAATTCACCTTTTCCTTACAAGAAACCCTTAGTCTATTTGTCTGAGAAAGAATCACAGTTAGCCCCTAACTTCCCCCAAAGTCTTGGTTAAAAATGACATATTTTCAATGTAACTTTTTAACTTTTATTTAAGACCTATTTGATTCTAAGTTTTATTCAATTTGGTTCTCTTTAATATTTATCCAATAATGTTGCAGAAGCCCAAAGATGTGGATACATGAAAGCTCTCCCCAAATGTCCAGCAAGTCACTGAGAATAGAAAGCTGCAAAAAATAAAAAAAAAAAAAAAAAAAAAAAAAAAAAAAAAAAATCCCAGGGTTTAAGGACGTTCTGAAACCGCAAAGAGATTCAAAAGATCCGACACCTATCTGAAAGTACACTCGGCAGGAGAGTGACTTCTCCCCGTGCAGAAATCTGAAAATGCGTTTTGAAAAAAAAAGATCCATATTTTAATTAAAAGGGGCCATTCCGCCCCCAGTGTGCAGAAGCGTGACATTAATATTTGTGACATTAGCCGTGGGGGACAGGAGGACAACGAGGGTCTGCGTCAGCAGCGGGAAGTCAAGGTTGATCTTCCTTGAAATCCAGATGCTTGCAGACATTAAGGGGTCTGTTCTTGCTTCAAAGCACTTCCTGTGACGGGGACTGTGGAGAGATCACGATTTAAGCAGGAGAAAGCTGCTGGTGAAGGGAAATACTGGTGGAAGTCGACATGTGCAAGACTGTGTGTGACAGCTAGCAAGGATTCCACCTGTTACAGAGACGTTAATGAATGTCAGTCTACAGTTAGACAAACTCAAAAATGAGTATAATTTGCTCAGCAGACTTTGGAAAGTGTTGAGGTTTACCGCATATCTATGGCATTTGAAATTGGCATGATTTGTTGGATGGACTACACACAGGTCTGACAGCCCTGTATTTGTCATTTAACAAAAGTGAATATATTAAGACAACTTATGGTGGTGACTCCTCAATGTTATAATGTGGGCAACAGGCACAGTAGCTGTCTTCTGTTTGAAAAAACAAAACAAACGTTAGGCCTTGTCCTAAAGTCCACTATGACTAACGGTGAATCCATGTGTGTCAGAGTGGAACAGTGGTCCATGGGTTTTCCAATGGCTGATTTTTAGGAAATAGATAATCAGGCCTTTCATCCAAGGTATTTCTGGATGAACTTCCACCTTGCAGTGAGTAACTGAGCATGGTGATCCTTTCCACCACCCAAGGACCCCAACATCCTCAAGTTGAGAGATGTGTATGTTGAAAACGTAATGGGTTAAACAAAGTCATGTGTGCATAAATCAAGTTTTCTATGTCAAATGGATTATTTGCTTAAGAAAACGTAGCTTGTCTGTGCAGGAAACATCTTTTAAAACCTAATAGGGTCTCTAAGGTCTTGGGTTTTATAGTGCCTGAATGTGTTTGTTAGCTGAGTGCCATAAGCATGCCCTGATAATTATGCTTTGAGCAGCCCAGGATGGAAGAGCAGAGTGAAAGTGTCATGGATTGAATTGTGTCCCCTCAAAACACTGCTTGCAAATCTTAACCCCTATGTTGTTCTTGTTAGATGCTGCTGAGTTGGTTCATAGCAACCACATATACAGTAGAACGAACCACTGCCCAGTCCTGAACCATCCTCACAATTGTTGCTATGCTTGAGCCATTTGTTACAGCCACTGTGTCAATCCATCTTGTTAATTCATTTAATTGCCCAGTCATGTTCTGAATGCCTTCTAACCTGAGGGTCTCATCTACACCAGAGTGTTTCACTGCTATTCATAAGGATTTCAGTGGCTAATTTTTTCAGAAGCATACCACCACATCCTTCTTCCTAGTCTCTTTTAGTCTGGAAGCTCTGCCAAAACCTGTCCACCATGAGTGACCCTGCTGATCTTTGAAATACTGATGGCATAGCTTCCAGCATCACAGAAACACAAACCACCACAGTAGGACAAACTGACAGATGAGTGGTGGCCTTAT
>NW_006921849.1:1499080-1500633 GCF_000298275.1 Orycteropus afer afer | reverse complement strand
TAAATAAGTCTGGACACAGTTGAAATAATATCACTGATATAAAATGAAGAGGAGGATCACAAGCTAGTTCTACACCTAGAAAAGTTTAAGAGAAAGAGAATAAAAGAATGACTGTCACAAATTCCAAGATTAGTGGTGACTGCACTTCCCTGCCACAGACCAAAATGAAGCTGTTTTTTTGTATTAAAAATTTAAAGTTAATAAGGGGGGCAACATTGTTCTAGGAGGCTAGAAATAGAAATTCTGGGTGCCATGCTGCCACTAGGGGAAGGCTTTCTCTCTCTGTTGTCTCTGGAGGAAGGTCCTTGTCTCTTTGAGCCTCTGCTCTGGGGCCATCTTCATGTGACTAAGCATCTTTCCTCCCCCATCATCTCTGCTTCTCTAGCTTGATTGTTTAATCTCTTTTATATCTCAGAAGAGAATAACTCAAAACACACCCTACATGAGTCCTGTCTCATTAGCATGGCATAGACAACTCATTCCCAAATGGAATGATGACCATAGGCACAGAAGTTAGGATTTACAGTACATATTATTTTGGGACACAATTCAATCCATAGCAAATATTAACAGATATTTCATCAAATACATAGTAAATTTCAAATGAAGTTTTTTTTCTTAAACAAAAATGTTGCAACAAAAAAATGTGTCTCGTAGTATATCACTAGTCCTAAAACCACCATATCAATAAGAGACACAGGACTGGCGCGTGACATCAGGGGGTGCGGAGGTTGGGGGAGCTGCTCCATCGGCAGGACCCAGTTTTGCCAGATCTTCTGAAATTTCCAGAAAAGCCTGAAATACAGGTTTCTATTTGATATCCCCTGAATCTGAACATTGTCAATTAACTTGGAGTGCTTGAAAATATTCATAAAAAAAAAAAATAATAATAATATGGAGGCTGGGTGGTTGAATGCCAGCCTTCTTTTCAAGAGAAGGGGACGTACTTCATCCACTTATGTTCTCTCACCTTCCCTGATGTGTGAGTATTAGCTTATTTATAGAGGAGAGAAAGAGTAATCGGCCCAAGGCCATACAACCAGTAAGTTGTTGAAGTAGGGACTGACAAAGTCATTGATCTCTCCAACATACCATGCTGCCTTCAATTATAGTCACCAGACCAATTCTTCCTAACCAGAAACACCATTATCTTTGCTTAGAGACCCACTGAATGTGCCTGTCTGTTAGGATGGGTTATCATTGAAACATGAATAGAAATTGAGACAAACAAACAAACAAAAAGAACCTGGCTGCCACTGAGTTGATTTTGATTCATGGACCTCATACATACAACTGGATGACTGTGTGTACAACTGCATTCCACAGGGTTTGCAAGGGATGATGTTTGGCAAATAGATCATCAGGTCTTTCTTTTGAGGCATCTGCTGGTTCCCTAGTGCTGCTCTGACAAGAATATACCACCAACAGGATGGCCTTAACAAACAGGAGTTTATTCTTACAATTTGAAGGCTTTAAGTCTGAGTTCACAGTGCCAAGATCTAGGTGCTGGGTGAAAGCCCCTCAACCTTGGGGTCTAGCTCTGCCTCCTGCTC
>NW_006921849.1:1497879-1498475 GCF_000298275.1 Orycteropus afer afer | reverse complement strand
GTGCAGATGAGTCCTGTGCATGGAAAAGGTCGGAAATACACTTGGCAGTTTGATCCTTCATCTTTAGTTCACAAAGGCTCATTTTGCAGACATGTGTTTTTGGTTAGCAATGTGTAGAGGAGGATAAATCCCTGGACCAACGTCCCTGGAGTCAGCTCTATTAATTTTCTTGGCATGATCTCACCACTTAAGTCAACGTGACTTAAGAGCTTATATAACATTTTATTAGGCTTTAATTCCATAATTTTCCTGAATTTCAGTGTTCATATGTTAGGTAGAAAATAAATGTTGCTTATGACTCAAAGAACAAAGTTTTCTCATTTTAATTTGTTTTTAATTGACTTATGCGGAGAATTTTTATTTTCAGTAGGCAGGAAGGGAAGAGTTCTGAACACTTCTGGAAGAAAAACAAAATTTTTCATATATATATTTGAATATATATAGAGAGAGCTCTGGTAGCATAGTGCCTAAGACAATTGACTGCTAACCAGGAGGCTGGCGGTTCATACCAACCAGCCACTCCTTGGAAGGAAGGTTGGGCAATCTACTTCTGTAGTGATAGTGCCTCGGAAACCCAAGGAGGGGTCACTATGAGT
>NW_006921849.1:1491009-1497358 GCF_000298275.1 Orycteropus afer afer | reverse complement strand
AGTCTTTAAACCAAGGGCTCTCAAATGTTGCTTTTCCCCCCAAGGGACACTTGGCAATGTCTGAAGACACTTTTGGTTGTCATGGATTGGTTTGGGAGCAGGTTCCAGCATCGGCAGGGTAGGTGAAACCTACAATATGCAGGAGAGCCCTGCACAAGGAGGAATGATCAGCTCCAATAGGTCAATGATGGTGATTGGAGAAACCCTGTTCCAGATTTGCTGTTGTTAGCTGCCACTGGGTTGAGCCCTAACTCCTGGTGCTCCTGTGCACAGCTGCCTGGTCCTGCACCATCCCCATGACTGGTTATGGCTTGAAGCCTTGTGATCCATAGGGTTCTCAATGGCTGAGCTTTGGAAGTAAGCCAAGACTTTTTCTTCTGATGTGTCTTAGTCTGGAAGCTCTGCTGAAATCTGTTCAGCATCATAGCACCTACTGAAGCCTCCGCTGATGGACAGGTGATAGCTGTGCGTGAGATACATTGGCCGAGTCTCAAACCTGAGTATCTGGCATGGAAAGCAAGAATTCTACCACTTATTACCCTGTGTTATAGACTAACCACTGCTGTTGAGTCGATTTCATCTCATTATTCTCCACTTCTATCTTTCTCTCCATCATTTCTGAGCAAGACTTCCACAGAGGAGATTATACATGTGCTGAACATTTTTGGACTGTTTGATCTACAGGAGTGTTATGGGGTTAAATTCTTATCACAACCCAAGTCTGAATCTTTCTCTTTGGTGGCTCCATCATATAGTCATCCCTTGTTTGACTTTCCGGGGAATGCAGTCAGTACTTGCTCAGTCAGAAGACCAGTGAGTGGGTTTATCCTTTTTGTTTTTTTGTTTCCTCCAGTACCTTGGTTTTAGATCATTTCACTACTTATTAGAACCTACACTGAGAGCAGGTGGAGACAAAGGGAGGAGATGGAGAAGGATCAATACTATGCACCCTGCAGAAGCAAGACAAAGAGGGAACTTCCTTCCTCATCTGCTTCCTCTCTCTACAGCCTTCCATATGAAAAGGAGAGCTTTAGGAAGTGACTGCACAATTATAGAACTTTATTTTTCATTCCAGTAAGATGCTATGCATATAAGCACATTGTGTACAGACTTGTTTCTATGCTCAGAAACTTTTAGGGGGGATGTCGTCTTTAAAATTGTCTTCAAAAACAGGATTTGTAAACTAGGCAAGAAAGTTATCCATGTTTCTCTCAATCCATGTTCTGTTTTCAAGGAATGTTTTATAACTCTGGGTAGTCACTAACTCTACTCATAAGGCATTATGCTAAAGATATTTGCATGTGTTTCAAGGAATAAAATGAGTCAATTGTCAAGGATTTCTGTTATGTCTTGCATCCAATTAAGCCAGAAATCCAATTAATCTAAAAAACCACCTATTTTCAAAATATAGCCAGAATCCAGTCACTTCTCCCATCACCTCCTTCCTACCACCCTGGTCCAAGGCACCATTCTCAGTCTTCTGAATTAGTGGGACAGCCTCCAAACAGACTTCCCAGCTTTAACTGTTGCTTCCTGATCATCTGTGTCCAATTGAGATACTTTTAAAATTCAGACCACAACATGTCTCCTATAAACCCCTCCTCCCAACGACTTCCTAATTCACTCAGAGTAAACCCAAAGTCCTTAAAATTCCTAAAACTCTGCTGTGTCACCTGGCTCCTATATATCTGACCTCAACTCACCTTCTTCTGTTTTGCCCACATTTGCTCTGCTTTGAACACACGTGTCTTCTTCCTCAAATGGGCCAGATGATTCTCATGTCAGGGTCTTTGCACTTATTTTCTCTACCTGTGTCTGTCTTCATTCTTATACACACATGCTTCACTCCTCAACATCCTTCTTTCAGGACATGACTCAAACAGCTCCTCAAGGAAGTCTACTCAGACTACCCAACTCAAATTGACAAATACCCTCTAAACTTCCACAATCCTCTGAACTCCCTTCCCCACTTCATTTTTCTTCCACTTAGAAACACATGGCACAGTCTGTATTTATTTGTCCCTTGTTTTTTGCCCACTGACCAACACAACTAGAGTGTAGAATCACTGAGCAGATGTTTGCCTCTTTGTGTTCATTGCTAAGCCATCAGCCCCAACGATGCCTGGCACATAACATGTGTTCAATAAATGAAGGGAAGATTTCATAACATTGAAATTATTCATTCCACGGTTTATAAAAATAACTGTGAAAAAAAAATGTTTTCAAAATTACGTTAAGAAGGATCAGTACTATTAGAAAAAGAACCTAGTTTCCCAAAGTAGTGATTTGGATGAGGAGCACTGGCAGTGCAGTGGTAAAGGCAGTCAGCTATGACCAAAAAGATCAGCAGTTCAAACTCACCAGCCACTCCAGGGGAGAGAGATGAGGCAATCTGCTTCCATAAAGATTTATAGCCTTGGAAACCCTATGGGGGTCTCTATGAGTCAGAATTGACTCCCACAGCCTTTTTTTTTTTAATTGCCCATTGAATATGTAATTTCCGTTGTGCTTGTTCCAAAGTATATTACTTTGTAGTCAAACTTTCTCTATTCAGAGGATAGGGAGAGACTATCTATGTGAAATGAGAGATGTTCTCAAGAAAAAGAGATCATTCACACATCTACTGTCTCAGAGGACAAAGAAGATACATATTTCTCCTATTTCCCTGATGCTGTATCTCATTTTGCACACAACTGGAGATTCCTAATGTCTTCCACAATTGTGGTGAGATAGAGTAAGGAAGACATAGAATTTGGGAGGACTTGAGCCCAAGATCAGCATTTTGTACAGGCTACCATGCGCGTGATCAAGGAGCCCTGGTGGAACAGTTGTTAAAGCTCTCACCTGCTAACTGAAAAGTCGATTGTTCGAACACTCCATGGGATAAAGATATGGCAATCGCTTACATAAAGATTTCCAGCTTTGGAAACCCTGTTCTGTTCTGTCCTGTAGAGTCAGTGTGAGTGGGAGTCAAGTTGGTGGCAATGAGTTTGGTTTGGTTTATCATATGATCTTATACAAGGTCCTGAAGCTCACTCAGACTCAATTTTCTTATTTATAAATGGGGACAATGATGGTGATGATGATGACACCCACCCATCTAATCTCATAGGGTGCTGTGAAAACCAAATGGCATAATCACTACAAAGGTGCACACTGATATCATGATCATGATCATCATCCATGAAAACTGAAAATGCCAATGTGGAGGTGATGTGGTTTCATTGTTCATTCATTCATTTATTTCTCTTTTAATTTATTGAGCAAATATTTATTGTACTCATTTTATGCCAGGCTTCATGCTAGGCTCTGGGATTATGAAGATAAGTAAGACATCAAGATTTCACCCCCTTACTGCATCAATTTGTTCTCTCTATCACCTCTGCTATGATAGCTAGACAGAATAAGAGAGACAGATTTGGGAAAGATGATATAGAAACCACTGCATCTCCAAGCACCTTTGGTAACCATTGAACCCAGAGAAGAAAGACACAAGGTGAGATTAGGAATGGTTGGGCACACACATTGTGCTGGGTTAGGAAACAGACTATTTGAATCAGTTAGAGTTTGGCAAATTTAATCCTATCTAGTTCACTTGCTTCGAGAGGTACCAACAATAGAGCCATTGTCCTAACCAGGCTTATAGGGACATTGTGGCAGGAGAAATAAATTCCCAGGGATTTAAACTTAATGCTCTTGAGGATTTGTGGGTAGACTCCTATTATGAAGCCAGATTACACTTTCACCCTTCTAACATTTCTTCCAATATTCCAGGAAGAATTACTGCCCTCTACTACTCAATACACTTTGGTGGTGTAGTGGTTGCTAAATGGTTCAAACCCACCAGCCACTTCATGGGAGAGAGATGAGGCAGTCTGATTCCATAAAGATTTATAACCTTGGGAACCCTCTGGGGCAGTTCTATTCTGTCCTAAATTGTCACAATCAGTCAGAATCAACTCAATGGCAGTACTGGGGTACTGCCTCACACACACACACAGACACATACCTCTCATAGCACTTTGTACACAACTCATCACATTGTTCATACTGTGTGTGTGTGTGTGTGTGTGTGTATTTGCATGCATATATGGATGTTTTAACACTCTGTCTGTACTTGTTCTTGTTACCTAGTGCCACTCTGACAAGAATATATACCACCAATGGGAAGGCCTTAACAAATAGGAGTTTATTCTTACAATTTGAAGGCTTTAAGTCCAAGTTCACAGTGCCAAGACCTAGGGGCTGGGTGAAAGCCCCTCAACCTTGGGGTCCAGCTCTGCCTCCTGCTCTTGGCCCACTGGAGCTAGAGGCGTTTCTTCACTCAGACAGCTACTGGCTGCTGAGGCTGAGAAGCCCCAAGGTTGACAAGTAAAAAGGCACAGTCCTGATGTTACCAAACCACAAGGCAGGCCATTAACTTAAGTCCATTGTAAGTCCCAAGGTCAGCAAAGCATAGCAGGCTGTTGAGCAAACACACAACTACATGCAGGGTCCAAGCATGCCATAGGCTAGAGACCCATTCCCAAAGCTGCTGCATATATATGGGAAACAGACCACATACCCAAAGACAGCTACTCAGCTGCTTGTGGTAGATCCCACCATGGAGTTGATTGCCAGTCTTATCATGGGGAATAACTACCACCAGCTGCCTAGCCACTGAACCAGGCCCAGCCAAGTTGACACACAAACATAATTACCACACCATTGCTAGACAACAAAATCAAGAAAAGAAAAGAAAGGGGCAAACAGTTCTGGAAAGCCTACTATCTGCCAAGTACTACCACTAACGTCAATGGTTTTCAACTTTAGAAATGCATCAGAATCTTCTGCGGAGCCTTTCAGAAATATAGAGGCTGTGTAACACAGTGGTTAAGAAACAGTCTAAATAGAGTTATATCTTAGCTCTTTAACTTAGTAGCTTCTGACCTTGGACACCATACCTCAGTGTCCTCATCACTGATGGGATCATACAATTTCTTACCTCATGAGACTGTTGTGAGAATTCACTAAGATAATTTATACAAAACACTTAGAATGGTGGCTGGTACCTAATTAGTATTTGTTGTAGCTGTAATTACTACTGCTACTACTATTTTTCTCATTGTCATCATCATCATTATTGTTACAGAGGCCCTTGGCCCCATACCAGATGCATTCCATCAGTTACATGGCACTGGGCCCAGGCATCAGTATTTCTTTAAAATACTCTACAAAGTATAGAACCATTAACTCAGCATACAATAAGTACACCCTAAGTGACTGACTCCATTTTCCTTCTGCAGAGAGGCTGGTGGGCTTAAGATGACCTTCTGGTTAGCAGCTAGATGATGCTTTATCCACTATACCACCAGAGCTCCTTAAGTGATTGAACAATGAAAGAGGGACTGAATGAAGTAAAGACCACACACAATGGAAGAGCTACAGAGTGGAAAGTGAATCAAGAAAGAATGAGAGCCAGAGGGATTTAGTTAAACCCTAGGAAATTCTTGGCCAGCAAGAGCAGTCAAACTCTGCAGGACATTAGCGGAAGAATGCACGGAACCTTCTTCTCTGGGGACTTTAATTAATATGGCAGGTAATGTTCCTTCTTGGAAGGCTTCAACAAATATTCTAACCTTGGGCCAAAAGAAGTCCTTGATGAACTCTTGATTCTTTTCCAGGCTTTTCAGTTATTTATTTTTCTTTCTACAGGGCACAATTAGAAGAGGAGGGGGTGACTGTCTGCTAGCAAACTCTGCATTCATTCTATCCACTTCTGGTTGGTAAATACTCTTCTGCTTGCATTTCACCCTGGAACAGCTTGGTTGCCACCCTAGGCAAGCCATACCTCATCACTGTAACTGTTCACTCCATAAACAAACATTGGACCCTCGCCCATCACCATTTTCCACCTTTGCCAGCTCTTCCTCATGGTCTTCCATGCAGCTCATGTGCCCTTCCCTGGGAGGCCTTGCTGACTCCTGAGCCTGAGTTAGATCATGACCCACGCAGATCACATAATGATCAGTTAATTTGTGTGTCTATCTCTGTGATTGGACTGAATCTGAGATTTAGTGTCTTACGATCTTTCCACAAAATCTAGCACAGAGGTGCTCAATAATCACTTATTGAAATATGAAAATAAGCCAAACAAAGCTTTTTGTGGAAGTTTGTATTTATATGTCTTACAAATATATCCATGAATATAGTAGAACATATAAGGGGCAAAGTTATGAAACCTTTTTAGCCATAACCTATCACCTTGAGAGAATAAGTGGCTTGGCCTGAGGGCTCAGGACATAGTATCAGAGGACATTAAGGTCAATTGGCATCGGCATAACTTAGTCCAAAGAGACTATGTTCTACC
>NW_006921849.1:1486507-1490559 GCF_000298275.1 Orycteropus afer afer | reverse complement strand
CAAATCCACCAGCCACTCCTCGGAAGGAAGGTTGGGCAATCCTACTTCCGTAGTGATACTGCCTCGGAAACCCAAGAAGGGGTCGCTATGAGTCGGGGCCGACTCGACGGCACATAACAACAACAACATAAGGTGAATAATAACACCAGGGAGGTTTGCACTTATTAGAACAGTCAACCATACAAGACCAAAGGGGCAGACATTGTGCCCTGGAATAAAGGTCAGATGGCAGGAAGGGCAGGAAAGGACGAACAAACACTAAACACATGGAAGAAGAAGAAAGAGTGCTGTTACATTGCAGGGATTGCAATCAATATCATGAAAAAATGTGGGTGAATTGTTGAATGGGAAGCCAATTTGCTCTGTAAACATTCACCCTCATCACAATAAGAAACCAAAAAAAAAAAAAAAGAAGAAGTCTGCTTAAAAATAAACTGTGTACCAATGTTCACTGCAGCACTTTTCACTGTAGCCAAAGGTGGAAACAACCAAAATGTCTGTCAACAGATGCATGCGCACAGCGGAATACTCTTCAGTCATAAAGAGGAATAGAGCATGCTGTCACATGGAGGAATCGTGAAAATATGCTGAGCAAAATCAGACAGTTGCAAAAGGGCAAGTACTTTATGGTCTCACTTACATAACATGAAACCAGAAATGCTTAGTGGTTCCCAGGAGTGGGAGGTAGGGGGAAAGGGGAAGTTTCTTCTTAGGAGGCATTGAGTTTATGTTAGTGGTGGTGAAATAATTTGGGAAAAGTACTGCAAGAATGATTGCACTCCTTGAGAAATGTAATCGATATCATTGAATTATACATGTAGAAACTGTTAGGGAACAAAAAAAGAGTAGTAGACCTAACTTCCGAATGCCCTACACCAGCCCTTCTTTCTTGCCTTCTGTACAGCCCGCCATCCCCCACAGTGTCCTGCATCAGGTGAGGGCCAATTAATATTTGGCAATAATATATAATCCAATCAAAAATTGGGGGGGGGGATATTTTAAATTATACTTTATGTGACGTAGCTTTTTTCCCCCTTGAATGCAAAGAGCATTTGGAACATTATACAAACGAAAAAGACAACCCTTTGGGTTCTGCTACTGGTTTAACTGGATCCTGAAAATGTTTGTGTCCTGAAGTCAAAGAACAAAGAAAATAAAGCTCTGTTTCTATACAGCTCAAAGCACTTTCTTCTGAATACCTTCTTTGGTTCTCACAGCTCCCATTTAAAACATGTGTGAGTCTCCTTACTGAGATACTAAATAGTTTACTCCGGTGCAAATGATAAGAGTTCTGGTGGCACAGTGGTTAAGGCATTGAGCTGCTAACCGAAAGGTCAGTGGTTCCAAACCACCAGCCACCCCAGTGGGAGAAAGATGAGGCAGTTTCCTTCTGTAAAGCCTTGGAAACCCTATAGTGTCTGCCCTATAGGGTTGCTATGAGTTGGAATCCACTTGGCAGTGGGTTTGGTTTGGAATGTGAATTACAAGTCAAAATGAAAGTCAGAAGAATAAGCTGTATCCCATTTGGATGGAATGCTGGTCAATGTTTATCAAATGGATTTCTGCAAACGAAATTGCTCACCCATGTCTGTGCTGTTAATACTTCCACTGTGGCTGATTTCAAGATATTAACTGTGATGTCACTGAGGACAGCATGTCTGTGAGCCTAAAACCTGAGGCACTTGGAGTGTGTAGGTAGATCAGCCTGAATGCAAAGCTGTAACTCTATCTTAAGTCTTGATACCAAAAATAAACCCACTCTCACTGCCGTCAAGTTGGATCCAACTCATAGCAACCTCTCCTTGGGTTTCTGAGGTATATCTCTACAAAAGTAGGAGTCTGGACCCATTTTGAACCTTAACATTGCCTTTCTTAACAGCCGTTTTTCTCTCTTGTGCTTAACCTTTAGTCACCCTTAAAAATATGCCCTGAAGGAAATACTTTCCTCTGTGATCTAATAGATAGAGGCAGGATGTACACAGCCTGGTGTGGAGGGTCTGGGCACAAAGCATTATCAAAAAATCTCCTTTACAATGGATCCCAGGGAAAGACATGCCTGAGAACGCAGTTTTAATAGCATGTTTCTAGCAAAACACATTCAGTGATTGTCTGGTGACTCCTCATGTTAACCCCACCCTCCCACAAGTACCTCCAGCAATCTAAGTCTGGAATCATTGGAGTCCACATACCTGTGACCCCCCCAGTCACTCACAAGCCTCACTTTAGGGAACCCTGCCTTGAACTTTTCTGACTGCCTGGAAACTAATAGAAGGCTGTAGTTCAGGTTCCTTGTCTGAACCCTGTAACAATGTTTGTGTGAGTATGATGCCTCAGACTCTGTGGTTTCCTAATCATGGGCCATGTAGTTCCCGGCTCGAACAAATCTTGAATCCTTAATAAATCTCTTTTACTCTGAAACAGCATTGGAGTTTCCTCTACTATCGGAGTTGGGAAGAGATGCTCACAACTGGTTCTCATAGACTGTTATCAGTGACAGTGGCTCTGCCCACATCACTGTCTGACTTTCCAATAGCACGCATCACATGTACAGATGGGGATGGGTGGTGACTCCCACCGCCTCTGTACTACCTTTGTGCCATGTACAAATATACTTATTCCAAGCTCTGATATTTCAAAGTGCAGGACATGTTACCATGAAGCTTCCTGAAGGCAAGATGGACAATCAATTCATCTTCTTGGACCAAGTGCCAAGTATCAATGTCCTGCTCAGTAAAGACCTAGTTCTACAGGACATCCAAATTTGTAATTTTAGATCCTTCACAATGAAACATATCACATCTGTTCCCCACACAAAAAGTTCTTATTTTCATATCTCTGTAGGTATGTTCTGATTTACCCTAGTATGTCCTGATATAAGATCTAAACTTCCCAGATTGTCAGGTTTCTAGGAATTGATTCTCAGGACTCCAAGAAGTCAAATTTTTCCTTATATACTGAAACATTTCCCCAAGTGGTAGCTATCACCCTGAGAAATACAGTCTAAGCAATGACCAGCATATTAGCACAGATGAACAATTTTTTTCCAGTGCACTTGACAGAAAGGTACAATTTGGAGGGTGTGATGGTTGATTTTATGCATTGACTTAACTAGGCTATGGTGCCCAGTTCTTTTGTTAAGCACTACTCTAGATGTTGCAATGAAGGACAGAATTCACAGAAACAGTTGACTGCAAATCCTGAATTAAATGGCACAATGTCTAAGGCATTTGAATGCTAACCAGAAGGATGGAGATTCAAACCCATCAGCCACTCCTTGGAAGAAAGAATGGACTTTTTTTTTTTTTTTTTGGTTGCTTAGTTTAAAGGCAATCCTGCCATTTATTACCTGCCTGGCACTGGGATTTTTTTTTTTTTTTTTTTGGTTGCTTAGTTTAAAGGCAATCCTGCCATTTATTACCTGCCTGGCACTGGGAAAATGACTGAAATATCTGTGCATCCATATCCTCACCTGTACAATAGGAATATGAAAGTACTCATCTGAAAAACATTTTGAGGGAGAGTAAACTAATTAAAATATGTTATATTTGTAAGAAAGTGCTTAGCACCAATCCAGAATTGATGCTTTTGAGTTGTGGTGCTGGCAAAGAATACTGAAAGCACCATGGACTGCTAGAAGAACTAACAAATCTGTCCTGGAGGAAGTGCAGCAGGAATGTTCCTTGGAAGCAAGAATGACCAGACATTGTGTTATTCATTTTGGTCACGTAGTCAGAAGGGACGATTCCCAGGAGAAGGATATCATGCTTGGTAAAGAGGAGGGCCAGCATAAAAGGGGAAGGCCCTCAACAAGATGGACTGACACAGCGGTTGTAACAATGTGCTCAGCAAGGATTGTGATGCTGGGGCAGGACAGGGCAGTGTTTCATTCTGTTGAATGGTCGCTATGCGTCAGAGCTGACTTGATGGCAACTAACGACAACAATATATATATGAAATGAAGTGGAACACATAAAGGTTGATATCCTAGGCATTAGTGAGCTGAAATGGACTGCTTTTGGCCATTTTGAATCAGACAACCATGTGATCTACTA